>NW_024582523.1:582049-599549 GCF_018398535.1 Haplochromis burtoni | reverse complement strand
TTAAACTATTTTTTTTAATCAAAGATGATACCTTTAACCTTAGATGATTTTCATTACTTTGATGCCAGGTCTTAGCCAGAATTAGCATCAAATGACAAACCGAGACAGCTGAACTACTCGGGCCACCGGGAGGCAATTTTAGCTGTTATTCTTCAAATAGCTATCATGTAGCAGAGTGAAAGACGAGATATAAAATAAAAGATTGCAAGGTTGAAGTGGTGTTGTGCCTAATTCCCACTGGTGGAGAGAATTTTTAAAAAGCGTTAACGCCTAACACAAGTGACTGTGAAGCCCCACTTACTGAATTTAAGCTGACCTTGCATGAAAAACCAGCCCCCTGATGTGACACCTAAACATTTTCTTACCCCCTAAATCTTTTACTCAAATACAAACCCCGAGAGTTGAGCCCTGCAAACTGTGTTAATATTACTTCTGATCTTTTTTAGCCTTAAGTGCTAAATATATACATTTAATTACAACACGAACACAAACATACATGCTAAAGTCTCTACAAAATATGCAAATAAAGGCACCACAATAACCATGGCTTGTAGTGCGGTCTGACTTCTTATCTCACCACGTATGATTGGGGTAAAATAATCACACAACTGTGTGAATGTATTAATTTATTTACGCTTGTTCCTATTATGCCAAAGCTTTTTTTTGGTGTAGATGTGCATCATGTGGTCAACATAGAAGATGTGGTAATGTAGCGTTTCCACTGGTTGTTCCTGTGTGAATCAGAACCATAGGCTGCAAATAGAAAGTGGACATAGCCGCTGGTGAGTGAAGTACAGTGAGAAATATTGACGCATTCTCTTGTTCTTCTGAGATCAGATCTGACAAACGAGGTGGGATGCGACTGAGAAACCAAAGGACGTTGCACGTTCATTGCATAAAGACAAGTCAAGCATAAGACAGCCACCCTAAAGCACATGCTGCTTTATCCTCCTTTCTGACTCTAAGAGGGGACATAATTTACAAACCGCACATTGCGTTGTATTCAGTAAAACTTAAAACTAGCAACCAAGATCATAAACTCATCCACAAAGTGTGTACTAAGTTAAGAGATCACGTGAGCAGCAAATTCATATTCTCATGAACTTCTATACAGTCAACTCCTGGTGGCCATTAGAAGCAAGCTAGTTTGAGGCACTTAGGTTAGCTTGTAGCTTAGCTTAAATTTTTAGCTAAGCTACATTCACCACTTGTGATCAGAACAAGCACCATTCAAGTACAAACATGAACGAGAATTTTAAGATATAACATTTAAAAAAACTGGTTAGCTGACTCGAATCATCGTGAGGTGGTGTTATATGTGCTAGCATAAACAAATTAACCTCGCAATTACCTGAGCCTTCCCCTGTTGAATAGCTGCCTACAAGCTGAGGCATAATTCCATCTTTGCCACGTGTGTTCACTGCTGACGTAACGTGAGAATCCCGTTATCGTGTACTGAGCTGTAAGTCGACGGTTGGCAACGAGTCCAGCATAGAATCAGTGTTAAAGGGATAAAGTGGCGGGATAGAAGTCATTAGGTAGTTACAAGTAAAACACCGGTTTGCAAAAACTGCTGAAATGACATGTCGCCGACTCACTGCAACTCCTCGCAGAAAAATCGAACAAAGATGCAAATCCAACTTCCCAAGAGATTCCTAAACTCAAGTTTCCTACACTAGTAAAGGAATCAACAAGAGACAAACCAGAGGTACAGTATTTATAGAACTCGATCTCATGTCTTAGCACGAGTCTGCTCTTGCGGTCACATATTTGGTCGGCTGGGCCTGCTCTGCACCTTCAAAAGATTTGATCATTCATAAACCATCACACGGGGTCACAACCAAGTTCAGCTCTTACACGGAACTGAGTGCAAGTCTAATCTCATGCTGTAACAGTTTCGGCAAACTGAGCAAGAAGACTCAGTTCAGTTTGGCTCATCAGCATGCTCTCATTTAGTGGAACAAACTGAACAGTTGTAGGGGAAGGAGGAAACAAATCCACAGGGAATCAGGTAATTAGTCACGGGATTGAGAGAGAGAGAAAAAGAGAGGGCGAGAGAGAGGTGGTGGGTTGGGTCGTTACTCATAAACGCTGCGTCGCATCAGAGGCAATTACCACAACCACAACAGTCCACATCTGAGTCACACACACACACAGGAACACACGCGTACAGTACCTTCACCTCAACGACGTCCCGATGCCCTAACAACCACAACCACAAGTGCCTTTAGCTGTCTGCCAATCTGTCTCTGACATACACACACATATGCAAGAGGGAGGGTATTGGGATAAGTCAAGAGCAAGATGGGGTAGCAGCGAGTATTAAAAGACAAATCTGTGTGTGTGTGTGTGCGTGTGTGTGTGTGTGTGTGTCTATTTATACAGCTGGATCCCAAGCATCAGAACACACACACACACACACAGTGATCAAGACAAACACACACACAAGCCAGAATATTTAAAAGTCGAAATCTTTCCATCTTTTGCTTTTGATATCCGCAGCCTCTGTAGTCATAATAAATTTGTAGGAAACGAAAAAGACACTCGAGACTTTCATTTTCCATCTTCCCCTATTCTCTTCCCCCCTCCTCTCGCGCACGCTCTCCTCTCTCACAGCAGATCGTTGCAGTGTTTTCTTTTTCTCCCCCCCCCACCCCTCCTCCCTCCAAATCCTCTCTTGTACAAATGTAGATCAGCGGCCTTTTCAGCCAGTCATAATAAAACACAGCTCGTGTAAGGCTGCTCTCAAGGCCCCTGGCAATGCAGACTCTCGCACAAACGTATACTGACACTGACACGTCAAATACACACTGATGCACACATAACGCTACCTGTATCAAGTCTAGTGCAACAGACGATAGAAAAGAAAGACAACTTTCCCATGAGCAATGGGCTTTTTAAAAAGAAACACAAATCTTGGCCACAAAATAAAATTGTATTGAATGAAAAAGAAGCTTAGGCGACTATTTCAAATAGTAGTGCTGTGATTTAAGTTTAGCAATGTAAATACTTTGCATTCTTTCCTGACTTTCTTCTCACAGCTGTTCTTTAATCTCTAACCCCTATCAGATCTCTGCCCTTCCCCCATCTCTCCATCTTTTTTCCATTTACTCATTACTTTCATTTTCTCCTCTTTTCCCCCCCTTATTCCCTTTTCCTGTCACCTGACTCCTGACCCTCTATGTCTGTTTTCTGTTGGTTGAGTTGAGGAGAAAATCATATTTGCCCACTCTGTCTCTCTGGCCTGCTGATATGGAAAATCATCTCAGAGGCCAGCCACTAACATAAACCTCATTTCTGTCCCTGTTTTTCTTTTCTCCTCCCCTTCTTCCTCTCCTCCTGGCCTGCGTTTCCGCCTTTGTTTTATCCTGATCCACACATTCCCTTTCCATCTGTCACCGCTGCATCCACTTGGAGTTTCCCCTTTTTTCTCAGCAGAAACACCAATAGACAAATGCAAATATGCTGAATTAGCCTCAGCCGATGAAGGAGCGTAGACGCTACTCATCAGTGCTTTTAATCTTCTGATCAGCTGCAAATATCCATTTATTCAAATATTCATTGTGACCCCCAGTGATACTAGGATTGTATACCACCTATCTCTGTGTTTGCATGTGTTATTTTCCACATATAGAAGTTCCCAACCAAGTAGATAGCTACATGAAGTCTCCATGGCAGTAATTAAAGTAGAAAACATATTCGTATCCCTCCCATTTTTTTCCGAGTTGGCATTGTAACTTGGAAAAGTGTATAAACACACAGCCAGCGAATCCTCCGATGTTGACAATCCAAAGTAATAAAAATCAGCTTTGATTCACAGTAATACAGGCAGCTGTACTTACAGTGAGCAAAATCTGCTTTAGTTTATTCATGATTGACTGTAATGTGATTTGCTGAGGGGAAAATCCACTCAAAAACACTTAAACACTGTTTTAGAAAAAAAAGGGGCTGGATATGTGCCTTACTTTTCTGGGCAGGTTTTTGTGGCTTGGCATATTTCTGGTATTCTCGTGGATAACATGGGGCCCAAAAAATTAAATTACATATATATATATAAAAACAATAAACATAAACATAAAGAATGACAGAAAATGGGCCTATTTAAGGGGGGGAACCTTTAAACTCTACCAAGAGGAATGTTGACTCAGACCATACAATGAAAATGCCCTTTTTTTTCGGAAAAAAAAAGGTGAACTCGCGACTGCTTTAATCAAGGATCAACCAGTCAGGCCTACTTAAAAACCTTGGCAGTCATGTTTAGAAACAATAACATCATAGACCCTTTCATGGAGAATTCCAAGGCAAGTGTCTGATGAAGGAATGCGGCCAAAACATCAAGGTTATTTTCTCTTTTTTACGTTATAAAAAGATCTGCTTTGGCATTTGTTAAACCAATTAAGTTACACTATATGCAATATAATGCGTCAATTCAGCCGAAAATGCTTAAAAGTGAGAAAAGATATAACTCTGCAGCCTCTTTTGTGTGCTTCGGCAGCTACTGAAGAGCGCTTGATGAAGTTTACTGTGAAAAAAACAAAAAAACAAAAGCATGAAACAGGACAGAACATTCCAAGGTTTCTCACTCTTCGAAAGAGGAAGAAGAGGGAGATGAAGAAGAGAAGCGAGAGAGGGGAAGAGGAAGGTAGATTTGTTGCAAGTGGTTAAGAAAAAAAAGTCCTGTGGTAAAAGAAGCAAACACAGATAAAGTGATGGAGGTATATTCTTTGTTGCATCTCACTGAATGGACTGCTGGTGATCGATATATACACACACACACCTGGAAGGATGATGAGTTAAATCAATCTCCATCCGATGGAAGATCAATAGCCTCTTGTGTTGTATCGTCACATTTGCCAATTAACAAAAGCCTCTGTGCTCCCACTGATATACTGAACTCTCTCCTACATGCACATCTACACACACACATACTGTCACTCGCAGAAAGAACTCGAGAGTCTGAAACTGCACTCTGTGTGTGTCTGTTTGTGTGTGTGTGTGCGCGCGTGTGTCAGAGGTTCTGACTCTCGTTAGCTTGGCTGTTACGCTTATTGCCGTACACTTGGCAACCTCTCGTCAGTCCGACCCTTTCATAAGCCTCCAACCACCAAGGGCCCTGGCACTGAGCCTTCAGTCTGTGTGTGTGCATGTGCATGTGTGTGTATATCTAAGTGTGTGTGTGTCTGTGTGTTTAGGGCCAGGAGTCAAGCCAGACCTTTTTGATCTGTTTTGACACCACGGAATTGCACAAGTGACAGGGCCACTCAAACAAGGCATTCGTGGAAGGCGCTTAGACACACACACACACACACACATACACATACACGCACACACGCACACAGGTCCATAAAAGCATTATGGCACTGGGGACACAAACACATTCAATGTGTGAGTAAGCGCCCAAGCGGTGCTTACAAAGAATATGTTCAGGGGAGAAAAGGAGTTCTTTTGCTCGACTAGATCCAGATAGCATTTTCCTTCTGCTCTATCTTATTATTCATCAACGATTCCTCTTGACTCATTCATGTTAGAGAGAGTAGGGTGTGCAAGCAAAGCATGGCATGTCGCCTGGGACGAGCAGCTGCACTGAATCACATTACGTAGGGAAGAAGAGAAAGGACAGAGGAAGAGAAAGGGAAAGAGAGAGAGAGAAAGAGTGGAGGGGAAAAATGAGATGAAAGAGCTACAAATGAGAGATTTCCCTGTGAGGCGCATAAATCAGCAGACTATGAACAGCACTGCTCAAAGCCTGACTCCCAGGCTGCGGACTAGAGCCTCGCCATCCACGCACGCACAGACACACACACACACATGGATACACACACGTTCTCTCTGCTACCATCTTTGAACATTCACTGCTGTAGCAACATTCCTATCTCACAGCACCTACACGTGTGTACTTAAACATCCAACAACAGCAAGTATCCTAAAAGAAAAAGCACCGAATCTGCTGGCTGTTGCTCCATGAAGATTAAATGAAATCAAAAGCTGGAAGAATTAAATGAAAAATGAGAAGAAAACGTTGCACCTTGCCTACCCCACCCCGGCTCGAGCCCCCACACACGCACATACACACACATGCACACACTCTGGAGTTGTTCCGATTTTTCCATTGGCGAACATAGTCCACAAACGCACCGCTAAACTTTGAGAAAAGAGGAAAATGTTCCTGCTTTTGACCACAGACTTTCTGGACGCCACACACCCACCCACCCGCGGCTGCAGGAAGGACCATATATGGCTTCGAAGAACAGGAACTCACAACGGGAGAGATTCTTAGGAAGCAGGGTGGATGGGGAGGGTTTGGCGGCGGGGCTGTCAGAGTAAGTTTTTCCAGGTTTTACCAAGGAAAACATGGGAATTTGGAGAACAGGGGTCATATGAGACTGGTCTGCTGCCTGGGTCAGAATGAAACACAAATGGTATGTGCAGGCACATGCAGACATACACTAATCAAAAGCATAAGGTTGCTGATATTTCAGGAAAGCCCGCGGTGAGGGTCAATAATGCAATTCCGCATGTGTGCGTGCGCGCGTGTACAGGGATGTGCATGTAGCACCAACCCACCCCCAACTCCCCACAGTTACCACCACAGTGGTTTTGCAGCTCTGGTATAGAGTGAAGAAGCCTGTTCTGGAAGATTTGGTCGTCATCCAGTCTGACATGCCCGTGCCACGCCTCTGTGGTCCATTCAGCCTCCAGCCACAGCAAACACACACACACATTCACATACACAGGCTATAATGATTCGAAGCTGCATGGACCTGTGTGCGGATTAAATACACCTGGGGGTCAAGACGCCAGGAAGAGTGAGTCTAACAGAAAACACAGCACCGTGAGCTGAGAGCAGAGTGTGTTTCTTCGTATCAAGTCATATCCAATCATGCGATCTGCTGAAGTTAAGACACAATTAAATTCTGACACCTAGCGCTTTATACTCACTCCTTATATAACACGTTAAGACGCTGCCCTTAATAAACACTTGTGGTTTGGTGCCGCAGCCCTGTTACTTATCAACAGTAATTTATGATTACAAATATGATTGAAATCCAACCTTAAGTAAACAATGTGTCAAAGCTGTGCGAGGCAACAGGTCAGTATTTAGATTGTATTAGATTCTCTGAAGCACTCAGTATTGTACATTAACAATGCATCCTATGCGGCTTGTAGATGAAAGGGAAGGCTCAAAACTCCCCTTTTAGCCTCTTTGCGCTTATTGTTTAGGCTGTTTAGTATACCTTTATTTATATATAAGGACAAATAATGAGCTGCTGATGAGAGCAGAGCATTTCTTTTGCAGAAAAATATATTTATATATATATTTAGTTTATCGGCTTAACATTTTTAGGAAGCCAGATACACACATGACTCCACGTGCAAGCTTTTATTGCTTAATATCTTCCAGAGGATGTGTAAATAACCATGATTGTGGTATCTACACTTGCTTGTGATCATTAAAGAATTGATAATATACCACAGCTCTGTCCCCAATCAAAAAAAGAAATTTCTAATTTACAGGAAATACTAGCAAGTGTGATCTAAAATCGGTAACAAAATCTTACTTCAAAGTATACAGCTGGTTTTAAATGTGGAAGAAAATACTTAAGAGAAGGAAAAGCTTCTAGTTATTTTAAGTGATGTAGAAATAAATGTAAGCCATGTCAAATACTCTTCCTTTTATCTTAGGCTGAAGTTAAGACTTGAATCTATTTATGTTACTATGAAGGTTACAGATCGCAGCCCGAGATTTGTAGCAGGAGTGCAGCACAATCCCGCTTCATCTAAAGTTAGCACAGACTCCAGTGGAAACAAACACACCTACGCAGCAGAAGCGAAGCAGGAGGACGGCTGCAGAGGGGAAGACAGCATCCTTTAACCAGCAGACCCAGATTTAACCACATCCATGTCAGCAAGCATCCACCCTACTGAAGTGTCCTTTGACGAGACACTGAATCCCTACCTGCTACCGCCAGTGCTTCGACTGACCCTAAAGTCAGATCTTGCCAGCAGCCCAGAAAAAGGTGAATTTCCCAGCAGGGATCAAGTATCACATTATTTTTTGAAATATGCTACTTGCAAGCCATCTGCAGAGCTCTCCTCAGTCCTACACCACTGAGACTCATATCCCAGTATCACTGAAGGAAATGTGTCTGCGCAACTGTGTGTGTGTGTGTGTGTGTGTGTGTGTGTGTGTGTGTGTGTGTGTGTGTGTGTGTGTGTTTGACTCTGGTGTGCCGTATCACCCTCCATCATCATGAGTTGAGGGGTTGTGGTTCCTAGAGAAGCACTTTACTTAAATTAGACCCTCAACGACTCGACGTGCAGGTGTCATTGTGTGTATATGTGCATGTGCGTACGCTCGTGTCTGCAAAGTATACTGAATGAATGCACGCGTGTGTGTGTGGGCGTCAGAAAGTCAGTGTGTGTTTGTGTGTGAGAGAGGGAGAGAGGAGACTGAATGCCGAGAGAGGAGCGGGATCAGCAGACAGCAAATGCGAGGGAGAGAGAGGGAGAGAGACAACAAGATAGGAAGAGGAGAGGATGGGGCGAGCGAGAAGGGTGGGAGTCTGCGAGGGAGAGAGTGAGTGACACAGAGAGAGTGAGAAAGCAGGTGAGAATAACCCAGTCTGACCTTATTTCAGCACGGCTTTTCCATTCTTTATATTCCCTCATTGCTGTAATATTTACACAGGAATAAAAGATTATTAGAGCGATCCACAGAGAAGAAATGAAGAGGAAGAGGGGGAGGGGGGAAATATAAACATAAGGAAAGATGAAGACACTCATGAAGGTAGAAAAGAAACCAAAGGGAAGAAACCTCAGATTAGAGAGTCTATTGATTATTATTGTCATCAATTAGGTTGCCAGATTTTCTTGATTTGTCTCGTACTGTGGGAAAACTGTTTTGTTTGCTTTCTCCAACCAGCAGCCAAAACCTTCAAGCTTCAAATTTAATTGGTAATGCAAAAAGAAGCAGAAAATCCTTACGTGCCAATATTTGGCATTTGCTTAAAAACGATTCAGATATTTAAAAATGAAAAATCCTTATCAAAAGAGTCCAATCACTTCAGCTTTCATACGTTATTTATGAACGCATCACAGACAAATCTCTAAAAATAACAATAACCAATAAAGATCCCCAACGTCAGGAAAAACACGCTTGAAATGTTATGAGATTAAAATGTACACAGATTTAAAGTGCACTTTTTAAATGTGTCTCTCCACAACAGCAAATAATAACTCGCAGATGTGCAGATTAAATGAATAACATCTGCCCATCAATCATCAACATTTTAATGAAACACAGAGCTGAAAGAGTTCAAGTCTTAATTTGTTAATTGTAAAGCAAAAATGTCAAATTTATTAGGTTACATTTCATTCTAAATTTGGACTTTATTCTGTCTTACCTGATCTTAAATGACATACCTTAAGGTTTTAGACTACCATGGATTTTTCTGATAATCTACAATGAAACTGATAGTTAGATCTGAAACAATACTGTTATTTATTGTTCTGGGATAATGTAGACATGCCTATTGCTGTTCACCCAAATAATGCAGTTTTGTTCAGGTATAATTTGCAACAAATCTGTGAATAATAAAAACCTTTTTTTATGATTTGCTTGTTTGTTTTAAGAAAAAAACTGAATATGCAGAAGAGAGAGTACAGGTATGACATCCAGGAAATAGTCATCCCACTGGGATTATTAACCAGGAATCCAATGCTCAGGGGGGTGCATGTTCAGTTGGGATGTCCCCTGAGCACTCGGCTATTGGATCGCTCCAATTAATTATTTCTTAGCTGTTATACGTGGAATTTTGAGGGGTTTTTTTTAGCAATACTTGGGTTTTTTCCTAGACCAGACTGGACCTTTGAGAATGACAGAGCATCACTGTGCATAGTGTTAAGGTGATGAATTGATGTTACCTTGTTTTGACAGAAATGCCTATAACGCGTTAGTAAAAGGAAACCAAATGAACAATGCTGTTTTTAAAAAGAATAATAATAATTTTTTTTAAAAAAGCTCATTTTGCTAAATTGTTTTTAAGATGGTGCAAAAAAAAATCCTCTTTGCAAGAAAACACTGAATAATTTCTCACATCACAATAAAAAAAGAAAAAGATAAATCCAGGCTATAAGCCATGTCGTGTCTTCAGCGCTTCACTGTTTCCCTGAATGCCCAAAACTGCACAGACTTAAAAGAAGAATTTTCACACCAAACTCAACGTCACATTGCATGTTGAGAAATCCCCTTACAGAAAAAAAGGTAAACATCCTGGCATAACTGCAGCCTTCCGAGCAGCAAAATAAATCAGTATGCCACAACTGAAAAGAAAACACAGGGCTGCTTCTTTGTTCTCACGCTTTCTTTTATATATATAAAAATATATAGAAATATGTAGGATTATACTATTTAAGATATATGTCTTATTTCTAATTTTTCTTTTTCTGCCCTTCTGAACAGAATTGTATTGAGTATTTTGTAGTCTAGCTTTGGATGCAACGTTAATATCTGTTCCACTAACGTTTATTTGATTTGAAAAAAGACAGAGCCTGCACAAGTTAAGCAAAATGATAAAACGCAGCGAGGCCAGCACTGGGAGCTTCTGAGAAAGCAACACATTCATACAGACGCGTACACATGGAGAGCAAAAAAGCAAAAAAAGAGAAAAAAAAAGCCATACGTATGTGAGCATCCGCACACAAAGAAGTCCTTGTATTATGCATGCGTGCATGCTTCCAAACATTACAAAAACACACATCAAAACGACCGGAAAAGACAGTAGGTGGTTATTAAAGAGACAAGAGAGAAAAACAGAGAGAAAGAGAAGAGACACTTTACCGGCAATCAAAGATGCAGAGGAGAGGAGACAGGAAGAGAAGGAGAGGGAAGTGGAGGTAGAGAGAGAGAAACGTGCAAAAAAAAGGGAAGAAAAGGGGAAAAAAAGGGAGAGCTTGCTTTTAATCAGCCTGGATCCAAAATTTAGACAGGCACACACAGAGGCACGAGCAGTCCCTGTAGGATTAGGGCCTTGGCACTGTGTGTGTGTGTGTGTGTGTGTGTGTGTGTGTGTGTGTGTGTGTGTGTGTGTGTGTGTGTGGTGTGTGTGTGGTGTGTGGTGTGTGTGTGTGTACTGTGCAGTCCACGAGACTGATTAGCCATGAATGACTGATGACGGATTTGGCTTTTTTTTTCCCTCCTCCTTGCTCTCTCTCACTCTTGTTTTCTTTCTCACTACTCTCAGCTCGGGCAAGAGCATGGGAGAGGATACTCCCTCTCCCATCACACACAGACACGCACACACACACACACACACACACACACACACACACACACACACACACACACACACACACACACACAAAGCTGCACACAGCTCCATGTATATTCAACAAAGGCTCCTGAATATACTTAATGCTTTCATGTGTGTCACTGTGTAACGATCCATGCTGTTCCACACAGCTGCTTCTCTCTTTTTCTTACTCTCTTCCTCCTTCACAATCATGCACACACACACACACGCACACACACACACACACACACACACACACACACACACACAAATATGTACCTATTTCCTGTTTAGGAGCACATTAACTGTATTTCACACCAAATACTAAATCTGCTCAATCTGTATGACAGCAGCAGTTTGACTCTTGAAAAACACTGAAGGGTCCTGCATTCAGGCGGCAGGCCAACCACTCTGCCTCCTTTAACCTCACCTCCAGATGAACCTCGGGCCACTGCCATCCATCTAAAGCCCTGACAGCAAAACAAACTGGACATAGACCCGCCTGAATGGAGGCCATTACAATATGAATGAGCCAAACAGAGCTGAAATGAATCGAGTGGAGAAGCAAAACACAACAGCTGAGGAAAGGGCCCGGGCTGAGTCAAACGAGTCAGCTCAAGTGACGATGAGTCAGGCAAAATGTAACCCCGAGACAGGGTAAAAGCAGAGGCCTGTCTCAGGTGTCCGTAGCCGTTCTGATAAGGGTTACCTTGCCGTGGTGCTTGCAACACTGCTTTTTCAGGGGGTGCAGACCTGTGGATCCACCGAGACTGTGACATCATGTCTGTCCCCCTGCTAAGTGATGTCACCTCCCTGTCATGTTGCGTAAATAGGGAACTGCCTTGACCCCTCTGAAGAGGAGAGAGGCCATAAAATAGCTGGGAATTACAGCATCTGCACACTTTCTTTGCACATATGTGGTGACTTTTTTCATGCAGTCATGTCACGAATAAGAGCCACAACGACGAACAACTTATACTGTTTTTTATGCACGTGCACACACACACACACACTCACTCACACATACAAAGCCCCCGTCTTCCTGTACAGAGTAAGAAGCTGTTTTAGCCTTGTGTTTTGCGGGCTGTTTAAAATGTCATTTTTCTCTCGTTTCTCTGACTTCAAAGGCGCCTCACTGAGCTCTCACTCCCTCTTGCCAAATCCTCCAAACGTTTCTGATTTAGTGAGTTGGCCACGGGCCGAGTAGCACCGGGACGGGCCCGTTAACAACTGTCCGAGTGGTGGGTGAGAGGAGGTGAGGAGGAAGGAAAGGAAAAGGGAAGAGAAGAGAAGGGAGAAACAAATGAGACAATGTGGAAAAGGGAGAGGAAGCAGGCTAAAATTGAGACAGAAATAGGAGGACTGCTGAGAGAAGGTCTGCTAACAACGCGAGGAGGCGATGGGCGTGTGGGGAGTTAGACAGAGACGGGAGATGGATATAAGAGGTGGGGGGATCGATTGAAAAGAGAGGAGAGAGAGAGAGAGAGAGAGAGAGAGAGAGCGAGAGAGAGAGAAAAGGGGGTGGGGTGAAGGGGGCCATGGCTGTGAGGAGGAGGAGGAAGGAGGGCTGGAGCACCACTCGAGAAGCTGAGAGGAGCAAATGCAATAGTGAAGGGGAAGTGAAAGAGGAAAGCAGAAGGAGGAAGAGGGGAGGGCGGGCGTGCGATTAAAGAGGGGTGAGGAAGACCCGGGGGGGGCGCAAAAGGCCTGGCCAGTGAGAAACAGAAGAAGAAGAAGGAGAAAGAGGAAAGAGGAGCAAGTGACAGAGAAAGAGGAAAAAAAGAGCGCATGGACACAGGAAGTCTGGCGCTTTCCATTCACTTCATGACACATCAAATCATCAGATGGTGGTGTGTGTTCACACCCCGGAGATGTCGCAACCAAACGCACCCCACACCCTTCAAATCACTGCTACCGACAATAAGCAGCTGTTCTCGTGTTGGAGGAGAGTTGGAGATGAGACAAAAGTCTTCCTGTCACAGTGGCAAGTGCAACTTCAGAACAAATGCAAGCTTCACTCCAAACTCAAACATCAAAAGATTTTTCCTTAATTTGTTTAATTTTTTTCCCCTTTCTACTGATGTGACCTTTTAGACGCTTTAAATCTCAGCCACAGTTACTCCGAGGTCAATTTGACCTTATTGTGGAATATATTTAAATGACGCGCCACGGTTTGCTTGAAATATCAAAGCATACACAAGAGTCTCATTTGTAATGGAAATGCCTTTAATGACTTTACCGGCCCTTACTTAATGACTTAATGCTTTTAATGTGTCAACAAATTTCCAAAAAGTCAGGCTCGTTTAAGTGATTTTTTTGGCCCTGCTGCATATTTTAATCTCACACCTTGATAAGTGCACAGCGCTGATGTGGGTGGGGAATCGGATTTGCTATATTTTGAGGCAGACCAAAAATCATGTATGTAAAATGCAATTTTGAAAAGAGCATGTGTGTAGCGTGTGTGTGTCTGTGTTATGATGACACACACTAAAGTTACTCCAGAGCCTAGTCCAGTGTGTTTAAATGCAATGCTGAGTGAGCTTTAACTGGAATCAATGGTTTTTTACACTTGAATTTATTTTTCTACTCAAAGTCAAATATTGTAGATTTTCACCCAGTTTGCACTGAAATCGCCACAAATTAATTTTGATTTTATTTAACACATATAATATATTTTCTGTTGTGAAATTTATAAAAAGGAAAATAATTGTACATTATCCAACAAAAATACATATATTTAGAAAAATTTCCCTAGTGGTTTCCTACTCACTTATGCACTTACGGTCACTCGGTGTAGCGTAGTGCTGATGACACAAAGTGGGTCAGTCAGTTTTTTTTGTTTTTTTTAATTGAACTGAATCGACAGTTTACACTCGTCTCCTTCCTCACCAAATCCAGTCGCAGCTCGGCTGGCCGCAGCCTAGACCAGCTGTCTCCTCCACACAGGGGGCCGTCTTGCACACTGCACCCTAGATGTGCCCCCTGTACACCCCGGGTTGCATTGGTTGGATTGGAGATTGGTGGGTGGTGTTGGAAAGGGGTGATTGGGCTCGCTCACTGCTGACTCATCCTACACACATACACACACACATACACTTGCAGGGACAGGCAAGCATCTCCTCTCTATCGCTTTCATTCACTCACACTCTTGAGAAGCAGAGGAGACGCCAGGGCGGGGAGTCGGTGGGGGTGACGGCCAGTGGGTGCTGTCAGGCGGTGGTAATCTGACTGGATTACCAACCAGGTGGAAACATTCAGCCTATCTACCCCCCTCACACCCTAACCCTCCCCCTCCCTCCTCCTCCTCTTCCTTCCTCCTCCCTGGCTCCATCCATCTATCATTTCTTCCCTTATTTTTTTCACATGCCTTTCTTTCTTTATCTATCTACGAGGCTTCCCTTTGCCTTTAAACATAATGAGTACCCTAGACACACACACACACACACACACACACACACACACACTCACACTACTCTATAGTAACTACAGGCCTTTAATTCCACAAGCATGGACAGAAACCAAACCCATGCGTACGCGCACAAACGCGCCGTCTCCTTCCATCGCCGTGCAGGTTGTTTGTGCGCCAAGGTGTGTGCAGGTAGTAAAGTGAAGGGGTGTGCCTCATCTGTGCTGCCGCAACGTTCAAAGCCTATGACAAAAAACTTCCAAGGGAAGAGAGAGATATAACTGACAGCCTTCTGATGAATGGACTGGATGGTTGTGCACACACACACACGCACAGCTACAGGCATTTGTAGTAGAGATATGCAGAATTTAACTACAGGGTCTTGTGTTTCACTAACAACATCGAACATGGGGAGAAGGAAAGGGAAAATGCTGGGATGAAAAGGGGGCATAAGCTGAAGAAAGAGCTCAAGAGAGCAAAGACCGAGAGCAACCGAGAGAAAAGAAAGTGAGAAGTGGCAGAGAGATAATCTAGTCTATGACATTATGGTTATGGTTTATTGCTGTTTTAAAGCACAAAAAACAAGCAGCTTAAGACTAACGTTCTTCAAAGTGTGTATGTGTTTGTGCGTTTGTGCAGCTGCATGTGTGCACACACAACATGAATGTAAACTCCTTCTGTCTGCATTACTTAGTCACACAAATGCACACTCGTTCACGTACACAATCATGTAAACAAAAACGGTCTGCTGTCTGGGAAGTAACACACCTGTTCAATGACAAGAGCAGCCACGCCCTCCATAATACTGCACACCTGTGCTTCTGCGGGCTAAACCTAACCCTAATCGCACACGCAAACACACACATGTACACACACGCACACATACACACATATACACTTGCACAACTACTGCCCAGGGGCTAACATCAGAGAAAGGGGAAGAAAGAGAAAGAGAAGGGGGGACTGGAATAAAAAGCAAAGCAGTGAAAATGGGAGGGGAAGAGAGCAAGACAGACAGACAGAGACAAAGGCTTTCCCACTGCTCCTATCAGTAATCTAAACGCCTGTGTAATATCATTGTGGGGTTTTATCAAATGTGGGCTGAGTCTTATGGCGTTGGTATGCGTCTGTCATTCCATCACCTTGTCAAGCGCGACCATATTCAAGCAGACACCATGCTGATCTAAATAAGAGGCTTCAGCAAATTGATGGATTGCAGGTTTTCCAGGATATGAAGAAGCAGGGGAGAATGAGGGGAGTCTTTTTTTTTTCATTTTGGATTTTTTTTAAGTGATATACTCAGTTTGATACTACGAGACTGTGTATACATATATATATATATATATATATATATATATATATATAAAGAAACAGTGAGGGTGTCTTCACAAAGATCTGAAACAAACCCTTGTCAAAACCTCCCCCTCCACCCTCCTGTCCCTGCTATGGCCAGCTCCACATCACATCTACCCCCTGTGCTGAGGCCTAGGGCCAGGCATACAGCTTTCTGGATCTCTAAGGGGGGCAAGGACAAAGGTAACCCGCATCCTAACCTCCAAGCAAACACACATACATACACCAACCCCCCATCTCTAAACAACAATCCTCTATGCCCATCATGTCTGTCAAAACCCCATAAGGGACATGCATGGAGAGTCTGGATATCTGGAATCTCAATACAGTGTCATGCACCTTGAGACCCAGTGAGAGGCCCTCTTGAATATATTTCAATAGCATTATCACCCTGCATTACTATGCTTATACCCCCTTTATTCAACATTAAAGAAACATTTTTACACTGGGCCATTATGCATGTCAGCGCACAGCAAAATCAGTCAAGGTGCTATTTAAACTGCAATGCAGGTTACATTTGTATTTGATATATTAGCTTTGAAAATGAGCTGGGCGTGTTTTTGCTCGAATGGTGTGTGTGGAAATCAGAAACAGGCAGGCAGCTCAGCGTGTCATAAAATATAGAAAATATTTTATCAATATAAGTTAATGCATGGAGACTGAATCATTTATAATATATTTAAATGTGGTAAAGTGTTGATCATTATTTATGTGAATTGTTTAATAAGTATTATACTGAAAAGAATGTACGTATGAGAGAATAAAGCAAAGCTTAATAACTTTTGTGCAACAACACGTGTTTTTAGACGTGTTGTCAATAAAATGTGTTGACATTTAGACTTTTTTTACTAAAATATTTTTTAAAATAATAAATAAATAACGTACAGTATCAGTTCAGGTTTTAAGAAACATACACTTTACAGCCTTAAGTCAGTTTATATAATTAATATATTTATATATGAATAATTATTAAAAACGCAGAGGAAGAGCCCAAGTTTACAAACCTAAATGCTCACGTGCAATAAAAAGTATATTAAACAAACCAAGCTGACGTAAAATTGCATTTTAAATTAAAAAAAAATAATAATAATTGAAAAAAATCCTCTCATGTGAAGAAACCAGAACCACAGAACCAGGAGGTGGAGCACGAAATATCAAAAGTAATTCACGGTAGGATTTCTGGAAAAATCCACGCGTGTTGACCTGAAATGTGAAATGTATTTTAGCAACTAATTAAAAATGAAAACCCGGTTTGCCTCATTTTTTTCCCTTTTACACATGAAAACAAGCAAATACACGCGAGACGTGGATGGCCACTCTTGACACACATGGTAACTAATGAGATTTCTCATGTAACACGTATACATTCATCCAGCGCGTGGGTATAAACGCAGTATGATTTCGGACAGTCTTTTCTTTCTGTCTTTGCACGCACACACACGACCCCCCC
>NW_024582523.1:580589-582028 GCF_018398535.1 Haplochromis burtoni | reverse complement strand
CCCTATTGAGACAGGATACCAAAGCTACTTGTTAAATCTAATGCATGCACTGTCAACCCATTCGCACCCCGTCACGTCTTCGCTCAATATAGAAACCGGATTTTCTGGTATTACCCTCACCTCTATTAGCCAGAGCTCCCCTTCACTCACTCAGTCCCCCCTCTGCTCTCCACCCGGCAACTACGACCCCCAGTTTACGCCCAGCATAAACCAAAACCACCAAAAAATAATTTCAAAAACACACACACGTGAAGGAGGAGGAGGCGCTGCGCAGAAACTGGCTTGGCTAATAGCTTTAATTTATTGTTTAATGGGAAATATAAGCGGTGGAATAACCCAATTCTAATTAATTACATCAACTGGCAACGATTAGTACTTCGCTAATTGATGAATCCAAATAAATCTATGACAAGATTATGCCACTAATAATCCCAGCTTGATATGAAAAAAAAAGAAAAGAAATAAAACCAAATAACCCTGGAATTAAAGTTTTAAAACAACAACACCAACAACAAAGGTGAGCTTGGACTGAGTTGTAAATTTAGAGTTAATTCTATCTGCAAAAAGAAGACACATTACCCTTTTTCTTTTATGTGATTTTATATACAGTTTTTTTAATTCTTGCATTTCGGCAAACAGCCATAAACAGTTGATTAAATAAAGTTTAAAAAGATAATTCCTAAATTCCCCCCACCCCCCGAAAGTCGGAGCACTTTCCATCAGCGTTAAATTCTAACTCGTCCCTGAAGAGCTCCAAGGTTTTATTTTGCAATATGGGGAACATATGCTTCAGACAAGAGAGACAGAGAAAGAGAGAAACACAGAGTATATATTTTCTTTGGGTTTTTTGTTTGCTTGTTTGTTTTGTTTTTTTTAATCCACACTTCTCTGTAGTTACACGGTGGGGAAAACACCTTGCTTCCAAAACTGACCTGAGTGCGGACCCATGGAAAGGTGGGATGAGTAATATTTCCCGGGCTGGAAGTGAGCGGGGTGCTGCACGGATCCGTGTCCGCCTGGCGCCATCCGAGACGCGGCGCTGTGAACCAAGGCGCTCCGCTCCGTCAGGAGGTGGTGCGGAGGAGCGAAATCTCGGCTTTCCATCCCGATGAGAAGCGATAAATCCCAAATCCCAAAGTAAAATCCGGAGGCACCGAAGGTTTCAGGCACCCAGATGCAAATAATCCCTTTTTATGAACTTCGTGCTCGCCTCGCATTGAGCGCGGTTTTGGCTTTGCAGGGTCGAAACGGAGTCCCCGTCATGTCCTACAAAAGAGAGAGCAGGAGACG
Source organism: Haplochromis burtoni (assembly GCF_018398535.1). Classification (NCBI taxonomy): domain Eukaryota; kingdom Metazoa; phylum Chordata; class Actinopteri; order Cichliformes; family Cichlidae; genus Haplochromis; species Haplochromis burtoni. Next base: position 580,738 of record NW_024582523.1, on the reverse strand, counting down.
AGTTAAAGCGCTGACAATGACGAGCCAGCCAGGGATGTGGCGCTGAAGAAAAGGCTTGACTGAGAGACAGTCGCTGCTCGTGTTTAGACAAACAAGCACGGTTTACAAAGAGAGAGAGAGAGAGAGAGAGAGAGAGAGAGAGAGAGAGA
>NW_024582523.1:574248-580569 GCF_018398535.1 Haplochromis burtoni | reverse complement strand
AAAAGGAGGAATAAGAAGCTATTCAAATGTCACACACAACAAACGTCCTAAAATAAAATAAAATCCCCACATTTACCGACCAACTTTGGTTCTGCGCTGCACACTAACTTTCTAACGCCGATATGCGCCAGTTCGGAAAGGTGGGTGAAGTCTGCACTGTGGATGAAAATGTGGGTGAAGTGAGTTTACGTGGATTTACCCCGCACTACATCGTTGGCCCCAACAGAGGAGCCCCCCCACCCACCCACCCCTCTCCTCCTCGCGACCAAACACAATGTAAATCCTGAACACGGGAGCTTCCTTTATCAGCGCAAAACAGAAAAAAGAATGGAGCAAATGACGAACAAATGAAGCATATACAGTACAAGAGTTCACGGCGGTATAAAGCCTCTCCCGGTGAAGGAGTTGTTGAGTCTTGAGGCTCAACAAGCGCCGGTCATAAACAGGCTGGACCTCGGAGCACTTGCGCTAAAACGTTAAGGAAACCATCTGCACCAAGTATAGAATGCGTAAAAAACATATTCTTTTTTTTTCTCCTTTGGGTGACTCAAATAGCCTATCACTCTTTGGTTTCAGACGGATACCGTCAATACGTTTATCTTTTGGTGTAAATTGAGATTTTAATTCGAATCTGATCCGTTTCATATGTGGAGGAAATGTTGATTTCTGACTTGGATCGACATTTCTTATATAGGTTTTATAAACCAAGAGCGCCTTTACCGTTCTCTGTTTTTTTATATACACGTGTTTACCAAAGTTGCTTCACCATCGCTGTTTGACTTTTGATAGTTTGCACCGTTAAAATCGGGATTATTATCCGTTGTGTTGCTTATTGAGGAAAACTGGCGTTGAAACAGCCATTTCTATCAACTCATACGGAGTCAGCAGCAGTGGCCCTCGCCTTCTGACAATAGCCATGCATTTCTGCTACACGTACTGTATATATAGGATACAGTGTAATCACAAACACAAATCAAATCACCTCTATGCTTCATCGCCAGAGTTGTGAGGTGGGCAATAAACAGTGAAATAGACTAGGAAATCATCGCGTTTATATGTATACCTCATAGCCTAGGTCATTTATTTAAATAGGACTCCCTGCGATGCTCATAGGGAGCTCTGGGTGCTTCCACCCCCCCCCCCCCCCCCCCCCCCCCCCCCCACACACACACACACACACACACAAACACACCTCAGCAGTCCATCTATTAGGCCTTTCAATGCGTGGCACGTCCATCTAGTGCTCTGTAGATGCTGATAGCACCTCCCAGGAACCAAGATAGAGGAACAAAGAAAATACCAAATGCTCTGGTGGACCAGGGGCTTTATGAAGTGCATAAGAACAGCCTTCATAAGCTCGGATATTCAAGTCTTCTTTAAGTCACACACACACACACACACACACACACACACACACACACACACACACACACACACACACACACGCTGCTCAAGGACTCAACTTTCAGGAATTGTATTTTTAGAGGGGATTTTCACCCTAGCTCCCTAAAGTTCGCAGTTCTGATAAAACCCAGCAAATGTGATCGTGAATCGTGAAAATGTGTGTGTGTGTGTGTGTGTGTGTGTGTGTGTGTGTGTGTGTGTGTGTGTTATACGTCCAAACATTCCCCGTAACGCTGCCTATAAGGATAGTTTTGCGCAAAGTGCGAGGGCATGTAAATAATTTAATTTCCTTTTTGTTTGCTGCAGGATGTTATTTTTTCTGACCACATGTAGTCAACAGTAACAGGGGGAAATAAGGGTAAAAGAAAAATAAATGGGGGGAGAAACGGAGGCTGCTGCTGTTTCTGCTGCTGCTGTTGCTGCTGCAAGCTCACTGGGAAGGCAAAATGGACTCTCCTGTCCCCTAGGCAGTGAGAAACAATGGCCCTTCTCCACGGGACATCAATCATAAACTACTATCGTCTGACATTTGTCTATACATTTTTACATTTTCTGTCCATAAACACACGTCCTGGATATTTACATTACACGTCAACAGAGAGCCACTCAGACTACATTTAACAACCTGAGTCTAAATCCCGTGTTATCGCACGCCACGCAAACAAGCGGCGTGAGCAGATCGCGCGTAACAGTTTTGGGAAGAAGGAAAAAAATCATCATTTGAATCTGCAGTAGCGTGTGTGTGTGTGTGTGTGTGTGTAGCCCACATACGTGAAAGGCGTTCAGACTTCCTTCCACTCTACCCAGACCTCCGAAACCTTCTACACACACCTCCACAAGCACACACACACACAAGCACACATCCACTAAGCAGTGCCCCGAAAAGGGTCAAACTGTCGTCAGAAGAAAATCCCCCCCTTCCCTTACAAAAGTAACCACTGCTGGTCAAGACGACATCACATGAACTTCGCACAAAAGCCAGCAAATCCGCAAAGAATTGCGTTTGTCAGAACTAATGCAATTGAGGCTTCGAGCATAAAAAGAAGAAAAGGAGAGAGAGAAAAATGCGCCTATTTATCTGTGCGTGTGTGCGTGTGTGTGTGCGTGCGTGTGTGTGTGCGTGTGTGCTGTTTGAGCATAAATCTACTATATCATAAATGCGTGAATCTTTGGATAAAAATGAAAAAAAAAAGGCATTTCCTTTTGAAGTGGTCCGGGTCCAGAGGGCAACTGGTTTCCCTCAACAATTTAGCAATAAAGTAAAGTCACAAAGCATAACCGGCGCACTAAATCCGGATATTCAGAGGCCGGCTAAACGGGAGAGACAAGCCCGGCTGAGCCGAAGACACCTCGGCGTCTACACAGCCTTCACACCGAGGGAGCACTGCAGCTTGCAATAAAAAAAAAAAAACCTCTACCTCTCTCTCGCTCTCTCCCACACACAGAGATAGACACACAAACACACACACACACTTGCACAATGGAGAACTAACAAAGAAATAATCTACAATTTAAAATTTATGAAAATGGGCTCACTGAAAGAGCAGAAAGGTGTGGAGCAGCACCCCGAATGAATTAGAAACACACGCTCGGCTGTGAGGAGAGGTCAAATCAAGAAGTGACACATATCGCCCACAGCTCAGCACTGCACACTGGACAGGAAACGGTGGAAATAAAGCTACGTGAAATAAATCCCCTCCACCCACCCCTTCCCATCCCTCCTCTAGATTACAGTAGAATCGTGAGATCTGCTCCTTTAATGTATTTAGCAAATGAGAGATGCCTACAGATTAATATTCTGCACAGAACATCAGACCATCTCGCGTTTTATTGCCTCTAATGGAATGACAGCGGATAGCGGTGCGCTTAGAGAACAGCCAAGGTATACCTCCATGTAAATAAAAAAAGATTAAAAAAGACAAAATAATAATAAATGTGTAAACTAAAATTCTCTCTTACTTGAAAAAAAATGAACATGAAAAAAACGGCATTCAAACGGCTACAATCACACACACAACACACACACAAAACAAAACAAAACAAAAATGACAAAAACAGAACTGTAAAATAATTTCCTACTCACTGGCAAGTTACATCCACCGTGCGGCGAGTGGCTTATAATGAAAGAAAAAGTACGAAAAATATTCAAAGTGAAAATCCCGGAGTCGCAGAGATGAAACATGTGGGATTGATTACATCCTATGCTGCTGCAGACTGTGGTGTGCAGTCAGTTGAGGTATGGGAGAGACGCATCGTAGAAGTTCAGGCTTGTAGTGAATCGAGGCTCGTTCATGCAGCCGGAGACTCAGACACGCCGGGAGGAGGGAGGGAGGGAGGGAGGGAGGAGGAGGAGGGAGAGGTTGAAGGGGTGTGTGCGCGGGGAGGGGTGGACTCGCAGGCCTATTGGTTTGAGAACGACAATGTGAAAGCGTGCCCGTGAGGCGCTCCCCCACCACCGCCCCCACCTACCCTTTTCTATACACCCCCCTCTACGCCACACACACACATACACACACACCCCTTTCTACAGTAAATGCGCCCTGCCATTGGTTGCCGTTCGGAGCCAATGAGGAAGCCGGAGGATCCGCGGAGCAAAACGGCGGGCGTTTGATTTGCAGCCCTCGGCGCACTGCGCGGAGAAGACAGGCGGCACGGAGAGGAAAGGAGCCGGCTCTGCCTGCGCTTTCTGATCGCTGGTGGAGAGCAAACAGCGTCTAGCCTTTTATGCCGTGTGATCCCGTTGCAGCCCTCTGTGCTGTCTGTCTGACTGCAACGCTGTTTTATTATTATTGTTATTTTGCCTGACAGCGATGGCGTGGTAGTGTTGTTGGCGCTCCTTTAGGGAAATCTCCCTTTTATGCTCTCCTTTTTTGATCATCTGCTAAATAAATCCTTATTAGAATTTGAATGTACTTTAGTGAACAAGCCTGCTCTGTTTTGCATGTGTGTGCAACTAAAGTCACAACGAGACCTACATTAGCAGGCCTGAAGTTTCAGTGTAGAGTGCAGATTTGCTATATTATAATAATAGTCTGCTTAAAAAGGGGGGAAAATGCTATTGGAGTCCTTAATGGTCATTGCAGGATAATTCAGGCTCTGTATAAAGGAATGTGTTATAGGTTTACACCTTTTAGTTAATATGGCGGGGGATTAAAAATATTGCATCTGTTTTAGGGAAAAGTTATGATTGCTGTAAACACACAAGATAGGCTACGGTATACTGTATATTACCTATATCTATTTATTTATCTATTTATATATATATAAGCTACACACACACACACACACAGGCAAATTGAATCACTGCATAATTTGAAAGCATTACTGTCCTTGGGGTTGGCCCTGCACACGGTTCACTAATTTAGCCAATTAAAAGTGGAAGGATATGGGGGCTTGTGTGTTTCCATGTCGAAATATATGAGCTGCTATAGGCTAATATTGCCGCGCGGGTTTGTTTATACGTGGAGGCAAAGGGTTAAAACTCGGGCGCTTCGGTGCTGCGGAGCTCCCGATTGGCTGGCAGGTTGCCAGAGCACTGTCAATCACCGAGTGTAAACAAGGCTCTGATTGGCTGCTGGCCAGTCCGCACTGGGCTGCCTGAAAAAAGCAATTACTGCCCTTGCGGTTTCAAGGCGGCCCCGTGCTGAACGATGAAAGGAGATAAGGAGGGGCGGTTTCAAGGCGCCCCCCACGGCGAACCCCGTTGGCCCCAGAGCAAAAGGAGAGTCAAGAGTGACTAAATCAAAGGGAATACGGTTAAAAACAACAACAAAAAAAGGTAGGGGGGCAAATTACACGTTGTAATAAATGTAGGGGATAGATTCGCGGAATGGTGCAATAACAACTTGTTTTTTTAGAAAATGGAGGCGAGGACGGCAACAAGAACCGGAAAGCAACTATTTCTCTGCCGAGAGGGAGCTCTTCTTCTTTCTTTTATGGTGGAAGAAAAGTTTTGTCTACAAAGGAGACAGCGGAAAGACGGCCGAATGTGGGGTTTTTTTCTTTTGAGTTTTAATAAACAGAATAAAAGCATTTTCTCATCTAAACGTTAAAACGGTGACACCACTGTATAGTCGGAACCGAGCTTTGATTTTGGGCGGCACGCACGCGGTGTTTTGACCAAAAACTTTTTCTTTTTTTATTGCCAACTAATCAATAACTAAGTGGACATTTCCGGGTTCACGCGGGAGTATAAACGGTAGGTCCGTGACGATAATAAGTTGGTCTTTAAATTGTTTGTGAAAGTGTGTCGGAGGGTTTTTGTTTTCAAATATTCCATAAAATATTATGTATAAAATTTTCCATAAAAATATGGAAACATTTTTAATTAGAATATTTAAATATATGTTATTACTTTGGCTAAATGTTCGAGTCCTATTACAAAAACACACAAAAAACGGTCATGTTTCATTCTGCAGACAAATCCTTGCAGCCAGCCTGTGTGCTTTTTAGCTGAACTTTTCCACCACCGGCACCACTGAGCACGCACTTTATAAAGTATATCGAGGCTGTTCCAACTGATGTCCCTTTACATTAAAACAGAGACTCTCTCCCTTTGCTTTGGTCCAGTCCCAAACAAAACATTGGTGGGGGGGGTTGGAGTGAGCCAAGCTGGTCTGCAGCCGATAGATAGCTTATAAAACTGTACTCGCACGGAGCGAGGAAGGGGGGGAGATCTCGACACTTTCGTGTGAGAGGAATTAATTGATACATATAGAATTCAAATCAAATAACGCCAAAGCGCGCAGATTTATCGCGGCCGTAATTAGATAATCGTTACCGTCTTTTCCCATTTACCCAGCAGCCTGCGTGTCCGAGCCCTGCACTCTCCAAAAGGCTTCAGCCACCACATTCACAGACACACACACACACACACACACACACACACACACACACACACACACACACACACACACA
>NW_024582523.1:336846-573695 GCF_018398535.1 Haplochromis burtoni | reverse complement strand
GCAGCAGACTATACTGACTATACCTGGCCAGTAATAATTAATATTATTATTACTATTAACTGACTTCATGTCCCCGCTCAGTCTCCTGAAGGTGTTGTCCTGTGTGCTAATGACAAGAGGGACAATAATAAAGACTCCTGCTCCGCAGCTCACAAAAAAGGGCTCCGCCACTTAAAACAGAAATCTGCATTTAATTTATTTAGTGACAAGGAAAAGCCTTTTACTGCTTGATTTTTATTGGTTCTCTTTCACTTAAAAAGAAGTGGGGGGCTGGGTGTGCGGGTCGGTGCGTGCGTGTGTGGAGACAGAGACGAGAAAGCACAATACGCACACACGCATACCCAAGCCTCCTCTGGTCCGTGTGCCAGTGTGTGCTACCCTAGAAGAAGGGGGGAGAGGAATGGAGGGGGGTGGGGGGTAATTAATGCGGATTGACTGATTGCTCTTGAAACAGACCGGTCCTGCGCGCGGATTGTCCTCGAGCAATGAAGCGTTCCTGACTGACACTTTCCACCTACCCTTCTTCGCTTCCTCTTTTCCACTGCTTCTTTCCTTCTCTCGCCCTCCCCTTTCTCCCCTTGCACACTGGGAGCAGTGGGCGAGACCGCTCGAGCTCGGCCGCTTTTTCCTGACGTCCAGCCCCGGCCAGCAGAGGCACTTTTCTGCTCGAAAGCTCGGATGTCACATCTAACAACCCAGCATTTTATTTTATTTTTTAACTTTATTTTTCTACTTTTGTGGGGAGGGGGGTTGCTTCCAGACTGTGCAACTCTATCAGTTCACTTCAGATTAGCTCTGTCTGAATATATCAACTTTAGCTATCTCGTGAGGAGTCACATCACCGTAAGGAGGAATTTTCCGCACATTAAAAGTAGATAGCTAAAGGGCGTTTAAGTCGCCTTCTCCCACATCCTACAAAACCGAATAAACGTCTGAACTGCTAAATGGGAAACATTATTTTTAAAAGCATAACCCAAGAGCCAACGGGAAACACATTGAACTGGTTGGTTTTTACATGTGTCCAAATGGAGAGCAGTCTCCACGGGAGGCCCATCGTTCAGGGCAGCCCTTCTTATTCTCACCAGATATTTCTGATAGGCCTTTAATGATGAGAATTTCCAAACGGGGTCATTCGCCAGGGAGACGCCCCGACAATCCAAGGTGGTGCAACCCCCGTGAGACAATAGAGTCATATGAGAGGAGAAAAGAAGAGAAGCGCTGCCAAGCTTTAGGACTGTGTTATAAAATAAAGGAAGAAGAAGAAGAAAAGGGCTGTTCCTTTTCCCCGATCTTATAGCGGCTCTCTCTCTCTCTTTTGGTTCCCAACACATTTTAAGACATCAACCTGATCACAAAAACAAACCATCAAAAAAACAAAAACAACAGAGGAAACATGGTGAAAACACAAGTTGACTGGACACATACAAACAACGTGACCTTTTCTCCCCTGTGTGCCGGACAGATGCTGCTGTAACGAGTCAGGAAATGCGAAATAAGTAAATAAATAAATAAAAAAGTTGCACTCCTCCACGGAAACACTGTAAAGCCGTATGTCTACTGACACCTTTAGATCGAGACACTGTGTAGCGGAGGAAGATGATGATGATGACAGAGGGAATGGCTTGGGAACCAAATTAGTGCCTGTCACAGAGCCATATATCCGGCTGTAACCACCGCCAGGCCTGTACGGATGAGATGAAAGCACCGGCATCTATTTATGGGCCATCAAAACACGCAGGTGGAGGCTTTAATTATCATTACCATACGAACATAAACAGCCATATCGTGTGTGACTTTGCGCTGTTTGCGCTGTAAGTTTGTACTCAGCAAAGGGTGAGGAGAGAGAGAGGTGGGGGAGTAAGCAACTTTGGGAGATGTTGCTATTATACACACAAATAAGTGGATTAAATATAACGCGTGTCTGATGTGCAGCGGGGCCACCTCAGCCTGGTACCTTCTTAATTTGTGTATTTGTCTTTTAAGACGTCGACAGCACTTCCTCCACCGCAGAGACGTGTACATGCACTCACACACTCGCGGGACGTTGAAAATGAAAGACGCCTTTGTATTTCTCTGGTTGCTCACAAAAAATGTTCATATAATACAGAGTATCTCCACGAGGGACAGTGGGGTCAAGAGGTCACCCACTTTCTGCAACGAGCCACACAGCATTTCAAGAAACGCCACTGATTCCTTTAACCGGACTTCTTTTGCAACACAGGACTTTGCGTGACTCCATCACGGTGACGCACCAGCAGCAATCTGACTGAAGAAACAAGACTTTCAGAAATCTTTCAACTCTGAGGAAGATGTTTTGAATAGTTTTGAACATACAGTCCTCAGGACGTCCTGGAGTCTGTTGCTCAAACCATAATGGAAGTCTAATTTTGAATGTATTTGATAATAATTACACAAATCACGAGATTGTGGATCATCTAAAACCCATCCAACAATAATTCGATTTGGAAGTGTGCTCATATGTGTTCAGAGATTGAGCTTTAAACAACTTTCAGTGTCACATTAAGTTAAACAAAATGTGAAAAATGTAAATGTGATAGACTTTAACATAATAAGGTATTTTAGTTATAGTTTATATGATATATTATATATATTTATATATTATATATATATATAGTATATATATATATATATATATATATAATATTATATTATATATATATATATATATATACTATATATATATATATATTATATATATATATATATATATAATGTTATTTTTTTTTGGTCCATTACAAAATGAACATTAGATTAACAGGCTTACATTATAATTGGAGCAAGCTTTCTATTCCACCTGCTAATAAATTTGCTGTATAATTTAAGATGATTTTGGGGCCAATTAAATTAAATATAAGAATCCTAGTAAAATAAAATACTAAATTGCTAGTTTTTATTTTAGTTTTTAGGACAAATTCCAGATGTGTGTGTCTAAACGATCAGAATTAAAGGGAGTGTTTCGTTCAGACTTCCCGTGTCTGCAAACTGAAGTTTATTTTTTTTTCCTATAAAGCGTCGGTGTGTTGGCTCTGCTTGAGAACTCTGGGAACTCTGCACGCGGGCGTGAACACTGTATTTGACTTCACGTAATCACGTCGGCCACAATCTTTCGTTAATTATCTAAACAATGGATGCGTCTTTGAACGTTTATTTTTAAATAAATAAAGCACAAGTACAAAGCAATAATGCAGTGGAAACTTTGTGGTGGTGGTGGGTGTGGGGGGGCTGGAAAGAGAAATCCCTGCATCAGTCTCCAAATCCAGGATCAGTCAAAACTACCCCCCCTCCCCCCTTGCTGCCACTTTATCAAACTAAGGCAGAAATCAGACGAACTGCCTGCCAACGTTTTGCCCGTGTGTGTGTTACTGTATGTGTTATTGTGTGTGTGCGTGTGTTGCTGTGTGAACAGAGACAGAGTGAGACAAGCAGATAAACAAGAGCTCAGTGTAAGTGCACAGTTTTGCCGCGTAACTTAATATAACAGGAGAAAACCTGATAAATTATAACACCCAGCTAAAGGGTGTCACTCGAAGAAGTGTGTGTGTGTGTGTGTGTGTTTGTGTGTGTTTTGTGTGTTTGTGTGTGTGTGTGTGTGTGTGTGTGTGTCTGTGTGTGTGTGTGTGTGTGTGTGTGTGTGAGTGTGAGGCCCCAACTGACAGACCTTCTCGCATTAACTTCATACTCTTAAAAGTATCCATCTGTGTCTGATGACAGATATCACACGTTTTAGGACAAACCGTTGTTGGAATCGTTCAGCCTACAAAAGCGATTCTGCAACGTTTTGTGTGTTTTTAGATCTAAATAAATAATCACAGCTGTACAATCAAACATTTACATAAATAAATAATTTCATGTACGCATACGCTACTGGACTGTGGGGCCACGGCTCAAAAAACGCTTATAGAAATGTTTAGGCTAGTTTTTAAAAAATGGCATTGAAAATACAAGAAAACACAGCGATCGATATATAGATATATATATTTTAAGAAAGCACTCCTTGAATAACGTCAAACACAAAACAAAATACCACCTACCTAATAAACAGATGTTCCCCCAAAGCGCCCAGCTTTAAACTAAAAAGGAAAGAAAATCAAATGAGTCTTTCTTCCTCCCCAAAACTTAAAAATAATCGAGCTTAACGCGCATTCAACTGTGTAGCCTTAAACAGTCCTCCCATTTACTTACATGTTAACTCTTTTTTGCCGAATTTACCCACCGAGGGATTTCTCACGTCTACAAGCGGCAGGATCTTCTGGATGTGAGACTCCGTGAAGCTTGTATAATAGCAAATTTATGCCCGGATGACGCGTCCTCTCGCTCCCACAATGGAGCTAAAGCGTTGACATTAAACAGAAAATTGATGGAGAAACTCTCCCTTGCTCCCTCTCTTTCCCATGCACTCTCGTCTCCTGCAGGAGACTAGAAGCTTTCTTGCATTCTGTTTTTTTTTTTCCAGGGGAGGGGGCAACGGGACATCATCAGGCATGCTTATATGAGTCGCGCACCAGGAATACTCCCACTCCCATTCCCACCAACAAAGGTGTAGCTTGAGCTCACACACATTTACTCACACACTGACACACACACACCTTTTTCTCACCACTACTGTTTGTTTTCATTTGTGATTGTGCTGAACCGGATCTATGCGTGAAGGTGGAGCAGGAGGAGGAGAGCAGGCCAGTCACACATGCAACTTTCTGATATTTAGCTTTAAGAGGGGGTTTGTTTTGTTTTTTCACCAAACTGGCCTCCCTGTGCTTCCTCCTCACTCCACAAGTTTGATCAGACTACTAAACTAGGTCTACCGTTCATCTGCGTACCATGTTTTGGCCTATCACGGCGCTGTAATGGAAGGCAGACCACACCAAACTCCTTGTTTTTATTTGCGGAATAGTTCAAGTCTGGCATGAAAAGGAGCAATCAGTCCTTTCTGGAAATCTAATTGATAGGCCCATTTGTTTATAGTGGCGGTTATTTGGCAAATGGTAGGCCTAATTACCGCCTGGAGGTCACAGTTTACCCACCTTTCTTCTTTTTCTTTTCTTTTTTTAAATTCACCACTGGGTGCATCACTGCCTGCTCTGTATGTAGACGCTTTCCAGAGTTTCTAATTTTTTATTTTTTTGAGGGGAGGTTTATTTCTGAAGATAAGCAAAACAAACAAAAACAAAACAAAAAACACCCAAACAAAACAACAACAACAAAAAAAAACACCGCCATACACACACGGCTTCAATTGTAAAGCGCTATAAACGTTTAGCGCGGGCGTTAAAGAGTCCGCGGTATTTCTGCGCGTTCGCCTCCGCCGCCTTTGATCAAGTCCGAACGGTCCAGACAAGTTTGCGCGTAAAAGTGAATTTATCTCCACGGGAAGGAAGTCGAGCCTGCTTCGCTGCGTCTGCTGTGGACTGGAAAAAAAAGAAACAGAGACGTGATTTCAAATGAAATCGCACGCGAAGACCGTGCTCCCTTTAGGAAAGGCGCTTCGCTGATAAAGCGGACACCTACGTACATAAAACCAGTGAGACGCAGGATGGAGAAGAAGCTTGGAAGTGATCGCAAACTAATGTTTGTGCCGCTTGTTTGCTGGGAGTCGCCTGTCCTTCACGGACAGCACCTCAGCCACGGCTTTCTCCTCTTCTCCCCCTCCAGTGCAGCAGCCCCCACCACCACACCTCACTCATCCACCACACTGGCTGCCCCGCGGGTCACCGCTTCAGGAGCACCACGTCACCACGTTAACCCCTGCATCACCGCGTCCGCAAGCAGGGCCAAGAACCCCGTGGGCTTGTACAGAAGGAGGGAGGAGGGGATCCTCAAAAACTAGGGTGCCGAGGACCTCCAAACGCCCCGAAGGGCGGGTCCTGAGTGTCTCCAGCAAAAATGAGGAACAGGTTTCTTTTAATTTATTTCAATTCACCCAACTACAGTTCAGAATATCTGCGGTAATTAGTCTCCATTCGCTCATTTTTCTCTGTCTTTTTTTCTTTCTTTCTTTTTAATAACGGTTGTGAATTTTCAACAATTACGAAATTTTAAATCTCGTCAACCGTGAAGTACCCAAGCCATATAAATGGTTACACAACGAACAAAAAGTGAAGTATTGCAGTCGAGAGGCTAAAAATAGCGAGCGAAGACATGAACATACTCAAAGCAGAAAAAAAAAGATTTACATGACAACTCTTGGTTAGATTTTTTGGGGGTGTTGGTGGACTCGTCTAAGTAATGAAACGCTTTGACAATGTGACATCAGACGTTTCCATCCCAACAGCAAGAAATATGCTTTACCAGCCCCAGCAGGCAAATGCACTTAGACAAACTCAGAGTTCAAGCTAAGTAATTCTATTATGACTCTTCCAAACCGCTGCTGCCCTCATCACAGTGTTGAAAAATATAAACTATTCTCAAGACCAAAAGCAACACAATACATACATAAATCCTTCCAGTATGGTTTTGGCTCTGGCTCTGAAAGGATTTATGGGAAGGGGAAGTGGGTAGGTCACAGCATACCCCACCCACTGAGGAACATGACCTTCATTTGTCAATGGCCCGCTGTTGCATTGTGGGTCATGCAGTTTGGAGAAAGTTATTCTCATTCCATTTTACATTTGCATAGAAGTCAACACAAGCTCGTCTAAACTACATCCTATTTTAATTTAGGTGTTCCTGACATTTACACAGCTTTTCTCTTTCCTTCTGCACGGCATTACACCCTAAAGCCTATATCTGTATCATCAAAGAAAAGAAAGTGCTTTCACTCTACTTCTGCCACTTCAAATGATTGTGTCTGTGTTTTTATCTCACACATCAGCTTCTTCAATTCTTCCACAAGACATCACAGAAACTCATTTGTTTGTTTCCTGTCACAGTTGTGAATTGCACCGTTTCAGCCGCCCCAGCAGTGCATGCACAAACTGAACTCGGACTAACCAGTTAAATATCTCCCAACCATGTCATCTCTGACAGAAAAAAACAAAAAGAATATTTCAACCAACGGCTACAGCCTGAAACGCAAACCCCTCTTCCTCATTAAAACAATCACAAACAAAGCCAGTGTGCAACTAGTTCTACCCCCTCTCACTGCTCCACACTCTGCTCATGTTGGGTAAACACACCTTAATAAGATACTATCAGAGGTGTCAGGTGGCTTTCACTCATGAATTCCTTCACATACATTAGCACCTGCTGGAACAAAGTTATTTCTTCGGGCAGTGACATGCCTCTGTTCCTTTGCTAGGAAAGTGCAAGAAAACCCAAAAAACATCTTTCTATGGTTTCGTGCTGTACTTTATATATATATATATATATATATTAAAAAAGCCACACCGCGTGTCATTATGCAGTAAACATATTTACACAGGAAACATCTGTAATGCTTGTTACAAAATACAGCAGCTGCAGAGGAGACAATAGTTGCCCTTTGGAGCTTTTTGGCGCGTGTTTGCAAGAAGCTTTTAAGCCGATCATGATGTTGCACGCATTTGGCAGTATTGATAAACGTGGACAAATGTTTGAGATTTCCTCCGTTGATGTGATGCTTCTCATTTGCTCTGGTGTAATACAGTTGCTCATTCTTAACCCTGTTCTGAGACAGCTCGCCTGCGTGTGTGTGTGGACCCCTGATATTTGTGTGTGTGTGTGTGTTTGTATGTGTGCGAGACACAGCTGCAGTAGGTTAAGAATCAGACATTAAACCTGTCTCTGGTTCCCATTTGAGGCCAGCTCCTCTCTGGCAAATGAAAAACATTTCAAGGTGCCACCGGACCTGAAGACGGTGCCGGTTTCAACAGCTTACATGGTCATGTGATGTTTGGAGAACGGAGATTGTTTGCCCCAGAGGCACACACACACACACACACGCACGCACACACACACACACACACACACACACACACACACACACACACACAGGACTGCAAAGAAAGCCCCCAAGTTTATAGAGGCCTAGTGACCCCATAGGCGAGGCCAACTGGATAACCGGGATGGCTGCAAACGGGTGAGCTAAGAGAGCAAAGCATCCTGGGATATGACTTCTTGCCAAAGCACTAAATTCTTTCATCTCTGTTCTCATATTGTAATGCATATCAGTCATAAAAGTGTGTTACATCACTGGGCACACAGTGGTCCCTTTCTCTTGAATTTGCCACGAAGGTCTCCGTGTCTTTATACGAGTTTGGCCTGTATGCATATTCTATGCTCCAGCATTAAAGCACAGTGTGCTGAAGTGACAAACAGAGACATCTCTTAAATGTCATGCCAGGCCATTCACCCCTCCATGCCATCGTCCATCCATCCTCATCTCTCTAAGCTTTTTTTATTGCAGCTGCTAATGTAGCAGCCAGAGCAGAAACAAAGCTAGCTTTGTGACCCCCTACCCCCTCCTCACTGTCTGCTGACGTGTTCGCTTGTTCTCCATGTCATCCCCTAGCCCTTGTTCCCCTTCCAATCTTTCACTAAAAACTTCTTTTCTTCCTTTTATAATCCCCCCCTCCTTCTTCTTCACATCTGCAGCAGCATCACGCGGCCTGGCGTGGCCGGCCTCGAGAGTCATGTGATCTCCGGGGTGGCTGTTGCCTGGGAGAAGAAAAGGCAAGTTTGTGTCAAAATCCATTTTTGGTCCAGCTGGAAGGTCACAGGTCATCTCAACTCTGATGTAATCAGAGTAAAAGTGAGTCGGCCCTTTTGTAGCTTGAGCTATCTTACCCCTCTTTTCACTGTCGTTAATACTTATCTTTCATTTCTTTGTAGCTTTTTGGCCTCCGGTCTGAGCGAAATATCTCTCCTCAAAGACTGACCGTGACTTTGATTAAAGATGCACAGATGTGGCTAGCAAAACCAAACATCAACAGAATATGAGAGACTTCAGCCAAACATGTCCGGGAGCTGGATGTTAACAGATAGACACGTCATGTAGACTTCTCATGTGCATTTCTTCCTCGAGCTGATGTTCCCAGTCTCGGGTAAGTATCCCCAGGAGTACACAGACAGGTTACTTCAACTAATCTGAAAAAGAAAGAATACAGTTGAATTACAAAAATGAGTGGACCTGTAACAGTTAACTAAAAATTATGGATATGTGGAATGTAAGAAAAACTAAACAAAGCAAACAAACATAAATCACCAAAAGAGAAGACAAAGAATTAAAGCAGTGAGTTAAATTAAGAGTTAAATCATTTGCTAATAGTATGCATAAACAGTTAAACAGCTAACTACCATTAGGAGAAAAGTTAAATGAAGTAAAACGATTAGTTAGCAGTCTTGCGTCCTGAAATTTTTAACTAAAAGCTAGCTAACAGCCGAAATTGTTTACCAACAGCATGAGGAAATTGTTAGTTGACTGAATGTATGCTCAGTGGTCACTTTAGTAGCTAAACCATGCTACGTCTTGGTTGTTTTCAGAAACGCTTTAATTCTTTGTGCCCCAGATTCAACAAGGTACTGGAAACATTCCTCAGAGATTTTGGTACATACTGTCATGATTGTATCACACAAATCCTGTAGATTTGTTGAATGGACATCCACAAGCTCAGATGTGGTGACGCTGAGACCATTTGAGGACAGTGAACTCATTGTCATGTTCAAAACCAGTTTGAGATAATCTGAGCTTTGTGACATGCTGTGTTATCCTGCGAGAAGCAGAAAATGGATACATCGTGGTCATAAAGGGATGGACATGGTCAGCAACAATATTCAGGTGGGCTTTGGCATTTAATTGATGCTCAGTTGGTACTAAAGAGCTCAAAGTTTCCCAGTGAAATATCCCCTACACTATTCCACCATTGGCAGCAGCCTGAGCTCCTGAAATCAGTCGAATGTCACAGCAAAAATCAAGATTCAACAAACCAAGTGATGCTTTTCCAATCTTTTATTCTCCAGTTTTGGTGAGCACATGCAAATGGGATCGTCAGACTCTATGTGGTCTTCTGCTCCTGCAGAGATGCTCTTATACTCTGCATACCTTGGTTGTAACAAGTGGTTATTTGAGTGTCTGTTGTCCTTCTATCAGCTCATAGCAGTCTAGCCATTCTTCTGTGATCTCTGGCATTAACAAGGCATTTTCTCTAAAAGAGCTGCCGCTCACTGGATATTTGCTCTCTTATTTTTTTTAACATTCTCTATAAACCCTGGAGATGGATGTGTGAGAAAATCCCAGTAGATCAGTTTCTGAAATACTCAGATCAGCCTGTATGGCACCAACAACCATGCTACATTCAAAGTCATTTAAAACACTTTTTTTAAGTGCTGCAAGTCTTACTACCACTTGACTGGCTGATTAGATATTTGTGTTACATGCAGTAGAACATATGTACTTAACAAAGGGGCCAGTGAGTGTGTAAACTGGTGATTTTGATGAACAGCTGTTAAATGAAGTTCAAATAGCTAAAAGTTATGGATAGACGATTGAAATAATAAGCCAGTGGTGGTTGAGACAGTTCACTTGCCATAATTGATAACTGGTAAACTGAGTGAAATCCATAAGCGTAAATGCCAAGCTGACAGTAACTTAGATCCAGTTTCAACTGGGGTCACATGAACCCATTTGAAAGTTAGATGTGATGTCGACAAAGGGATTCCTGAGTGACTCTGACAGGCCAGCGGGGGTACATCAGATGAAAAAGATATGGGAACCAGTCCTAAAGTTTAAGATGTTCCAAAACTGGAACTCACTGAGACAACACATGACTTTGTTCATACCATACATCTGCAGCTTAAAGCACAAATGCCGAATGCCCTGGTAGTTAAATCTCAGGTCACCACAAACAACACAAATCTGCGTATTTTAGCATTTTTGTGCTGCTGCAATGCAACTGTAACTTAATGCTACTCCGCTGTATCAGGAAGCACAAGTAAAGCCCATGACAAAGCTCCTCCGTGTACTGCAGCGATCATTCTCCGTAACAGCTGCATGTGTGTATACACCCTCCACCGATCATGAGACTGAACCAATGTGGCAAAACCAGAGGCTGAATGAGTGAAAAGTTCAGATGATGAGTGTGCTGGTGAGAGGCAAGAGAGCAACATTTGGAAATACTGGATCGTTTATGTGTTCTGGTTGCTGCAATTATGAATGTTCTGTATTTGCTTGTATTTCAACCAAATACGCTTCTAAGAAAAACGAGGGGGGAAAAGCGATTTGCTCTTTGTTTCAACATGCATTTGTCCATTTCTCAAATATACAACAAAAAGGTTTAAAAAAAATTGTTGACCTATGTAATAGAAACAAGTAATGTAATAGCAGTATCAGTTGGAGGGATACTGAAGTGACCTCTGTGATGACGAGTGAATGAATTCACATATTTTTATGTGGCTTGTTGAGGAAAGTACACGAAGCAGATGCATTAAACCATCCATCTTCCTCGGATGAAATTATTCTCCTTCTCTCATCACCCCCCAATCCCCTTCTCTCAGCCGACAATCGTCATCTCCAGCAACAAGTGGCCTCTTCCCCAGATGATTTTTTACATCCGTGGTAATGCAGTCTGTTCCTGACGTGAAGCAGACTGTTCCCTGTGCTCAGGATTGATAGGTATACAAACACCAAGCTGGTTTACTGTACACAAGATTTTAAGAAGTGGTTGTACATGCACTCATTCTTAAATACACAAAACATCCACTTTTGACACCCCACCCCCAACACGCACACTTTTTCTTGATCGACCTGAGAAAGCAAGGCGCTGGAATAAATTTTTTAGTGCCGTGGTGATGTCGCAGAGCAGCGTGGCATCACAGTTAATAGGGAGAGAGTGGGGATCATGTGTAGGTCCCACATTCCCAAACCGAGCTACATGTTTAACCCAAGCAACTTCATCTTGTGCAATCTGAACAGGATATAACAGGCCTGAAAGTTCAGATGTCTGCACATAAAGTAAAAATAGATTTACAACAATGTGATATTTCTGTCTTGCAGGAAGGTTGGGATGGTGAGGGGGGGAGACCTGCCAGTGAGCACGGTTGCAGGATTTCTTTAGTGGAGAAAAGGTTGGTCACAGTGGTTGTGTGGTTTCTGAACTCCCCCCTCCCACACCCCTACTTCCTCCTCCTCCCAGGTGGGCTTGGTTTAAATTTGAAAGCGATCCCAGTGGAGAAAAAAAAAAACACAAGTTTGGCAATTAATGGTAGTTAGTGTGCATTTTGCATCAAGTTACATCAAGTCCCCGCTTGTAAAAAGAAAAAGAAAAAAAACTTGATGTATTTAGTGTAAATGTTCTGGAGACTGACTCAACATGTCTAACAAGGCTGGTAGTGGCTGCCAGTGAGCGTGTGTGCACATCATGTGAGCAGAGCACTATTAGGCCTTTTTGGGGAGTTATCAATTAATTCGGGGTTAAAGTCCATTTGCATCTAGACAAAGGGGACATGGGCCATCCATCTCCATGCTGTGGGGGGGAGAAGGGGTAAAGACAGGGAAAGAGGTGAAGGGGAGGGTATGTGTGCCTGTGTCTTTGTGTGTGTGTGTGTGGTGGGGGTGGGGGGGGGGTAAAAGAGGGAGGAGGATGGTCCTCTTGCAGATAAATCTGTTACCCTCAGGGGTGCGTTTACATAGGTGAGGACTGACTGTTCTGCAAGCCAAGAGTGATTTATCTGAAAATACCACCACTACCACACACACACATACACGCATTGTTACACACTTATAACAATGTCCTGAATCAATTCCTTCACTATAGATGAAGCCGTCTGTTTCATCACCACTGTGTATCAGTTTGTGTATCGCACAAAGCTGCGCGCTTGCTCTTATAAATACATACGTGCACTGCATGTGCTCCTACTCATTCCTGAACAGATCCAGATTTTATGCTTTTTAAAATAAATACATAAACAATCCCAAAATCTATATTTAAAAGCACTGAAAGTTTATTTCATTTTGCAAAAGATTTCATTTTTTCTGCAGCTGCCTTCTGATCCTGCTTGCAGGTCCTCCCTCACACACTAACAGAAAGGATTTCCTAGCAACGACTATAATGCACTCACACACAACACACACGCACACACAGAGGATCAACGCGCTGGGGCTCCCTCCAGCTATCAGCGTGGGCTTCCCCCTCCTTCTCCTCCTCCTCCTTTCTCTCTCTCTCTTCTCCCTCGCTGCTGCTCCGCCGTTGAGGGAAGGAGGGAGAGAAAGAGAGAGCCAGAGAGAGAGAGAGAGAGATCCCCACTTCACAACTCTCCCCTGGAAGCCTCAGCTGCTGGCTAGACCGCGCGGTTACACAAGCAGCTTGCCTGCGAACAGGAATGGCGGCGTGCGGACGGCTCGTTTTCACGCCAAAGCGGCCACGGATCTAATCGGACAGACGAAGGAGACGAAGAAAAGCCCGTGTGCGCACGAAAGCCGCGGACGAAAACGGGAAACCTCTCTGTGATTTTCAAAAGAGAGCGAGGGAGAGAGGAGGGGTTGGGAGGGTAGGCTGTTGGGGGTGGGGAAAGGCTTGGAAATCCACGGATGCCCGAAAGTGCGCTTTTATTCGGTGCGTAATGACACGACGCGTCTCCCTCCCTGATTGCTCCGACGACTCGCTGTCGACGTGAAGAAGGAGGAGGAGGGGGGGCTCAACGTATGCGGCCGTGCCGGGCGAACAGCCTACCGGGGACGGTTTTTTATATCCAGATTCTATAACCGACACGGGAGCAGAGGCTACAGCCCCGTTGCGCGCAACACGGCACACATGGCACGCCCCCCTCTCGCCTCCTCCCCGCTCCACACTGAGAGGAGACGGGAGGGGAGGCGGGAGGGGAGGTGGAGGCGTTTGCTGGGGCGCCATTTTCAAAAGCCTGCTTTTGCCTACGAGGTGTGTGTTTTGCTGCAGGAGGGCTGCAGCCCGTCCTGCCTTCTCATGTTACACACTTATCTGACGAAGGAGAGCACGGACTGAAGAAAACAAAGGAATGTGGACGGAATCTCCACCACGCCATCTATTACTCTTTTCACTTTCTCTGTTTGTTTGTTTTTATTCTTGCAAAAGGTGAGGAGCTTTAAGATTTCATTCTGGGGAGGGAGGGGGTTATTTACAACAAGCAGCCGCAAATCAGCAAGGCCGTGATATCAGCGCTGGAGCTAGGTGGAATTTGACTTTTCCATACAGTTCGTTTCTGACGTAAACAAACAAAAAGTTAAGCAGACTTTAACTGTATAAGCTATAGATGGAAAAAAAATAACTCTTTTTAAACTTATAAAAAAAATCCTGAGCTCGTTTAAAGCTATAGAATATTATTGCAGACTTTAAAATATTTTAATATTTTTATATTTATATCGGTTATAGTCTATTTAACCTGTAATTTTACGGTAATCTTTCTTTATAAATATATATAAAATATGACTGAATTTAAATTAAATATATTACCGTTTCACTAAGTACTATGAGGCACAACCCCCTCACCCACCCGGCAAATAAATCGATCATTGTAGCCGAGGTTTATTCGCCATGTTGAGATCCTTTGTGTGTGTGAGAGACAGTGTGTGTGAGTGCGTCTAACCTTTCTGTTAACTCAAAAATATAAACATGTTAAATACATTAATAATGCTTTTAAATGTATAAATACAAAAACAAACTAAATAAAAGGAAAGAATTAAGATATTAGTTGCATCAAACAGAGCAGGACTCGCACAACAAGCTTCACCAAATCTGACACCAGTGAGAGAGTAATATTTTCCCACCCAAAACAATGATGATTTCATCGTGTGTGTGTGTGTGTGTGAGAGAGAGAGAGAGAGAGAGTTGGTGCGTGTGTGTCTGTTTTCCACATTGAAAGATTTAATTTTAGGGAATTCTCCTCTCGCCCTGCTTCTTCTGATCTCACGTTGTATCTTTTTATTAAAGCCTACAGTCCTCAGAAAAAGCAAGAAAAAAATCTAAAATTACAAGCTGGCTGCAGGAGTAAGCCCGTTTTACATAATTACATACGGTGGACCGGTCTGCTCACTTTGAAGAACACGCTTTTAGTTCTCCTAATCATCAGAGCGCGTGCAACAGCCGCTCATTAAAATGCGCCGATATTATCCTTATTATCTTATTCGCACTTTTTACAGTTGGGTTTGAATATTTTTGACAAAAGGCGGCGTTTTGTTTGCGCTTCGCCGATCGTTTGTTTCGCCGTCAACACACGCGAGCGCCGAGAGTTTGGCTGAGGAGTCTCTTCTAATGAAAACGCCTTTAAACACGTATCCGCATTAAGCTGATTTTGGCTGACATTCAGTCAGTTTGCACCAAGAAAAAAAAGAGTAACCTGCGCGTTTCTGTGGCTGTGAGGAGTTTCCGTGTTGGTGAAGTTAATTCAAAGTGACTGCAGCAGGACAGGCAGCTCTTCTGTGGCAGCACGATGAGGCGATAATAGCAATAACAACTATTACACAACACGGAGAAGGGGGGAAATAAGGGGACTGAGGGAAACATTACAGACAGCAAGCAGTCGTGGAAGGGTGACTTTAAAACATATATATATTATATATATATATTATATAATATATATATATATATATATATATATATACTATATATATATATATATATATATATATATATATATTATATATATTATATATATTAATTTTCATTTTTCCTCACAGTGTGTTTGATAAGTGGACCTCACAGTGATCAAAATCCCAATAAAACTAAACTACTACTATTACTACTAATAATAGTCGTTATTATTATTATTGTTATAAAAATAATAATAATAGCATTTACTGTGAATGTTTTTCTTTTGCCTAGCTACCTATATCATTCAAATAAAAGCGTATATTTGACCATTTTCATTTAAATTATTAATTAAATTCATAATACAAAATATAATAATAAAATCCTGCATTAATAATATGAATTTAAAAAACACAGTAAAGATATATAATAAAAAGAAAAAATAATAATAGTTGATATTTTAAAAAATACATAAAAAGAAGCAGCTGTAAAAGTACGTCAATGTAACACGCGTACAGTCAAGCCAGTATAACGTTTATTTACTTTTTAAATTAATTTAATTTCTTTTTATTAATAAATTTTAAAAACTTGACCAAAAAAAAGAAAAACAATTTACTGTATCAGAGCCGAGATTTGAGGCTGTTTATTGTTGTGAGCTGAAGTTTTCTGTGTGTGTGTGTGTGTGTGTGTGTGTGTGTGTGTGTGTGTGTGTGTGTACCTTGAGGTTACAATTTTTTTTTTAATATGGTCATTTTTTTCTGCTCTTGTTTTGGTTCTATTTTTATTCTTTTAAAGTTACAGTACTTACATTACACGAAGCTGTAACGTCTATCTTAATACCCGTTTTGCTCTGCTATGGGGAAATTTGCTTCGGCTGCATACAGCACATCACTGCTTTTCTCCTCTCTCGCATAAAAACTCACAGAAACAAATAAACATAAAACTAGAATGAACACGAATCAGCCCGAGCAGATTTGACGTTTATTCGAAAAAAACAGCTGACTAACTCCAAGACTTAAGCGTTTTATCATTTTTATTTTGTCGTTCAGTTCCTGTCTTTGAGTCACAATGAATATTCATAAAGTAATTAAAACGAGGGGGGCGGGGGTTACATTGTCAGCCGCAGACTGGGTGCCTTAAAGCGATGCTTGTGTGTGTGTGCGTGTGACTGTGACTGTAGTTGTTGTAGCCCGGTCGGGTCTATCTGAATTATTAAAAATAATAATAATAATAATAATAAAAATTGCAAGACAAACGTCACAGCTTTGTGTGCGTTTGCGTGACTGTATGTTTGAATATATGCAATGAAAGAAGTCTGCACCAGATGGCTGAATGTAGTGCAAATGTCCGTTTTTCTTCTTTTAGACTCCACTATCAGTCGGGTGGAGGGTTTGTAGGGTGGGATGGGTCCACAAGGAGCAAGCAGCAGCAGCGGGGCATGCTGGGGTGTGTGCCCGCTGAGGTGCTTTTTAGCAGCCGGTCGAGGTCCAAAAACAGCAAGTTTTGTCGGCATAACCCGAAGACGTTCTGGGTGTCAAGGAGCTGATTTAGCGGCCCTGCGCGGTCCTCCTGCGGCACTGATGGGCGTCACGCAGCCCATCCGTATCGCCGTAATTGCATCGCAGACAATTAAGAGGCAAATTAACAAAGTGGTGGGCCCGTGAAGTGGAGTAGCCTACAACTGAGTCAAATGGGCAGCACGTGAAATGTTAACAACTGATCATCTGGGAGGAAAGAAAAAAAAATCCCACTACATGGTCAGCTTTGCTTTGGAGAAATCAGACACACGCGGAGGCAACTTTTCAGCCTTGTTTGTTTACAGTTGTTAACCGTCTTCTTTCGATCACTGCGATTATCAGTAAGTGCTTTTACATTTATAAAATCTATTTTAGATACGTCAATATGCAGCTGTTGCTCCGCTTTACATGAGCAATGCACATTATTCACAACCAGTTGATTGTTTTGTAAGACAGAGGCGGAGCTGAGAGGAGGAGGGGGTGAGGTGCGGGGGGAAAGGAGTGAGGGGGGTTATTGAAAAGAGGGGGGGGGGGAGGGTAAGGTTGCCCTCTCTTCTCCTCTCCTCTCCATACACACCACCTCCTCCTCCCACCACAGTTGCACTGGGACGGCCTGAGACAGAATCCCCCCTCACCCCCCTCGCTACACACACACACACACCCTATAGCGAGAAAGGCACCCAGCAACGAAATACAATGCAAACTCAATTAAACGCAGTCTCCGCCATGATTTGCCGCAATGAATGATAAATTGGCGGGTCGTTCTCACACTGTAGGATCTGGACGAGCTGCGGTAATAGGCGGGATGGTTGTGTAAAATATGCGCAGGGACTAGGTTTACCAAATTTAGTCCAGGAGGGGGCGGCAAGGCCGTCTGCGCCTTTTGTCCGGGAATTCCTGCTCCAATAGCTAGGTCTGTGCCTAAAAGCGCGTGTTTAAGGTCAAACTGCTACATGGGGGCCAGAACTGGCACATTGTTACCCAGAGAGCGAGAGAGGAAATAAAAATGTATTTATTTAAGTCTTTTGCATATTGTGAGAATGCTGAATAATTTTGCAGCTGTCTAGCGTGAAATTAGTACATGGCAAAAAAAAAAAAAGGTTTAGCAGTAAACGATGTAAACAATAATTACGAATGCAGGGAGAGCCCAGTCAGAGGGGAATGGAAGGTGGATTGTGTGTGAACCACGTGAACTCATTTAAAAATATTCTTTAGGCGCATTCACTGTCCTTCTCGTGAAATCTGCAAACTGTGCGGTAAGTTTTAGGATCAGCGGGGAGAACTAGAAACAGAAAGAATGGCTATCTATTCGGGAACGGGGTCGATTGTTAATAATTATAAGATGGCACTGAAATCTTCTAAAAGGTGTGTGTCAGTTATTACTGAAACCAAATGTGAGCAGGAACGTGTGGCCCCTTTTTTCTAATTACGCTGTAAATTAAACTATAAAATAAGAGACTAATTTTGATCAAACAATTAAAAGGACCATTTATATAAATCAGCTGTGATGAATAAACGATGAATTATCGTTTGGACTGATCCCTGACCAGCTGTTGTGTAAAATTCCACACCACGTTTCCCTTCAATCAGCTGTTTTCGCCATCAGATAAAAACTGAAATTCAAATTTCAGCACTTCCTCTGCAGCCTCACAGCCTTCTGTTAATCAGAATATGAAGAAAATACCACAAAAAAGATCACATGTTAAAATATAATACGTATCATATTATAGGTGAACTTTCATTTCACAGCAGTTTATGAAACTACCCGCATGAACTGTGATAGATATTAGTCAGATTCTCCGAGCGAGCGAGTAAATACATTGAGGTCAAACCACAACACTCGGTGTCTGACTCATATTCATAGTTCATATCACAGCAAGTGGGATCTCCCTGTTGTCAAATACAGGAGCTTATAGTAGTAGTAGAAGAAGAAGTGAAAACCATAATGACTTCTTTTTGTTTCTTCTTTCTTTAAACGTCACACTTTTTGTCCTACCTAAATTCATGACGCAAACTTTTTAAACCCGAGATTTGAGCTGCTCTTCACATCCGGCTCTGCTCCCCTTGAGACAGTTCAATTCTCTCCTTACTCGAGGTATAAAGAACAACAAGCACACTATTCATTTGTGAACAAATCTGCACATTCCTCCTTTTTTCTCCTCCTCCTCCTCTTCTCTGTGACATTTTTTCACACAAGCCTTTCCCTTCAATTACTTTGCTGTGCTGAAAATCACTAATTTAACAATAGGAAAAAAATAAAATAAAATCACTCCAGCGTTTTGCTCCTTGGGTTTCTTCTTCACAGACACCAACATGCTGGCATGATGAGACCCAACGTGTTGGAACAGGATGCAAAATATTATCTGTAAAGTGAGGAATGATGACCCACTTACACTTTGCGGGAGCGTGTGGAAAAGCTGCACAGAGACAATGTGACTCGGGATTTATTTTTTATTTGTATGTTTTCCTCTGTTTTATTTTGTTAAAAAAAAAAGAAGGAAAACCTCAAATGAACAGATTCATAAACAAATCAAATACTACAATTTCAAACAGATGTGCGTAATTGCCTTTGAAGTCTGACTGCGGCACGGGATACCTAATATTTAGGTTTAGATGGGCAGATCTGGATGTATTCAGCCAAAAAGCTGCGAGGAGAGAGCTGTGTATCATGGCAAAATATTGATTTTGCAGTAGCCTGAGAAAGACAGACGAACACTCACTCACTCTTTTTCTTTCTCCCCCCCAATTCTCCACCCCCACACCCTTACCTCCCCACCTCCTCTCTCCTCTTTATTCCATTAATCTCTCAGAGCGGTGTAAGATACTGGAGGGTTAGTGTAACATTGTGCGGCTCTAATATATTCCAGCCCTCAGTTTGCCTGTGGCATCCATATGTTTAATTCCACTACAAATGTTTCGACAGCAAATGAAACTTGTTTCTTTCCCCCCTTTTTCCTCCACATTGGGTCGAGGTTTTGTAGAAGGAAATTTATATATATATATATATATATATAGTATATATATATATATATATATATATATATATATTATTTATATATAGTATACGACACACACATACATACATACATACGTGTGTGTGTGTGTGTGTTTTTACATTAAACTTTTTTTTATACTTTTTGTCTCTGCATCAAAAGGAGTGTGTGTGCAATTCAAAAAAAAAAAAGAAGAAGAAGAAGCACAGTGACGCTTTATTTAATTGGTTGCCGACCACCTGGAGTTTCAACATTTCCCCTGGCTGATTTCAGACTCCCTCACACCAATGTGACGTCTATGGCTGAAGAAAAGACAGATGAAAAGGGTTGGGGGGGGGGGGTGTGGGGGGAATCTGCAATTCAAAAATTCATATAGTGTTTCGCGGATTGCATGCTGTTATTTTCCGTTTTATCTGCAATAATTTCTAAGTCATGCTAACGTTTTCAAATAAAGATTTTAAAAAGCAAACGTATGTTTTAACTCTTTTTTTTTTGGTTCTTTTTTTTTTTGGACATCTAATTGCACAAAGTGCTCAATAAACAAGCACATGACCTGCAGGTGTGTGTGCAACACTGGACACCGTCTGCAAGACACTACGCTCTCTGTATTAGTCTCTCTCTCACACACACACACACGTACACACACACACAGACATCAGGATCTTGTGTGTGCAGAGAGATGTGGCGACCAGGAAGGAAGGAGGCCTGTGAGGTCACCAGGGGAGAAAGAGGAGGAGAGACGATAACAGACTCGAGCGGGTAAGAGAAAGCAAGTGGGGGAGCATGTGTGTGTGCAGGTGTGTGTGTGTGTGAGAGAGAGAGAGAAGCAGGGCAGGGGTGGCAGGAGGTTTCCAACGTGTGCTTCCGGTGCAGAATAGCCCATTCATCATTCTCACATGGTGGGTTTACTTTGCCAGTGATAGAGAAAGGGGTGAGGAGCAGCACTACAGGGGGAATTAATGTGTGTGTGTGTGTGTGTGTGTGTGTGTGTGTGTGTGTGTGTGTGTGTGTGTGTGTGTTGGAGGAGGGGCACATCCACTGAGAAGTGGACCGATGACCACACCAGATGTGAAGGTGTGTGTGCATTTACCCTTGTGTGTTTACGTGGTGAGGTGTGTCAGAGTCAGATTTACTCCATCTTCCTTCACCCCTAGCTGACATACACGTCATCTCCCACCTCTCCGGCCTCACCTACCAGAAACTGGACACAGACACACATTCAGTTCCTGCCTTTCTGCATTCCTCTATAGGATGCAATCACACACGCACATGTGCAACAAACACATGAACGCTCACGTTGAATCGGAGCTTCATTTTAAGGGTGGTGGATGCTGGTGAGGTCTTGTTGTAGATGACATCACATTAGACTTGAGTGTTTTCAGAGTGGGGTCAGATGAGGTGATCTCGTCACAGTTTTAAGCAGACCTCCAGCTTCCACGGCCACAAGAAAATACGCAAGCGGCCGTCCTTTAAGAAGAAGAAGAAGAAGGGAGGGAGGACAAGGAGGTCAAAGGCTGGAGGAGTAGGTGGAGGACAGATGAGGAGTCCTTTCCTCTCTCTTAGTGTAAAGTGACTTCACACCCCTTCTCTGCCTTTCTTCAGGTTTCTTTGGCCTGTTAAATTCTGAGTCAGCTCAACTGGAACGCCTGGTGCTTCTCAGAGGCTGTCTGCTGACCTCTGACCAGCAACATCAGCTGCTTTTGTGCTCTGTGGAGCCTTATAGGATGGACCACAGCCTCCCCTACTGGCCACATACCAAAGCACACTGTGAGGGGGGAAGGGGGCTAGGGGTCTGATCCTGAATCATCTGAACCTCGTTAAGTAAACCAATTAAAGGATCCGTAAGATTAAAAGTTAGCAGAGGAGGTGAGATTTGATAGAAAACATGATACATGACTTTTTCCCCCAGTTCTTTGAGAGGAAATGGTGAAAGGTGAGAGTGGGGACACCGAGGCGAGGTCACTGCTGTAACTGGGAATTGGGAACACCTGTGGGATTCTGGGAGTCGTCATATCGCAGACATGCATGAATAATACTCAGATATAGCGTAAACGTGCGCGCGGGGGTCTCTCTCTCTCTCTCTCTCTCTGCCTTTCTCCTGCAAGACACACTCACACACACATTTTTCTCTGACCTTGTTTGGGGTCGCACAGAGGGGGACTGAAATGAGTTTCAAATGTTCACATTATTTATTATTGAGTATCATCTCACTGTACAAATCCCTTACAGATGTTAGCCCCTGGTGTGTGCTTGTGTGTATGTGTGCGTGTGTGTGTGTGGGTTGAGCCGTGTGTGCCTGGTTCACAAATGCAATGCAGTGAACGCGGGATACTTTTGAAAAGGAAGTTGGTATGTTAGTGATTGGTACATCTTTGTGTGTGTTTGTGTCGGGGGACGAGGCTCTGAGTGACTTGAGAAGAAATGAGGGATGATCTTTATGTGGCAGCTTATTTGTTTTTGAATGCAGGAGGCTCAGAGGCCCCTAAGTAAAGGCATCAAGCACAGGGCAAGAGGGGCATCCGTCACTGTACTGTCAGCAGACACACACACACACACACACACACACACAGAACAACGAGGCAGGAAGAGAGAAAGACACACGACCTGCTCCGTCTTGTGATCAGCCCCCTTGTGAGCTTCATTTGAGAGAAAGTGGCTTCTCTTTTTCGCGAAAGAGAAAACAAGAGCGGGATGATTAGTCACACAACAGATGAAGTTTCGGTGATAAAGAACACAATGAGTGGGAAAAAAAGTAAGAAGTGAGAAATGGATGCGATCCGGTTACAAAACCAAGAGGAAAATATGGTCAGAAAACCTGTAATTTTGGGTGAGGGCAGTTTACAGGCTGCAAAACGACCACTTTGTATTAAGACCGCTTATACCACTTCTAAATAAATAAATGAAGGCTGTTCAGACGTTTAAAAGAAAACTCTTCACCCCAGCTCAGCAGTTGAGAAATTAAATGAAATATTAAATTATTTTTGCGTCATTATTCAACCAGTGAAGATGACACGTTTGAAATATTAAGTCTGTAGATGCACTAAAATAAAAAAGTGTCACCTTCCTTGGTTATTAAATCTCTTTTTTTTTTTAAAAAAGGGTAACTAAAAGCTCAAATAATTTATTCCTGACCTGAACTAAAATATTTTACTGTAAATATTCAGACTAGTAGAAATTTGATATTAAAATTATATTAAAAATAAATTTTAAAAATGTGGAATTTCCTTAAATATTTACCCCTTTATTGTTATTCTCTGTATAATAGTGCAACAGAATTAGAGTACTCTCCCATGCTGGTGCTAAAAGAAAGGCAAGCAGTGATCACAATAAATAACATACAGAATAAAATGTACAATATGTGCAGAGATAAAATAAATAAATACAACAAATGTATATGTGTAAAATAAAAGGAGATGATCAGATTTGGTGTACCAAGATGCAAACTTTTACAAAAATCTAAAAAAATAAATAACTGTAGCTATTTCTCAATGTTGAGTTTAAAGGAATTAAATAAATTCCATATGAAGGTGGGGAAAAGAAACAAACACAAAAACGAAACCTGTGTAAAGACAGAAAGTCTGACTTGCGTGAGGCTGAGGGGATTACGCATTTCTGCCTGATGAGCTGCAGTTTGTCTGAGGTCTGGTAGCAATGAAACTCTCTTAAAGGTCAGCGGTGAACTTAGAAGAGAGGACGACTGCTGCTGCTGAAGGCTGGTTGGTCATCGGGCTCGCCTCGGGACAGAGGGTCAGCTCCATCACCGCCTGGGTAGTACTAGTGACCTTTCTGATGTCAGAGTAGGGGAGTGTGTGTGTGAGAGAGTCTGGATGTGGCCTGGCCTGAAGGAGATTTGAAGGCAGGTCATATATAAATGTGGCCACATGTTGAGCAGGGGTTGGATATCACCTCTGCTTTGGATTTTTTGTTTTGTTTTGTGGGTGGTTAAGAATTAGCTATAAGCAAGTAAATAAGGAACCCAAATACATGCATATAGAGGAGAAAATGGAGGAGGGGGAGGAGGAGGGGGGGGGGGGACTTTGGTACTTTGTAAAACACCTCGGGTTTCTGTTTTTGGCCCACACACTAGAGAGTCCTTGGCAGAAGCTAAATGGACGAAAGTAAATAAAAGTGGCCATTATGTGTGTGCTCCAGTAAATAGCTGCTCTCTTGTCTCTCTGTGCTTCAAAAAGAGGGGCGGAAGATGTGATCACGAGGAAAGCCCGTGTCTTTTCTTCTGCAGTCACTATAGAGGGAGTGAGGGAGGGGGGCCTGGCAGTCCTCTTCTGCCTCCCCCTTCTCCCCCCACTGCTTTTTCTCCTCTCTCTCTCACTCTCTCCTCTCTCCCCCTTTTCTCTTTCTGTTTCCTGTTCCTCTCTAGTTCGCTTCTGTCATCCCCTCTCCTGTTCGTCCTCCTCCTCTCACCGTTTCCCCGCTGCTCCCCTCATACGTTAAAAATCCCAGCTCTGCCCGCCCAGTGTTTCTCAAACATGCGGGAAGGGAGAGATCAATGGTGTCCTCGGAGAGAGAATTACACCGCTGAATTTCGATGAGAGCAGAAGAAAGGAAGAGGAAGGGAGAACAAGTAGAGGCGGGGAAGGCATGTGAAAAGGGAGAGAGGGAAGGAGGATAGTATATCTATCGTTCAAGGGAGAGAAAGAAATGGGAGGAATGTGGAAAAGTATGTAGGGGACTGAACGAGGGTGCGTAGGCCCTTCCGAGTCTTGATACTGAAAATAGAGCAAGAAATAATTAAAAATGAAATAAATAAGATTCTGATGCTGAAAACGAACCTCAGTGAGTGCGTTTTGAGGTGTTTGGATGTGTGCTTTGGCAAGACTGAGATGACATTCATAACTGTGAGACTCGGGCCATAATTTGTGCTGACAAATGAATGGCTGTGCATGTGTCTTATTTGCTGGGATTTAACAGATATTTCCTGTTTATAGGGCGAGGAGCCGCATCCATTAACACACAAGTATTAAGAGACAGAAAAGAACAAAAAAATAGAAAAAAGAAACCCAGCAGCTGTTAGTTAAGATTTGCATCATCAGTCACTCTTTTTCCATCCTGGCGTGATGTTATTGGGGATGTTAACACATATCTGGAGTTGTGAGTTTGACTGTGACCTACAATCTTTGCTCAGATTTTTCATATTAAGGCCTCAGCACCCTAGAAGGAGAACTGCAAAGGGGCTGGAAGCAATCCCAGCTGTCATAGAGTGAGAGGTGGGCCAGATCCTGGACTGGTCCCATTAACAGGGCTAACACACGCGCACAGAGACGGACAACCAAACCGATCCGAACTAAACCAGACCAAAACAGACTAACAACCACACTTAACATCCAATTTAGAATAGCTTGTTGTTATATAAGTTTTAGATATGAAAGTAAAAGTAAACGGCGTGCCTAATGAATTGCTCCTACAAGAAATATTACCTCCAGTTTAACTTTTAAAATCACCTAGAGACAGCAATTTTTTAATTCCCTTTTAAAAAACATTCCTTTTGATGCATTCCTAATGTGTATTTATTTAATTATTAGTTTAATCTTTATTTAATCTTTTTTCCCCCTTGTCATGTGCTAGTAAGAAGAAGGTGACTTTTT
Source organism: Haplochromis burtoni (assembly GCF_018398535.1). Classification (NCBI taxonomy): domain Eukaryota; kingdom Metazoa; phylum Chordata; class Actinopteri; order Cichliformes; family Cichlidae; genus Haplochromis; species Haplochromis burtoni. Next base: position 548,151 of record NW_024582523.1, on the reverse strand, counting down.
GGTGGAAGGGTTTGCTGTTGTGAATTTTAGTGCAGTAATCAGGGATCTGAGATTGTCTGCATTTATCGAAATAAAAGCAAAAAATGCAAAAATAAATGAATCAAATACAATAAATAAACAAAACCAGAAATAAAGCTTCTAAAGGAATCATCCCTGAATATTTTCCATGATTGCCACCCCCCAGTGAGCCTACTATATTCTGCAGTGAATAGTCCTTTGTATGATTTATAAATGGTCAACAGAGTTGAAAGCAGTGATGATAAACTCTTCAACCATTAAATTGATAGTGGTTTCACATACATATTTGTTAACAAGCAAAGTTTTTAGTCTGGATCCTATCATAAAGGCTGTTTACTAGATTTGTTGAGGCCATTCAGACTCCTGTCTATTCTATCGCTGTCCGTAATAAATCAGTAAAGCACTTAAATTTTTTTTTTTTAAAAAAGCAGAAATAATCCTCATATTCGTGGGTAAGGACCTGGCTGCTCATGTGATAAGTACCCTCCTAAAATCCTAATGATGCCGCTGGCACCAGAGAGCCACATAAAGGAGCGTTTCAAATGAAAAGCTTGTTTCTGCCGAGCAAGCCGCAAGCAGCCAGAGAGAAAGGAGGAGTGGAGGAACCTGAAGAGAACCTGGGGTAACACCATCTCTCCTGGCTCTGAACTCTGCACTCGGCTTAAATGCCGTCAATTACTGGGAGATATACGGGCCGGCCTGTTTCAACCACTTTACTGAGTCCCCTTTAGTTGCAGCCCACTCGGACTGTAAATTATCACCCCCCTCTATCCGAGGTTTGGAGCGGTTTGGAGTCACCAGTGAGACCCTCCTCTGTTTCGGTCCGAATCTAAAGGAATTCCCTCCCTCTGTGTGCCAAACCCCAAACCATTGCAAACGGAGTCTGTGAAGCATGCAGCTGCATGCCCGTGTGGACACGCTCACTCGCAAACATTGATTTAAACACACACAAATGCACACAAATGTTCGTATATGCTATATAAAATCCCCCGGAGCCATAGATCATTGGGAACAGGTAGAGAGTTTAGCATGCGCACACAGGCTGTAGATCACTGAGGTGGGCAGGGACGTCAGCACTCTCATACACAGTGAGCCTTATTGCAGCGTTTAATAGAGGAAACCCAGCATGAATCCCCACAGTCATTCTGTTCCAGTCAAACACACCATTCACAACACACTGGGCCAGTGTGTGCATGTTAATAGACACACATACAGGAGTGAACATACTGCACATTATGCGCTTCACTATGCACTGTGAGTGTGTGGGGGGCTGGTTGGATATATATACAGTGTTCGTATATGAATCTGACTGAAGGTGTTTTCATGCAAATGTGACTGTGTGGGTGTACTTAAGCTGTATGTGTGGACGTTAACCGTGCAAGTGACATCTTAGCGTGTGTGTGTGTGTGTGTGTGTGTGTGTGTGTGTGTGTGTGTGTGTGTGTGTGTGTGTGTGTGTGTGTGTGCAACGAGGTGGGGGGTAATATTGACCCATCAGTGCTGCTCTGTCACCCCTTCTCTTTATGAGTCTGGCCTTTTAAAAACACACTGGATTTATGGCAGGTTTGGGCACTATCTCAGAGACGGTGTGTGGGGCTCAAGTAGAGAATTTGTCTCGTTTGCTGTCAAGAGAAGTGAATTTAACAACATAAACATTTAAAGTGGCGAGATCATTAGCAGCGCCACGTGTTACTTCAACACCACAGCGTGTTTCACTGAGGGGGGAAAAGGAGTAAAGAGATGTTTTGTGTTGGATTTTTTGAAATATAAAAGCTGCAAAGCTATAATTATTTTGTGCAATATTTAATTTATTGTGTAGTTCTTTCAAAAACAGCTGAAGCTTTCATTTCGTTTTACTGTTTATTTCTTAATGTTGCTTTATAAATGCTCTGGTTTTTATTTCTATCTTGAAAGGGACTATATGAATACATTTACTTGCCATTTGTGCTTACATCCTTCTCTTATTAGAATATTATATTTTCTTGCAATATAGATCACAATTTGAAGTTTCTCTGGTTTAGTAAAAGGATTATTAGACGATGCAACTGGATGCTTGTTTAACTGCTCTCTCATTTATGCAAAATCAGGAAAAATAGTAACTCGATCTTCAAAAAACAACATATTAAACAGCAAAAAGGGGATAAGAACAAAAGAGTACAAGAGAAGCACTAAAATGATTTAATGCCATACACCAACAAGTTTCCCCATGAAATTACAGTAAAGTAAAAGTAGCAGCATAAAACTGTTAATTTACAATGTGCCCATACCACAACAGTTTATTGCTGTAAAAAATTATAATAGGCCGCAGTAACACTGCCAGCTTTATCTTCATAGATGGTTTCATACTGTAAAATGTCTTAAATCCTGTAGATCTGAATCTTTAAAACCTTGCATCGGTTTTCAACATCTTTTACCCACCCTGAGGATGAATGCTGGCTCTGATTAAGAGGCTCCAGGAGTCTTGGTCATGGTGGCCAATTACTGTCTGAACCTATTGTTCTTGCCTGCACAAACACTGAAAACCACATCACACATCCCCAACAATCACATAACCATCACGGTACTACTAAATGAACTATCTGTATCTAACACTCTCATAAGTTTTTTGCATGTGCCAGCACAAAGCTGCCCATAATTAGAGGGAGACTCTCCTCAGGTTGCTGCAGTGTTGTACACCTGCATGGTAATGAGCTATAGTGCAACGTGATGCAACACGATTGTGCTCATATATGAGCAGATCCTGGCAACAGACCGAGACTCAAGTCAAGTACAGTGACTTGCTGTTTATCAGTATTAATGCGTAGATATTTAATTTGCATTGCTATCCAGACTTTCTCCATTAATTCTACAGTAGCCTCACACAGTGGACAGTAACATGTTTAATGTAGGGTGCAAACTGTCTGAGTTGTGATGTTTACAGGCGCCGACCGAGAATTCTTACCGCATGTAAACACAGTGATTAAAGTCGATATTAACACGTAAACACGCATCACGCATGCAAACAGAGCTGAGCGGTGCAGATGGTGACTTGGCATCTTCCTCTCTGCAACACAAAATCCCCTATCATCTTAAAAAAAAATTGTTCTGCTTTCAAATTGATTTCACAGTGCAGGAAGCCCCCGCACCCCACCCCTCCTCCAGGAGATTAACAAAGTAAATTCCACTTCTTGTGTCTGAAAGAAGCACCCACAGATTTTTGCTTAAACCTCAGATAAGCAGACATGGAGAATTTTCTTGAGACTATGTGTTCTTTATCTGCGATTTTAGGTGCTACGTAATTGTGGATGAAGTCTAATGTGTGGTCCATTTGCTTCATTAATGGGGCAGACGCTAGTCGTTCAGCCAAGAAAACGCCTATTGTTCCCTTTACCTTCCCGTTTTTTTAATGTGTAGCATTAGTCGTGCAGTTGTTAGTGCTAGAGCATGGTGCTTTGATGATGGTCAAATGACAAAGTCTTAATAGAATATAGTAGGACGGGCAGGACAAAGGTGGGCAATGTTCAGCTGGATGCAGCCAATTTCTGTGTGAGAGGCCTGCCTAAAAACCCTATTCATAGGCTGTCTAATGCTGGTGCGTAATTAAATGTGATTACTGGAGCAGAGGGCTTCTCTCTCCCTCTCTGAGGGCCACACACAGGACTGGAGGCTGCGTGCATGCGCTCAATAAGGAGGCGCTAACAGATGTACACGAGCAACAACCACAGGCGTACCTAAAAATTCTCAGCCATCTCTCACTTTGACACAAACTCAAATACAAGTAAAATATCACTTAACTCTAAAATTTCAACCATCCGGCTACTAAGAAAAGCACCATTGGATTTAACAGGGAATAAGCCCAAAGGATTAATTGGCTGAGAAACTGAAAATGTTTCTTTTAACCAAATGATCCTTCAGCTGAAACTTAAAACATGAAGTTTAGTTGAGTTGTGTTATTACAAATGCACAAAAACAAACACATACCACAGCATGCAAAGGTAAATCATTTTTACATTTTTTTCATAAGAAATCAGCATTAACTATGACCTTCACTGGTGATAATCGTAAGGCAAACAAGCAGAAATATAAACACAAATCAATTATGGTTTCCATGCACACACGCACACACCTTTTTCTGGCTCACTCTCTGGTCCAGTTTCCTGGGCAGACACAGTCCCCCTGGTGCTCATGGGAAATAGTGAGCATGCCAGGCCCCACAAAGGCGTCCTTTCAGCCGCCTGCATGCTTGACCTGTGCAGGGTCAGTGCTCTGCTTTGTGCCCCGTGACCCTTAAGTGACCTGGGGTCATGCTGAGGGCCTGAGGTCAAATTCAGAGGCCTGCGTCTAATTTTACCCCAACTGGGTTATCCGTCCAAATCTGCCCTAAAATTTGCCCCCCCCCCCTTTCTCCCTCTAAAACCCACTACTGCCTCCACACATAACTGCGCCCTACTGAAATACATAAGCACTCTGCAGCCTAATTGGGCTACTGTGAAGTAGTCCCCACACTCAAGCTCTCTATCTCCTACACGCTCGCCACACAACAACCACACACACACACACACACACACACACACACACACACACACGCTCACACAACACACACACATACACACACACACACACACAGACACGACTGCTGTGAACTGCAACTAATACCCCATCCCATGGCCTTTGGTCTATCTAGAGGGATTAGGTGCAGAAAGACACACATACGAGCAGAGATATTGCCACGCACACATGCACAGCACACACACACACAGTAAACACACAAGCACGTACTCCAGCGCAGGATCTGAGGGTCTACCTTGAGGGATTATGTGCAGAGAGACAGGACCCTCCAGCCAATCAGCCGGTCTGTCACATTGATTTTGAGGGGTCACTGGCGCACAATGGCCAGGGTTTTCCTGTCTTAACCTCTCTGATCATACGCACATCATGCACAGCACACACACACACATAAACACACAAGCACGTACTCATCCACAGATACATAATAAACATTAGACCGTCTAAATTTTAAAAAATGAACGGCAAATATACAAAGTGCTGAAAAAATAGACAAATAAGTACAATTAAAGGAGATTGGAGAAATATATTCAAATAAAAGTGTGTTTTCAGATGAAGGTGATACTGAAAGGCTGGAAATTCCTCTCTCTCTCTCAATCTCTCTCTTCTCACACACACACACACACACACACACACACACACACACACACACACACACACACACACACACACACACACACACATACCTCTCTACAATTCAAAATTCCCCTCCTGCGCCTCTTAAAGCTTCATCACATCCCTGCTGCTGAAAATCCCTTGTCCCCGGGGGGAAGCACACCCGAATTTGGTGAGTGGGGGGGAAGCGCTCTTAGGTCAAACCCCCACCTCTCCCCCCGTCCAACCTGGGGCTCCTTCTTCTCTTTCCTGGTCATACAACACAATAGTCATCTATCAGAGAGGGCACCAGGCAGGCACTAAAGCTAACGGAAATAAACCGCCCATACTGCCAGCAATGTTTCAGGTGCAAGGCTGAATATTTTCTCCAACGTCATTCAAGTTTGGTCTGTTCTCTTTTAGGCTTTTGTTGCTTGCTTCCCTTTCCTGACGGGAATATCTGAGGGCTCTGGAAAAACAGGATTCAAGCGTGTCTGTTGTTGGTACCGTTGTGGTTACAGAGCTCATCAGTGACGGAAGAACTATTTAGGTTCTTTAGTTAAGTAAAAGTGCAAATACAACAATGCCAAAATACTCAGGGGAAAAGAAACAAAAATAGTATTGAAAGCACTCTGGAAAAATGTATCATAGGACTATATGATAGGATATATATATATATATATATATATATATATAGATATATAGATATATAGATAGATAGATAGATAGATAGATAGATAGATAGATAGATATTAAAGAAAAAAATAAAGAAAAAATAAAATAACAAAGTGACCACTAGTGGGCGCCCAAGCATTTCCACAGTACTGAAACTAGCAGGCTGACTTGTCTTCACTCACCTCCTCGGCTGCCATCTGTACTTCCTGGAAACGCGTTTAGAAAAACAGCCTTGGTGGACTTACTGCCTTTTTTAATCAACTCGCAGGTTATATACACAAAAAGACGACAGTTGACCTTTGATGTCACAAAATTACCAATGATAACGTAAACAGGACAGCGAGGCGGAGGGCGAGGAACAGAAGTGGAAGAGAAAGGTGAGCTAATGAGACTACAGTGGTGCCACTACTAACGGGTCAACCTGTGACTTAAAATACTTTTATCCGGTCGCATTGTAAACATTGAGCTCGGCGGTGTGAATCGGTTTTACTGTAACATTTGAAAGGAAGACAGGCTGGAAGTGTGTCGCGGGTTAAGCTCTGTTGTTTCCGTGTTTCCTCTCAGAGCGCCACGTCATTACTCGGCGGATGAGTTTGGTCCCAGCTGTGCGCTGCCGTTTCTGCCATCACTCCTATACCTCCGTTCGCCTGCAGCTTGCTGCTGTCCGGCTTTGCTTGACATTTTCTTACCGAAGGAGGAAGAAGCGTCGCTTAGGAGATTAAAGATGACTGCGTCCAACTCGGGCCTCATCATGAACGTGGTGAACAGCATCGTTGGAGTCAGTGTGCTCACCATGCCCTTCTGCTTCAAACAGGTGAGTCTGCTGCTGCGACGCTTACCTTGCGGGACTTGTCCTTAAGTCTCTCCGAAAACCCCCACTCTCTGTTAAAATATTTGCAGGATCAGAGGGAATGCTCAAATCCCTTTCTCCTCTTTTTGTCATATTAGGTCATAATCTTGTTTCACAAAGTTTTAGTAAGGTACAACAGGTAAACAGGTGTTACTAAGCACCTGAAGTGAACAATGCCTTTATTAATATCATTAGTAACATTAGTAACTTATACATCTTTCATAAGAAAGGGACTGCTGGGAAAAAGATCTGCTGTTACTGCATTCATCTTCTAATTTTTAAAAGGAAAACTCATTTTAACATATTAACAGTGTTATTCACTGTCAGGTAGCTTCATTTTTACCAGTACAAATATAATATATATCAATGTCAAAGGGTTATGTGATTGAATAAGAAGTACATTATTTGCCTCTTAAAGGTAGTAGAGTAGAAGAATAACAACAAAATGAGATATAAAAGTGAATAAGCATGACGGGATATTAATGAGTGACTGTGAGAATCACCAGCTTCCTCAGAATGTCAGTGAGCACTTGGTAAGCAGCATCTCCATCCATCAGCAGCACTTTTCATAGAGAGATGAATTTATATCATCACTATCACTATATGAAATTAGGAGGTGTTTTCATGTGAAGGATTTCACCCTCTGGGGAGCACAGTGGTGCTCGGTTTCATCAGTGCTCTCCGGGTACTCTGGTTTCCTCGAATGTTAGGTTCTCAGCCTATGACAGCAGGGATGGAGCAGATTTAGCAGATTTATCTTGGAGGATATCTCCACTTTCTATGAACATGTAATGCCTTCACATCGCATTTAGTGCTTTATTACATGATTTTTCTTTTTAGTCAACGAAGCTATTCCCAAATTTTTAACTTTGTCATGCCTTTTTAGCACAACTACATGTTTGGAGCTTGTATTTGTTTTGGCTGTTCCTTTCTGTAGGCCTAGCATCAGAATCTTTTCCAGGGTATACTTGTTTTCCAGCTGGCTGAAGGTTTCCTCCCCTGTATTGTGCTTCTAAGTAGTTTGAAGGAAGAAATATTGTTTAAAGTTTAAGAACGATCTCATTTGAATTGGCTTGAGGACACGCCTGCTAACTTTCCATCTGTCTTCTCACAGTGTGGGATAGTGCTGGGAACTATCCTGCTGTTCTTCTGTTCATGGATGACCCACAAGTCTTGTATGTTTCTGGTCCACACAGCCAGCAGCACCAAACGAAGGACCTATGCTGGACTGGGTGAGCTAAAGTGGCAAACAAGAGAAATATTTACTTGTATTTATTTTGTTCTGTTATGTAATGTTTTCAGTCGCCAGTATGTTTGTGGAAAAGCCTGAATGGTGCCCATTTTAAGCAACAGCTGATTCCTGGTTAAAGTGGCGAAAGAAGTTGTTACTTGTCACTAGTTCTGCGAACAGTTATAAGCAAATAACTGTTTGCAGAATGTTATTTGCTTATAACAATGTTAGATGACATCAAGTGCAGAAGTGTCAATAACAGTAAAGTAAACAAATCTCTGCCCACAAGGACAATATTTAAGCTGCTTCCATATGAGTTACAAACGATGAATGAGGACATTTAATCTTGTTTGATTGTTAGTTTTATCAGGACGGAATATTTTTAGTGCACTGCATGTTGCTCACACTGATGGCACTTTTATTCTTCGCAGCCTTCCACGCTTACGGGAAACCAGGAAAAGCACTGGTGGAAACGAGGCAAGTTCATTGACAAATTTTAGTTTCTGCCTATCAGTAATACAGTTGTTGGATCACTGGAACATTTTAGATGTTCAGTGGAAACAATGGATCCATTACAATGGATATTTAGATTATGCATTGTAGGTCATGTTTAAAAACACACATTTTCACAAGGTTTCTCTTGTCTCTCTCTTTTTGTGTCCCTGCAGCATGATCGGTTTGATGTTGGGGACCTGTATTGCCTTCTATGTTGTCATTGCTGATTTGGGCTCAAATTTCTTTGCTCAGCTGTTGGGTTTACAGGTTTGATATCATGATTTTGTTGCTACTCGCTTCTACTTTTTCATAATTTTAGGCTTTTGCGACCAACACTTGTAAAGATGTTGTGAAAACAGGAAAAATACTGAAAGTAAGCAAGTGTGTTGTTTTGTCACTCTGTTGTGTATAGGTGACCGGCAGTTTTCGCGTGCTGTTGCTGATTATAGTGTCGCTGTTCATCGTACTCCCTCTGAGTCTGCAGAGGAACATGATGGCCACTCTGCAGTCCTTCTCAGCTATGGCGCTGATGTTCTACACCCTCTTCATGTTCACGGTTAGCCCACTGACACACACACACACACACACATGCATCTAAACTTTACACAGTGCATGTGAATAGGCTGTAGCAGAAATTCTTTTTGGTTGCAGATCTTGAGAAGTAAATAGTTGAAGCATAATTATCAGTAAAAAAGATTCAAAAAGATTGTTTTTGTTGCCTGTCTGTTAGTACAGCAAGTAAAGTACAGATAGATTTAAAGCATGTGTAAGTTGCAGCACAGCTTATTAGCCATGGTTGCTTATTTGATTTTCAAAATGTTATTTGGCCAAGTGGTCGTTTTGTTGTCTTCCCTGTTAATTCTTTCTTACGCGCACCATTGTACAGAGCTGTGACATCCTTGTGCAACGCAATATTGTCTTGCTCCTATTTTTAAAGAGAAAATCTGCATGAAATCATTTGAGACAGAGAACAGTTGCTGCGCTGCTCGTTATAGACTGAAAAAAGGCTCTGCCCTGGGAAGGCACTACTTGGAAATGGCCACAGGAGACATTAAAAGTTGTGTAAATGGAAAGTAAGTGGAGAATAAATGGTCAGTTGCAATAAACCTCAAACTCAACTGTAGAACAGAAACTCCCACATATGTCCGATTTATTTTACATATATCAAACTTAAACTTTTGGCTGTTTATGCAGCATGTAAAATGCTTTTTTTTCTTTAAAGACAAAACAGTGTGTGTGCATATCTTTCTGGAGCAGCTAGTCAGCACTGATTGACAGCACCACCACATCAGCTGGCTGCGGTAGTAACTACTGGGACATAGTTTCCTTTAAGAAATCAAAATATAACCTTCAAGTTTGTGAAGTTACATAAATTACAACTTTTGCTCTGTGGCCAAGCCCAATGTTTAAATCAAACTTCACTTCTGGCCACAGTAACTGCATGTCATGCATGTGAAGTTCAGTCTAAATAGGCGTCAGTGCAGCACGGAGCACATTTCTTGCAACAGATTTCAGAATTTTGAACAGTTTCTAAAAGAAGTGCAGTTGTATGCCACGAAGGCGAAATTCAGCAGGAAGAGCGCGTTCACAGTCCGCTGGCAGGGCGGAGATGGCCTGTTGGCCTGCAGGGAGCTATGCACGTTTTCTCCTTTTAACAACAGAGAATGTGGTACAACCAGTCTGTGGGCCAGTCTTGCTTGTGTTGTTGTTGGTCTATCAGGCCAACTCAGAGAAAAGCAAAGTTCTTGCATACAACAAGCCAAACTGTTAAAAACAACGAAAAGTGTCCATTTGAGACACTATCTGTGCTTTGCATACTTTATTTTTTGATCTTTGAAGTTATTTCATGTTTCTCCCATTCGCGATAACCTCCGCTGTTGCTCGCGCCACTATTTTGGCCCACACAACAACACACGGAAGCACGTGTGGTCCGTAAAAACCTCTCTGCACCCCATCCAAGCAAAAACGTGTATGCAGACATGCACTCTGGTGGGACCAGAAATGATGCTTTATGCAGCACGTTCTGATAGAACCGCAGGAGCACGCTGCCATTTGCATTTGCACACAGCCCCCTGCACAAGATGCATTTAGTCTGAAGTGTGGTCAGAGGTGAAAAGTTTGAGTATAGAAACCATCCAGCAGCAGTTTTCTGGCTCATGTGATTCAACTCATTTACTCTTTAAATATGCACACACAGTTGGTGCGTGCATGTGTGGGTAGCTCTGTTTTACTGACCTGCAGTACTGGTTCCACAGACTTCAAAATGCTGTTTGTACTATTTCTGTGTGATGTGAGTTCTAGCTCTGTGGCATGTCGATAAGGTGGAACAGTGGTGTGGTGTGTGTCCGGCTTTAGATCCAGGCCCGGCCTGGCCCAGACCCCTAACCATCTAACAGTGATGTACCTGCTTCCCTCCCTTTTTCATCCTACCATTAATTGTCCCCCTCTTTCATTTCTCTCCATTGTACTACTTTACTTCTTTCTTTCCCGTCTTGTCTCTCTCGTCCTTCTGCCCACCATCACTCTTTCACTCGACTATCCTCATCTTTCCGCACCCTTTGTTTGCTCCCTCCCACCCCCTCCTTTTCCACTGCTGTTTCTGCTTCTGGTGCTGTAGATAGTGTTGTCGTCTCTGCGCTACGGCATAATCTCGGGCTCCTGGGTGGAGCGAGTTCACCTGTGGCGCTTCAAGGGGGTCATTCAGTGCCTGCCTATTATCGCCACAACCTTCTGCTGTCACCCGTAAGTAAACCATAGAATCCACCCCCCTCCCCCTCCCCAAAAATATAACATACCACTGTAAGGCGGTGGGGACGGAGAGGGGGTGAGTGAAGGAAGCGCGATGTTTCCCCCGCAGTGTGACACTCCTTACTCCCTCCTCCGACCTACCTGAGCCTTCTTCCTCCTTCTTTCAATCATCCGCAATCTCACCTTTGATTGTGATCTGGTCTGAGCCATTTGAGCTCTGTGTGTTTGTGTGTGTGTTTTTGGTGGCAGTAGTAATAAGGCAGAGAACATAGGGAAGTGACAGGCTCATTTTTGCTGCCCTCCACCTTCAGTCCTGGTCTGTGTGGGTGTGGCAGGTTTTCCTTTGGGATCTTATCAGGTGCTGTGAGGAGCAAGACAGAGCACATGCTGATGAAAACCTATGAATTAGTGTTTGTCTACATATTCCTTTCATATGCCTCTTATTTCTTGCAAATTTATGATTTTTGCTTTTATTCATTTTGTATCATCTTCATTACTCCAGTTTTTCCACTACAGCAGGTTTTGTTCAGTGTGGGATTTCCTGTCACGTCTCTTTGTTATTTCCAGCTCTTCATTTTCTCTGGTTTTTCTCTCCCCATTTATTACTTTCATTATCTGTCTGTGAGCCATAAGCGAGGGTATTGTTCCCATTCTTCTTTTCACTCTTTCCCCAACTTTTCTCCATTTGGTTTGGGCTGTAACTCCCCCTCCCCCCGCCTCCTTCCCCTCAGATGGTGCTGTCCTCGTTCAAACATGGGCTGCTCAGCGGCTGGTGGCTAGGGCACATCAATATGGTGCGCTGGGAGGGTGTGTTTCGCTGTCTCCCCATCTGTGGGATGGCCTTCGCCTGCCAGTCGTAAGTACTCCTCCACCTGTGCAGGATCACATGATGAAAGTAATGTCAACCACGACTAAATAGAATTCTGACGTTGGAAGCTCAGTGACCTATAGTGAACGTTCGATATTAGTCTTATAAATATGTGCAGTGTAACTCCCAAAACGTGGGCTTTTCCGCTCTTCCACACAGGGAACTAAATGTTTTATCGCTGCATGTAGAGAAAATTTCACAATTGGTGCATGAATACTCACAGCATTTTTTTTTTAAAGCCACGGTGGAGGATTTGGGGTAAAGAGATTTGTGGTGGAGGTGGTTGATAAGGCATCGCTATTTGTAAAAAGAAGCTGCTTTTGTTGCTTAGATGTGCTTTCTTTAGTTTTAACCATCTGCGCTTACTTTTCGCTTTGTGTTTTCTAATTCAGTCAGAAAATGACGGAATCTGACACAGAAGATGAGCGGACACTTATAAGAAAAAATAAAATCAAGTGGATGGTTTAGATTTGCAAAAGCTGCAAAGTACTGGATGCTTTTTGAGAGGGAAGGCATGTTGGATTTTTGAAGCTGACTATGCATTAGCTGCTGTCTATAAATATGCACCAGAGGTGTTGAAATATATGGCTATTGATGATAATCATGACATACAGAAGAAGCAATTGATAATATATGTGAGCAATCCATCACTAGCTTCTTCTTGCCTACACATATTATGCATTTTTAAAGTGAGGTGGTCACCTTACTTTAATAATCCATGAATTTTTCTGTAGCTGTGATAACGTCTCCCTTACACGCAGAGAGAGATTCACGTTCCACAACAATCGCACTAAATCAAACTGCGATGCTCACACAGGGAGAGTTAAGCTGTTGAGGAATTAATTCTTAATTTAGCTTCCGCGTTGTTGCCTTCTTGTGCCGCTGCTCCTCCTCTCTCCTCTGCATTCGTCAGCTAACACTAACGCCACACGAGACTCCGTTATTTTGCTTTAAGTCGCAGGTTTCTTCAGTTTGTTACTCACCTGATCGAGTCACAGCAGTCTGGTGCTCTAGTTAAAGTGCACTTTAAATAAAGTACCCCGCCTCTTAGCAAATGACAGCTGGAGTAGACTCGGGGAGCCCCAGTGATCCGGAATTGGATAAGTGGTTAAGGATAAAAGTGAATTCTTTTGGCCTTGATATTCATGTGGTGAACATCTGATATCAACCCTAATATTAGCGAAAGTGAAAAATGATGGGGGAAAATGAGGTGTTCTTTTCACTTCCCAGCAATGTTTTATTAAGAAACGTGTTAGTGTAAAGACCCTGTTTGACTCCAGACTGCTGTGTGCCCAGCTGTGATGCTATACCACTACATGTAATGGTAATAATGTATTTATTAGGTCAAAAGAGCTAGCAAAGTTTGAGCGTCCTATCGGTTGGGCTCTTATATATAATGAATGCTGTGCTGCAGTCTTTACTAACAGTAAATAATAGGAAGGTTTCCAACACAGCGTTTGCATGCTGTTCACAATGCTCACTGGTTTATTTTCACTGATCACAGCTTCTTCTTCTTTACTGCCTCCATTTTCACTCATTTGCATGCTTTGTCACTGCCTCTTTTTGTCCTGTCCTCTACGCTTCAGTGCCCACTCTGGGCGTGCAGTGAGCTGAGCGGGTGGTTCAGCTCACTGCACCAGTATCCTGTTAGACATGAATGTCTAACAGGAGCAAGTTAACCTTTGGTGCTGGAGAGGGCTGTAGGGTGTTACGGTGAGGTCATCAGGGGCCAGATGTTTGGGTGGTGGCAGTGTATGGTTTTGTTTTGTGCGAGAAAGAGTGAGGTAAGTGATAGAAGTGGGCGACTGTAGCCTTGGGAGTGAAACAGGACTTTTTAATTAATGTAATCACACAAAGCTAACATAACATTATGGTATGGCAGACAGGCGTGATCATTAGCAAGCGAGGTGTGCATGTGATCCAACAAGAAGAAAGTATGAGCTTGTATGTGTTTATGTGTGCTTCCTCCGTCGTCCCACTAGTAGTGCTGAGTGATATTTGGCATGGCGATTTCTTGGCCTGTGGTAAGGCTGAGCGAGGCAAGCGCTCCGTTAGGCGGCAGGCAGCTTAAGCCAAACCACTAATCAACACATTGGACTGCCGCCATCTCACAGACACACTGATGTATTCACAGGCTGATTAAACAGCTCTCAGCACATTGGATTTTTATTACATTCATGAAATGTGTTTACTTTCAGTTAAAACATTACTTAACATCACCATTATGATGGGATGGGAGCTGGCCCTGTTGTTTTTTTGGCTGAGCGTCTGAACAGCGAGGAGCAGTTAGCTCATAATAGAGGGACATAAGAAAAACATGTATGGCAGAAACATCTTTCTATGATGCTACTGCTGGTGTGTTTTCCAGTCCCAGTTAATGACACTGTCTTCCACACACTCACTTCTCCCACAGTCAGTCTGCATCATATTTGAGATTTCATTGTGTTTAAGGACTAGCCTCCGAGTCAGGTCTATTGAGCAACCATTAGATGCTTTTGCACTGCGCTTGCAGTATAACGTTTTATTTAACATTGGTTATAACATTAACTGGTTTCCACATTAAACAAGCACAAGGAATGGCATCATGCTAGCTAATAAAACCGAGTGTGTGAACAGAGAGTCAGGCAAAGGGAGAACAAAGGCCAGTGAAAGTTATGGTTTCTCTCTCTCTTCTGTCTTTCGCCTCTCACATGTATAAGAGAAAGGGAGGGAGAGAGAAAAAGGAGGCGAGTAAAAAGAGTCTGCCAGGAAAGTTTATAATGCTCTAAAACCTGTCCAGCCACTTGCAGTTATATATAAAGCCTGTAAATTCACTGGTTAATGTGCCGATGGTCCCCTCCACACTCCCACACTCGCCTTAAAGCACAGGACAGGAAATGATGAAAGGAGGTCGACACCTGTGTTAATAGACGAGCATTTCAGCCTCAGCCGGCCTTCACTACTGTCACCCATACTGTGTCTCTCACACACACAAACACATATGCAGTGGTATCTAGACAAACACTTGTGCATACCGTACATCACTACCACTCCCATTACATTACTTTCATCTACTGCCATCGTGAGAAATGACTGCAATAAAAAAATAAAACTTTAAGCATGAATTGATATTAATATGAATTAAGATTCATATTCTCAATATGAAGATTCCAATTGTTGAAAAACCTTCATTTATATGATGTTGTATGATTGATTGAGTCGAATGACTTTTTAAAGTAGTTTGATTACATCTAAGTAGAAGATTGAAGTATTAATTTCAAATGTTTATTGATAATTGCATTGCATTCATATATTTTTCATGGGCTAAACAAAGAAGATGAAATCGTGTAGATTAAACCATCCAGTGTTAGTTGGATATTGACAAGGACATGAGGGAAGAGATGCATCATTTGATTACTGAGCAGCGCAAATGGACCCCCATATGGCTGCTTAATAAAGGAACGCTACAGAGCGGTTTCTAAATTTGAAGTAAGTGGCCGTGAAGACTGTCATATTGCCAGCTGTTTGGGGGGACAAAAATCAAATGAAACATCTGTAGGACTACGTTCCTCGATCTCCCTGCTAGAACTGTTGCATTGTAGAATTTGTATGTCTGATAATTCAGACAGTATAAGATCACATTGCAACAATAGTGTTGTGTCATGCAGTATACAGGGTGTTTTTTTTTTTTTTTGGCTTACTATCTCTTACAGGCAAGTGCTACCAACCTACGACAGCCTCGATGAGCCGTCTGTTAAGCGCATGAGCACCATTTTCACTTCATCTCTCAACGTTGTTACCATCTTCTACATCACAGTGAGTGGAACCACTCTTTCTCAGTTGTTTTCACACCACTCCTATTTTGTAATATTAAAGAGTATCTGAGTTTACTTATCTTAAAATTTTAACAGGTCACTGCCAAAAAAGCTAATGACATGAGTTCACTTTTTTTAAATGTCTTTTAATGGGATTAGATTACACAATATCAGACTAATCTGGATGGTTTAAGGCACTGATTTGAATCTGGAGCTTGCAAATCAGTCAGTTATTCATAGACTGTATATAAAAGATGCAAACAGCTACCTTAACTTCACTCACTAGTTACCAAAGACCCGCTGAGTTTTAGCCATTGCTCTCTTGCTGTTTTTAAAACCGGATGTGACAAAAAAAATTAGGTCTTGAGGCACTTCCACACCGGCTTCATGTTTCAGACACTGAGGCTACATCAGTCTTGTACATACTGCCTCTGGTCTTTATGGACAAAACCTGCACTGTATCTTGTCCTGAGAGAAAGACTAGCATGTTAGATTTTTGTAGTCTTTCATGATGGTTTTGTCACTTCTGTGAGGGAAACATGATGAAGAGAAAGAGCAGTGACATTGTCCTGCATGTAAGTTGGTAAGCGTGATTAATCAGAGAGCAACATTTAGTCTGTCATAGGTCTCACTCATGAAACAACAAGGTTTTATGACATCATTATAAACAACAATGTGTATTCTGAGCTTAGGATCCTACAGTACACACTCTTGATGGAGTTTCTGGTATTTTATATTATTTACGGCAAAAATGTGTCTTTATCCTGATATTAAAACAGTCTTGATGGCTGATATTGGCATCAGAAACTATAAAAATTCCTCCTTCTTTTTGCTTTTCCCCAAACACCATGTTTGGTTCTGTCTCCAGGTGGGTTTCTTTGGGTACGTCAGCTTTACAGAGAACATCGCAGGGAACGTGCTGATGAACTTTCCATCCAACCTGGTGACAGAGATGATACGCGTTGGTTTTATGATGTCTGTAGCTGTTGGATTTCCCATGATGATCCTGCCCTGCCGCCAGGCCATCAACACTATGCTTTTTGAGCAGCAAGTGAGTTCAGATATACTCAGACGCTCCCTTTGTCCTCTACATTTTAAAAAAGAAAGTCTTAATGCTTGTTTGCTTGATGGTTTTCTCACGTTACTGAATTGTTAATAGTAGAGGGATGAGAATTTGGATACAAATTTGATTGTGAAAGAGGACCTCCCATTCTTTCTTTCATGCAGTTTGAAGATGCATTTAGAAGTGTTTGGTGTAAACACAAACAGCAGGTGTTTCCCTGCTGTGCGCAGCATAAATGTATTGAATCTGTAATCAGTTTGTAAATGTGAGATTTGTTACATCACTAAATCCCCTCTTTAGCTCTTTTTTTTTTTCTATCTTACCGTTTTTGTCTTACAGCAGAAGGATGGGACATTTGCCGCTGGGGGTTACATGCCTCCTCTGCGCTTCAAGATGATCACCCTGTGCATTGTGTTTGGCACTATGCTGGGGGGCATTCTCATCCCCAACGGTACGTGTGTGTGTGTGTGTGTGTGTGTGTGTGTGTGTGTGTGTGTGTGTGTGTGTGTGTGTGAAAAATTGGTTGTGGATTGCATGGACTAAAATAAAATGGTGTGTGTATGTGTGCTGCTCGCTGGAGGTCTTAAGGTGCATGTGTTCCTTTATGTGGGCGTAGCTGGGGAGCTTTACGATGTGTGTGAATGTGACTTTACGAGTCAGTGACTGTCACACTCTAACACAGTCCTTAAATCAGGGCCCTTACTTTTATCTCCTTTTAGATGGGCAGACAGGAAGATAGGGCTATTATTCTCCCGGACTCTTTCTCACACACTCGCACACAAACAAACGTCCAGTACACACCAGTATTGGCTCTCCGTCAGCTTCCTTAAGTCCTTGTCTCTCTCACAAAACGCTCCAAAATTGCATAGATGTAAAGGTTAGCAATATTTTGTGTTTTGTCCACCCACTGTTTGTTAAAGTTTTGATTGGGTGAACACGGAGACACACACAGAGCCGGTCAGATTGGCTCTTTGTGTATTTAATCAGGCTAATAGACTGCGGAGAAAGGAGGTAAGGACCCTGGGGGGAATGGGCACTAAATCTGAGGGAAACAATATGGTGTCCGTCCTCTAGATGAACGATGGGTTTCCGGGCTTGACGCCCAGTAGGCCCATTCGTTGTGACTTGGGTGTGGCCACGGCTTGCTGCTGCCAGCAGCAGTGTGCCACGGATGGCGTCTGTGAGGGGCCGTTATGAATCCAGTTTGTAATGAGGAGCCCAGATCTGGGACTCTAGCAGTCTTTTTTCACCCAGTCTTTTTTTGGCACAAAGAAACAGAACCAGTGCACTGAAGCAGACAGAAACGCTTCAGCTCTGGTAACGTTGGTGTCATGTTGATTTAACAGTGTTTAGGTTGGTTTAATTAAGTTTTCATTGTACTGCAACATCTGGGGAGGCACACCTTGGATCTCCAGATCATTTTCCTGTTAGTTTAGTTGTTGTACCGCTTGTCGAGCTAACTTTTGTCCAGTTTGTTATAACCATTTCAGACATTTAAGCTAACTCTTTCAGCACTCTATCCATTAACATTTGGTGAGCACCTCTGTTTTGGAACTAGTGCACTACAGGCCCGCAGATTTTTTATTAAACCGGTTTTCCTGTCTTTAGTGGAAACTATTCTGGGTCTGACTGGAGCCACCATGGGCAGCCTCATCTGCTTCATTTGTCCTGCTCTCATCTACAGAAAGATCCAAAAGAACAGCATCATTGCTCAGGTTAGAAGCTTTGAATCTGCACTTTTCCAGTATATTTATTTGGGGAAAATATTTTGTCTGACAATTTGTTGTTCCCCACTTCCTGTCCTGTAGCTGGTGCTTTTTGTTGGTCTGGGCATCCTGCTGATCAGCACCTTTACCACTCTCTCAATTTCGGCCAGTAGCCCCGGTCCAAGGATCCAACCTCCTCCTCCTGCACCTGGCAAGAACAGCCAGCAAGAACTACCAGACATCCCTGAACTGCACGGTAAAGATCGCAAGTTTCTGTAATGGCTGGCAATCACTTAGGAACTAGATGGGCTGTAAATGAAAGTGGTTTACTAATGAGCCATGGAAACATTTACCTCAGTGGGCCAGAGCCGGAGCTGTCTGTAGCATCTGAGATTGGACAGCAGAGTTGCATGTAATTATTTCCTTTAAAATGCGCCAGCAGTACAAGAGACATGTTTGTTTCTTGTCTTATTTTTAAAGTCACAGACTGCTCGCAGCACCTTGAAGGCGCATTGTAAAGAGAATGTGAACCAGTAGCAAAGGGCCAGTGAGACTAAAACAAAAGCACAAAGCCACGGCAGAAGAAAGGCTTTCTTTTATCTCTCGGAGAAGAAAAGATAGAGACAGACAGAGTGACTGGTAGACAGACAGGCAGGGTGAGGAGATAACCTCTTGATAATATCTGAAAGCAGTGTTGAGTGCTTGACACTGATGAAGCAAGATTGATGCCCTTCAAACTCCAGCAATTTCTCTCCACCCCTCTACCTCTGTTCATTTCTCCTGCCACCCCCCTCCAAACCTCTTCCCCCCCAAAATACATTGTCTACACCCCCTTTCTCCCCGCATATCTCACATGGCAGCTATAAAATGCCTGCAAGCGCTGGCTGTATAAAAGGAAATGGGGTGTGGGGTGATGATGATATGGGTTTGGGGCTAAATGAAAAAAAAAATGGAGACGAGACCCAGAGGAAACCTTCTGAGCTGATGTTTCCAGTTTTAGGGTGAAAGAAGAAGAGCATGGAGGGAGTCCTGACAGTTAATCATCCTCAGCTCTCGTGGTCTTTTCTTACTGTGCAGTTCCTTCTTGTTCACTCCCATCCAGAAACTCTCATTTGTGGATTTTTGTTTTTCCCTCCCAGCTTTGCTTCACACTAAACTCACAAGAGCCAGGATAAAAACTTGTTTTCTTTCTGCCACACTCTGATATCATTTCTCTCTCCCGTCACCCTCATTAATTCGACACATCACTGATGCCAGTCTTGCCATTTTCAGTATTTGCTGCCCCCTAGTGGCTGTACACGTCCAAAACCAAAAATGTCCTTATTTTCAGATGGCATTGGGTATGAGAATTATAGCACCAAGAAATGAAGTCTAAGATTAACTGTTTTAATCTTAGACTTTTAATCAACTAAATGTCATAAGACTATAGTAGGCTAAAATCTAAAGTTGATTCGGTCGACTAAAAGATAAAGTGTAAAGTTTGTCATGTTTTTACCGGTGATGGTTGCTCCACACAGTTTACAAAGCAGCTTATTTTTCTTATTTTTGAAATGTGGCTATGTGTCGTGTTTTCTTTTCCTCCCAAGTGAATATAATCAGGGAAATAAACAAAAGAACCTGTACTGTTACCTGGGGGCAGATCAAATTTTTGTTTAGCCTTGTTCCAAAAAAAGAACTTCTAATTGGATCACTAAACTCGTCCCAGCCTTATTCGCAACTTAATTAGTTCTGATTTGATCTCGTCTCTCCAGAAAATTTTCAACTCATTTTTAATCATTGACGAAAGTGGCATTACATTCGATCACAGATTTTGTCCTCATATATTTGTCTGCATAAATTTTTGTTTACCTATCGTCTTGTTTGTGTCAGAAAACTGTGATGAAAATATGGGGATATCTTGGGATGATATCTGGCATTAGATTAGCTGACCATAGTGAAACAGTAGAACAGTAGCATTAATGAGACGTTCCATTTTTTGCACCTACATGCAGACAACCCTGCAAACAAGAAGCCAGTGGAGATAGAAAAGCCTGACAATCATCTGCCTGTGGAGGTGGTGCAGCCTGTGGAGCGGGACCCAGGTGAGCCCCCCCAGATTAAAGGACCAGTTGATCTATCGAAGGAGAAGAAGGACGAGGAGGTGCAGTTGGATCGTCCTGATGCGGGTAAGGAAACTGAACCAAAATCGGAACATTAACTGGATGTCGAACTTGTAAGGATTACCATTTCTTATTTATCCAGGTGTGGCAGTGCCAGAGGGAGAGGCCCATCGTCATGAACCACCCATTCCTCATGACAAAGTAATGGTAGACAGAAGAAAGAACATTGCAGAGCTGAAAGATGAAAACAAACAACCTGTTGCTGCAGAAGGTGGTGAAGAAAACCCTCTAAGAGGCAACGAGCAAGATTTCGAGAATGCTTTGAAGGTGGAAAACAAAGATGACAAGGTTGATGAAAAACTTGCAAAAGAAGAGGATCTGGGTGGAGGTGAAGTCTTGTCGAACGAGCTGGTTGATAAGCCTGTTGCAGAAGCAGGCAAAAAGTTGGAAGTTGCCCCATTAAAGGAGGGTGAGAATCTCAACGCTGTTAAAGAGCCCCTTGCAGATAATGCAGGTGTAGTGGCCAATCAGGCTGCAGAAGCCAATCAGGATGCAGCAGCCCAAGTCCATAAAGTGGGGAAAGCTGCAGATGCTGCAGAGAAAGGTGAGCATTTTAAGCTGTTTAACTGTTGGTTAAGCAAAATTATGAAAAAGGCGTTCTAAGAGAGTGTTTGTGATATGTAATGACCTTTAAGCTCCACCTGCTGAAGGAGAGCATCGCCCTGCTGGAGAAGAGGCACCAGCTGCTGAAGGCAAAGATGCAGCAGATGACAAGATGGAAGGTAAGTGGAGTAGACATGTTCAATAAAATTCAAAGTTAAATTCATTTATTTAGTAGTTGCCAATTTTTTTCAGCATGTTGTGAAAAACCTTAATCACGTCCACATTTAAAAATCAGCCTAAATCAATTTGCACTCGCATTTATAGTGGCTGATAGTTTTTTTTGTAAACCATGACCTGCTCTCGGTCGGGGGAAATGCCCTCACATTTGTGCAGACACAGACTTGGGTTTTTATTTTATATTAATAGTTTGCTAAAATGTGGTCCAGGCTTTCCTTATCTGTGTCACTGTGTAACACTGACATACTAAGTTTGTAGCAGAGCTTGCTAAGCATGGAAAGAGCTGCTGCCTGAATGGAATCCAGATGCACCCTAATTGTCCCACTAGAGCCACTTCCGCCAACTCTGACTTTAAATTGCTTCCGCTATGAGAAACACATACGAGACGTTCTCTTGTTTCCAGCAAGACTCAATACAAGAGTCTCCATGCATTCACTGCATCTGACAAGCTGAAGACCTAGTGAATTACCTTTATGGCCACAACATTGTCCCAACATTAATGGGAAAATCCCAGTACATTTATCTTTATATTTATATTCTTCTAATTTTCAAATATCAAATATTTTCTTACAAAATCACTTTGCTGAAGTTAAGACGTGTTTAAGGCAGCAGGTGTGTTGGTGTTGGTTATATTTAGAAGACGATTTGTTGTTTTTAGCAGTTTCCAGCTCTTAGAGAGCTGTACTGGATGTATGTAGCCAATGTTGATTCGCTAATGTGGTATCGACTGACCAATCAGAGCAGACTGAGCTTTCCAGAGACAGGATTTGAAGAGACTGGAGGTAAAACGTTGTTTCAGAGCTCCTGCTGCAGGAAAATCAGCATGTGAAAAAATGCGTTTTTGAACATTAAAAATGTCAAACTGGTAAAATTGTGAAACTTTAACTAAGTGATATATGAGGACTTTATTTAAAAATGAAATGCTGGACATTAAAATCCAAATATGAAGTCAGGTTACAGGAAAGGCTCAATAAATAAATAAATAAATAAATAACAAACACTTAATTTAACCTCTTTGTTTTCTGGGTGGGAGAGTGCAGTATTCCTCTTATTGGCTAATTTAGACTGCTATGTAGCCCACTTCCTCTCTTTCTTTTCTCTTGCTTTGCTTGTTTTATCTTAATGATCCCTTCTTGCCTATTATTCCCTGTTTGGTGTTAAAAAAGAAAAAGAAGTACAGATGTTTCCTCTCACTTCTTGACTTAGCTCGATCCTCTTTTTTGGCTTTTGTTGACTTTCTCATTCTGTTATTCTGTTGTTTACTTTTGCCTTCTCTTCCTTTTTTCTCCATCTTTTCTTTCTGTCTCTGCTGGACTCCTGTCGCAGTGATAAAAAAGCTGGTTGCAGGTATGAACTCCCTCTTGCCTCTTCTTCAGGTTATCTCAATCTGTCTATCACTCAAATTTTTAAACATTTACAAAATGGCTCATCTTTTTTTTTTTTTAATTATTGCTTATACAGTTGTGTGTGTTTTATGTTTGTGTGTGTTTATATTTAAACTTAATACTAGTAAACTAAACAAAGCACCCACTCACATTGCCTGTTAGCATAATCTGTGTCCACACCTGCCTGTTTAAGGCTACAGTCTAGAAGAGCGTGTTAACTGGAAGTAGTAGATTATTAACTGTTTCCTGTCTGCCCCCCTCACCCCCAGAGTCTGGCCCTAGTTTTATTAAGCCTCCTAACTAATGCCCTGTTCTCTGAACAGGTCGTTACTTATTTTAATTAAATGTTTTTGAATGGTTTGTTTCCATGTAGAGGGTCAGCTGGACCACGCGGTGCTTCTGCAGGTCATTAAGGAGCAACAAGAACAACAGAAAAGGCTTCTGGACCAACAGGAAAAACTATTGGCTGTCATAGAAGAACAACACAAGGAAATCCACCAGAAACAACCTGCTGGTGTGTATATACCTTCTTTTTTTTCTTTTTGTAGTCATGACAACTTGTAAAGAAAACACAACTTAAATGTGGCCCATTTAAGTTAAGGGCCACATTTAAGTGGTGGCCCTTAACTTAAATGTAATGTTTTTGCATTTAAAGGGGGCGCTGCTGAAGGCGATGGTGAGAAAGGCATCCAAGGACAACCAGAGATGATGGAAGGTGGAGCAGCAAAACCTAAGGAGTCTGGACTGGAGCAGCCCAAGGAGGGAGCTGGAGCTCCACAGGCTGGAGGAAATGAGGCTCATGCTCTGGCCCAGAATCAAGCTCAGGTTGAAGATAAAGGTGCTGAAGCTAACCCTGCAAAAGTAGCCGTACCAGCAGCTTACAAGGAGGATGCAAATGTTGCACTCGCAGGAGAATCACATAAGGAAAGTGAGGTCGGGGCGAGGGGAGTGCCATTGGGGAAACAAAAACTTGAACCTGTAGCTCAGAATGATCAGTTACCAGAAGAAGAGGCAATTGAAAAACTTAAGAAAGAAATGGTAGGCAAAGAAGATCAGGCAAAACAAGGAAAAGAACGGCTGGAGAGGGAAATGAAGGAGAAGCTAGCCAGGGAAGAGGAGTTAGAGAGGGAAAGATCAGAGAGAGAAAGGATAGAGAAAGAAGTTCAGGCACGATTAGAAAAAGAACGGCTAGAAATGGAGATAAAAGAAAAGGAAAGGCTAGAGGAAGAAAGGATAGAAAAGGAAAGACAGGAAGTGGTGGCCAAACAAGAGTTGGAGAGGGAAAAGATAGAGAAAGAAGTTCGAGAAAGGCTGGAAAAAGAACGACTGGAAAGGGAAATAAAAGAGAATCGGATCAGAGAGCAAGAGCTTGAGAAAGAAAAAGCATTAAAAGAGAAACTTGCACGCGACAAAGCTGCAAAAGAGCGATATGAGCAGGAGCTGCAGAAAGCGGACAATGAAATACTTGATAAAGCAAAGAAAGAGGAGGCATTGCAGGAGGCTCAGGAGAGGCTGCTTCAGCTGCAGCAGGCCATAGAAGCTCAAAATGCTGGAAAAGCTGCACAGGGGGGCAAGATAGATGATGGTGAGGCTTTGAAGAAAGGAGGACGAGACCTCAAAGAGAAAGCTGCTGCTCAGCCAGAACCCGGAGAAGGGGAGGAAGATGGCGAGGTTCACCCCCAGGGCTCCCACGAGAAAGTTAGGAAGCAGGGAGAGATAGATCTGAAGCGGAGGCGTAGGTCACTCGGAGAGGCTAGAGGGCCCCTGGAGGACACTGAGGCGTCCAGGGGGGTTCCAGGGTTGGAGCCCCTGCTGGAGCTGGGGGGGCAAGATCTGCACGCAGCCCTGGAGGGGCAGCTACTGGCTGGGGCAAGGCTACACACACGGCATATTAAACAGGCCTCAGAGGATGAAGAAGCTAAATAACACACACACACATTCTTATTTAGCGGTCAAACACATACTGTAGACCTGCAGAACCTCTAATACTGTGGACCGTGATATTGCTGCCTTACATTCTCTTTTGCCTTCGGAGTTGTTAAGAAGTGGACTGTGTTGTTTTTCTTGATACTGTGTAATCTGCCAGGAAGCCAAAGTCTTTATCAAAGAGCAAAAGTGAATGTAAATATTAACTTATTTTTGTTTCCAGAGAAAATTTTGAAGAGGTCATTGTTTAAAGTGTACATACATCTATGCAATTACCTTTCTGTGGAGTGTTTTTGAAAAGGACGCTATTCGTATTTGAGTCACATGTACTCCTTTTGTTATTCAGTTGTTCCTTGGTCTTTGTAAATGTTGTAAATGCTTTTAAATGTGATCCATGTATTTTCTTATAGAACCCGGTTACCCCAAATTTAATGTACTGTGGCTTCCAGGCCCTTTGATAGTGTTTTTGCTTCATGCTTTCAAAATGAGGTATTTAACTACATGCTGGAGTTTTGAGATATAGAGTAGCCTTACTATTTCCATAAACTGTGGACAGCAGAGCAGCTCGAACCAGACAACCTGGATCAATACCTGTAGTTTCTAATCATTCCATCTTTATTCCTACGGTAGTATTTCTTCCAGGTTGATTTATTAGTGCCTTTCACTTAACATACTACAGCGTATATTTTATTCAAACAATGTGTTTTTTCCCCTCAATATCTGGTCTTTTTCTTCCACTAAATGATCTTATTTGAAGATATAATAATGGAAGGTATTTTGGACTTCTGTATTGTCTTTCATTGCCTAGCACTTCAACATATTGGACCTTTGCTTTATAAAAGAGGCTATTTTTGTGACTATTTTTCTACATGCATGTTATTTCTGTACATTTTGCTGATAAAAATTAATAAAGCTCATATATCGAAACATCAAAGTCAGGGTTTTATTTATTTACACACAGACACACACAGGTTTTCACGTTAAAGACTACGGCAGTTCTTAATGGCTTATCTCAACCACACCAACGTGAAAAACTTCTTAGCATCAAAAGTCAGTCAACTTGGTCTTCTTGAGATTGGTCCAGATAAGCCTGGATGATTTCCATTCATCTGGCTCTTTTTTTGGCCTGTAATAAAATCAAATATATAAATAGGTAAATGGATAACATTAAACAGAACTTTCAGTGTGACAGTTGCTGACACTGGCACTTACTGCATTGGTAAAGCAGATCTTCAGTGCTTCAAACTCTTTGGCACACAGATCCTTCCTCAGCTCCTGTGTGCCTGTTGTGGTAGCAGCTACACACTTTCCATACACTGCTGCCTGAATAACACACAAATTAAAACGTCACATGAAGCACATTTGTCAATGTAATAAATAACTGCATTACTTGGACCAATGTTTTATTAACAAATGTACCCATTTTTATTAACTTAATTTCCACTGTTTTGTTTATTAAGAATTGGCACATTAACTTTATTGCCAAAAATTCACCAGAAGCTAAACCATGCTCTAAAATGTTAACTAGGTAAATCTAGTAATAAAAAATAATAATACAATACAAACAAGTGCTTATGTGTGCTTTAAAGAATAATTAACTGGTAGGTCTTTTTGTAAACTACATCTTGAGATAATAAAGTACATGGCAGCACGTGTATATTGTTAAAAGCTTAAATGAGGAAATATTTTGGATGTCCCCTACTAGGAGCTGCTGTAGAGATGGCAGCTGGCTTTGATGGAAGAGGCAGCTAAGTTTAATCATATCTAATGAGAAGAAGAGAGGTTCCAGAGTTTAACCCGTTCAAAGGATAATCTACCAAGCAGTATTTTTCCACTATGTACTTACCTCGTTCGCACACTGTGCAAAAAGTTCCGGGAAAAGTCTCATTTTCTCCCTAGTGCGACTCCAGACATTTGACCCAGACATGGTGCTGTTCAGGCGTAAATAGATTTGTTTTAATATCTGGTAAATTTTTTAAGTCAACGATTTAAAGAAAAACGAAGCAGCAATATTTTCGTGTCAAATAGTTTTTTAAAATCTCTGACAACTCAAAAGAACCGAAATTATTTTTATCATACAACTAACAGACGGAGCTCCGGTGAAAACCCTGGGCAGCGCCATGTTGACGACTGTTTACGCCCATAAAAAAATCTGAACTATGATTCGTTCATTTCCTTGTCAGAAAAAAACATTTCTGAGGGTTGATTCGTCATGTTCCAACTCCTGGTTTAACCAGAACGCCAATAGAGTCGAGGATTGCTGCTTAGTGTTTTGTTATTGGCTAGCGGTCACCTCAAGCCCCGCCTTTCCATCGTACACCTCGAAGGAAGATGAGTAACCCGCAGCTGGGACTGCTAAATCATGGCAACATTTATGGAACGATTAGCCTTTCTTCAGAAAGTAAGTAATATCGACAGTCGTTATTTTAAAAAAAAAGAACACAGAGAAGCCGAAATGAACATGTTAAATGTCACGTAGCGTTGACGTACTTATTTAAATCTATTAGCTTTTGCGAAACCATAGCTTTCTTTTAGCCTGCTAGCTAACATCCTTAACCAACATCTTTTGGCTTTTTACTTTCTGTTTTTCACTGGACGTGTCAGGTTGTTTCGTTAAAACTTAATGCTGCACACTGGTTTAAGGGTCAGTTTGCGGTCAACTGAAGTGGTAAACCACAATTTCGTCTAACTGTCCAAGGTGCCCACCCTGATGAAGGCTACAGCAGATGATGAAAACCCCTGTCCTGGCTACCTTTTCCAGGAGATTGGAAGTATCCTTTAGCTGCTTCTGCTGTTGATCTGCAAAAAGTTCCTACTCCTGCTGGCCTCTTTTGCATCTTAGAGCTGTATAAGTAGGCTGTGGCCATGACTTTACATAATCACCTTGAGCATGGCTAGGATAGGATAGGTTAAAATGATATTTTTTTGTGTGTGAAGAAAAGGTCTCACGTGGGTTATCAGTCATTTAGCTGTTTATACCAGCTAAACCATGGGAGTAGTAATATCTGTGTGATGAAGTGTTATATCCTTAATTCTAAGCACACTGTAGAAATCTCCCATGAGTCTTCAGGTTGTGGTCAGTGTTTGTTGGAATACCTCCTGGAGAGGCTACAAGTGGAGTCCTGTCATGTCAAACTGAAGGTGAGAGAATTGCTTTTGCTACTGTTTCTGTCTCTTTAAAGGACCTGTACATTGCTGATTGTAGTTTATGAGTAAGTGTGGGTTCTGTTCTTGCTTCTGGTGTATCAGGTGCTGAAGATCTTTGTCCACCTCTGTGGTCATGGGTCCAACCATTTCCTCACAGAACTCAGAAGGAACTCCACCTTCATCCAGCAAGCATCCGGTTAGATTTTTCTCATTTGTGCGTTCAACTTTCATTATTTTGCTGCTGCCATCGTTCATACATATTCACTTTGGGTAATTTTTATTTGATAAGTTTACAGCGGCCCTCCTGATCCCATCCATGGCACAGCATTATATGAGAAAGTGAGGAATACAGCACAGGTACGACATGGGTTGTTTTGTATTTTCATCTCAATATAGTTAGTTACACAGAAAGGGAAGGTGGCTTGAATAAGAACTTTTTTTCTTTGCCGTTCATCCATTTACAGGAAGTGGCCCGCTTACTTTTCACAGATGTCATTCCCTCCAAAAACAGTATCACTTCAACTAACCTTGCCCCCCCTACAATGGGTAAGTGCTAACACACATTGATTATGACCATAAACGGCACTCATCTTTCAAAGATGGGCAGGCGGGCGGGTGACGTGGACACCAAAGTTTGTGAAAGTGATAACTCAAAAATGAATTAGAAAGTATAATTTTCCTGATGAAAGATATAAGCTTTAAAGACTTAAAGACCCAAATATATGTACTACGTCCTGTATGCCAAACTATTGTACATCACTTTGCTACCAGGTTTGACTTTAGCACCATGTAATAAACAAGTAATAGAAGAGAATGGGTATCTGTAGATGGGATGAAAGAAGTAGTCATTAAATTGCATTGTGTGTACAATAGTTAATTTGTTTCATTCTCTTTAGGTATGGGATCGGCCACTTCCCACAGATCAGGAATGCAGGGTTTTGGATACAGTCCAAGAAAGCAGGGGACAGGTGAGGGAAGCCGAGCTGCACAGTAATACAAATCAAACTTACTGTGTGTGTAAATTTCTGGACCTGTGCCTTGCAGCAGGCAGCGACTCACTTCTGGATAAGATTCAGAAAGCAGCTGAGGTGGTGGCGAGCGCTGTCCTTCCCCCTACTGAGCATCAGGGGATCCGTCTCCATGACAACCATTACCGGGCCGTGGTGGCGCCTTCTGCACCCATAGAGGTGGCCGTGCCAGCGTGTGCCTATAATCTGCCTGCTTGTAGACCGAAAGGTCAGAAATGAAGTTGGCACAATTACGCATTTTATTGAGGCAAGATTGAGAAAAAGTATCAACTGAAGCCTTAGTAGCGAACAGATGTTTATAAATTAAGGTTTTCCTCATGTGTCTTCACTTCACCAGTGACTAAGTGGTGTCCGGGGCAGGTAGGAGGTGGCTGGGAAGAGACGGACAGTGGCAACAGCTCCTCTCACAACTCCTCTCAGGACATCGCTGCCAATAGCAGGGCGTCGGTGGGCAGCAAGTCAGCTGGCACAGGAAGCCAATCAGGGGCCAGCAGAGAGAGCAGTGGGGACCTATCAGATCGGTCAGTGTCAAAAAAGTTTAACCTTTTTAACACATCATGCCCTCGAGCCTTTTTTTTTTTTTCCCTTTTTAATGCATTAGCTGAGAGCAAGTACTTGATTTTAAACAGACTTTACCCAATGCCTGTACAGTGACAGTGCATTTAATCTCCTGTTGTGTGACACACGAGAAAAGGAAACATCAGAAAATTGTTCATGTTTGAAGAGGGCTTTAGTTTGTTAAACCAGCTGTTTTTATTCCAGTGCAGTCACATTTAGGAGCTTGTAGCATAATCTCCAAATGTTCTGTGTGCAGTTTGTACAATTTACTGTTTACTGGTCACCTAAGAATAAACCTTTTGCCAGGATTGTCAGTTTTTCTATGCAGTAAGCCATGTTCCTGAGCATTATAAGCCTGTGTTTTCTTTAAGTTTGTTACTTTCCTCTCATACTTTGTGTGGTTTCCAGGGTGGAGGCCTTGCAGCTAGGGGATTGTGGTCAGGAGATGGCACTCATCAATAAACTGACTGAAGGCTCCAAAGTTTTCCTTTCCAGAGAGGAGAGCCAACACTTCATCAAAGAGTCAGTGCACCAAAATCCCATTTAAAAAAAAAACAACAGCCTGGGCTGGTTCTTTTCTACAAGCTGGTTTCTCATTTTTAATTAGTTTTTTAGTAAACTCCTGATTGTATTCAGTTGCCTTTTTTAATATTATTAATTGAGCTATTTTCATCTTATTACACATTTTTGTGCTCCTGCTTTTGTGTTATTTTTATTTAATTCAACTATTTTACTCTATTCTATTTTAAGCTTTTTTATTGGTTGTTTTGGTTTCTGTGATGCAGTAAATTGTTGGGACTTGTGGCACGATTTCAGTCTCTCTCTTTTTTTTTTTTTCTTCTTCTTCTTTTTTTTTTTTTTTTAAACTCTGTCAGGTGCTCCATTCTTAACTGTGAGGTTGTGGTGGAGTTGCTGTCTTGCAAGCTTCAAGATCCTTCCTACACCATTAAGATGGTAACAATGAGAAGACATCGAAAATCAGAATTCTTTGTTTCAACTTTACTCTGATTATAGTGTTGTTTGTCTACTCTTGCAGCGGGTGCTGTGTGCTGTCGCATCCCTGATGACCTCTGACCTCCTCTCTCTGGAACAAATGTTTGGAGCCACACAGCACAGACTTCGCCAGCTGAGCGAGGGCCCTCCAGGACCGGTGGCAAATAAAGCCACCAAGGTAAACGAAGCAGAGGGAGACTACTTTACTACTTAAGGACAAGTAGTAAACCCAATAATACTTATTTGTGCTTTTTATTTCTTTTTCTTTTTTTTTTTATCTGCATATCTCCTCTGACTAGATCTTGCGACAGTTTGAGGCTTTGATGGGCGGATCTCTGCATGCTACCAGGCAGGATGCAGTGAACAGCCATCAGGCAACAGTGAATCAGCTTCACACCTCTAGCAGCAATTTACTGCCAACACACTTGTTTGACAGTTTCAAACTTCAACAGCCGGACACTTCATCTGCAGGTGTCACTCAACCACCAAAGCACCCATCTCCCCCTCCTAGTCAGGATCTGGCTCTGAGCCACGAATTAGCAGAAGATCAGGTCCAACCAGTAAGGACAGGCAAGGTGAGACTGCATGCTGAAGATTCCGAGACTGTTCAAGATAAAAGCACCCTTGCTTCATGTGAACCTCAGAGTAAGCCACACCCCCAGATCAGACTGTCTCTGTTCAGTGGCATGGAGCTGGTGACCAAAGGAAAGCCGCTGTGTAAAAGTGAAACATCACATGAAGAAGTGGAGGATAAAATAGGCGACAGGATAAAAGAGATGGACGCTGTGCATAAGTCCGATTGTTCAGTGAACTCATCTATCACCAGTAAAACCAGTGAGGATGTTCCCTCAGTTTGCAGTTCCTCTGCATCTAATTGCAGCCAGTCAGTATCAGCTTTCTCCTTTCTCAACTTTTGATTGCAGGCAACCGTTTAGAGCTGTTCTACTTTAAACCAATGATGTCATCATGCGTTGATCCTTTTGGAAACCTGTTTAATGTTCCAAACCAAGATCCAACCAGTTAAGTTGTAAGTGGATAGCAGATTCTAATTCAGTTTCTTTTCTTATCTGTGTGCCTCTTCAGAAACTGTTTTTAAACAGCAAATTGGGCCAAGAGTGAGATTTGGGACTCATAAATAGAGCCTGCAGATCATGTCCATCTATGGATGGTTTGTCTTCTTAAAGACAGGTCTTTGTCTGCTGCAAAAGTATTTAATGACTGAAGTTGTCTTGGATAAGAGGTCTTTACTCTGCCTTACAAAGTCACAGGACAATAACTGCAGAAAACATGAAATGAGAGATCTTTGTAACATTTACTTTAGAAAACTTAAGCTGTTTTTCCACCTCCGTATCTTTAATCCAAGACTCTTGTGCAGCTTTGCATGACATTACAGTTCAAAATCACATTTATTTATGTCATACTGGGCCTCAGTGCAGCTCATCAGTTCATCCTCACCGTCAGAAACGAGCTGTCTTTTACTCTTCTGTGCTCATGGCCAGATCTGTGTACCTGAGGTGGTCTCATTAGGGGTATCTGCTCTCACTGATGTCATACAGAGACGGGTAGGAAAAAAATGTTTCGATCAATCTGAAGCCTGAGCTTTTAGTTTACAAGAATTACTTGAGCAAACACTGACCTCATTATTTGAAACTTCCATCTGTTTAAGCAAATAAAAAAACATAATGGGTCCCCTTTCTACATAGTGCAAGGAAAGCACAGCCTTGACATGTGTTAAGCATGAGGGGGGGAAAAGAACTAATGAATAAATACTTCTTTAAAAAAAAAAAGTCATGGTTTATGAAAAGGCTTATTCAATATCTGGAAGGCTGATCAAATAAAAGTCCAAACCAAAGTCTAAGCGAGGCTAGTCTTCAGCAGCACCAGTTTTAGTTCCTGCATCATTTGCAAACAAAAATGCTCCACCCTGCTACTTTTCCATTTTCCCTAAAAATGACACTTCTGTGAAATCATAATGTTTAAATAGTAAAATGACAGATTTAGGCCTAAATTTAAATCTAATAAAGTACGCAGTTACTGTGTTTTGGCTTTGCGGGGCACACTGGTGGTTGCTTTTTCTCAGGATTTCTTTTATGTAACAACTTCCACCTCTGCAGCACGGCCTGAACCTCTGAGGGGGAGAACCTCTGTTTGAAATTTGCACTACAGTCGCTTTTCTTATGAACTCAAATCAAAAGAGAGTTGTCTTCCATTATTTTTGGTACTAAGCTATTAAGTCATTGTAAATGTTCCAAGTGTAAATTTAGAAATTTATTTATTATGTCTGCTCTGTTGACTAAAATGAGACTTGTAGAGTGCATGATTTAAAAAAAAAAAAAAACTTGGGGGAATTAATATTTTTGGGTTATTGTGTGTGCATAACTAATGTCTCGACTGTTTGATCATATGTAAGCAGTCATAAAGGATTTCTCATTTCAGCAAAGGTTTGCCTTCATTGTTTCAGTTACATATTTATTGCAGTGGAATGTAGTTCAAACTACACGCCTAAATCGTAATTCAGTGTAATTGTACTATAATGAACGCCACTGATGTGTTTCAGTTCAGTGAACACAAGCCAAGCTGTTCAACATGCAGGACAATAAAGCATGCTGTATTTTTGTCACAGCACTAACCACTACGCAGTCTTGATGTGATTTGTTTTGTTTTTTTTATCCGACATGTTTGCACACATCACTTTTGGCAACACTTTATTTCAAATGATTCAGGGAAATTACATATGAATCACTTTTACATTTCATTTTATTCCAAACACAGTGTACTGGTCATATTAAACCACCCATAAACAAGTATGGCTGACCGGCTTATGACACACAGATACACAATGTGGAAAATGTGGAACAAGTAAACACTGGGTTCTAAATTATTTTAAAGAGTCTGCTTTTGTTAGAAGCGCTGTGCCGAGCGGAGTGCTGCCTGACCTGCACTTTCCACAGTGCCTTCTTATGGACCTATAATTAGCCAGGGTTTAATCTAAGGTTGGATTTCAGCCAAAAAGTCTATGAGGATCTCTGTTCCATCCTCTTAAACCCACTGCCCAACCACACCTAGACATTTTAGATTCATTTAGCCAGTGACTGCAAAAAGTAGCATGCTCTAACTTTATAGCTTTGGTTAGAAAACAAATAAAGCCTAAAATATTCTTTAATGGATTGTATTGATCGTGCTCCTTAGGAGTGAATCCATTGGCCTTCTCCATATGGGATCACAATAACTCCCACTTCTCTGATGGAAACAAGCGACCGACTGTCCCAGTCAAGAGTAAACAGAAAGACTTACAGAGTAAAGTGCTTAGCTTTATTTAGTTCTGCAAGCACTTTGGATCATCATCATCATCATCACACTTTTCTTGTGATTAGCACCAATGAAAATGTCCACGCATCGACGCACGCATGTAAAGAGAAGGAGACCTCTTCATAAAGTGCACGGGGTGCATGCATACACACACACATACACACAAATCCACACGTACACATCGATACTGCACAGAAAACCACAGTGGCTGGGCCATGGAAAGGCGGATGTGCTTATGATCTTGACAAATGGTACATGTCGAGGTGGGGATGAGCCCAGGATCCATAAACCTCCCCAGTGGGGTTGCAGCTGTATGCTGTTTTCATAATATGTCCTGTGCGATAGTACGACAACTGAAAGTTATCATGCCACGTACATTTCAATCAATAAAAAAATTGTTATTAATAATAATAATGATAAGAACTTTGTAATACCATGATATTTTCAGAGACAGTGAAAATCTCATACTGTTGCAACCCTATTCCCTACACATCATCGCCTTACACCTGACCCCATGGTGTTATTGAGGCTTTCTGGGAGGCACGATCATGCCAGCAGTGTTGACACTGATGGGTGAGGGACAAAATGGTCAGGAGGCAAGGTCGGGCGAGGGCCGGAGGTCACGGTCATGTCGACCCTGGTCGTCCTCTGGTCTGCAGACTGCTGAAGTGCGCCTCCCTCAGGACTCTGTTGATGTAGTCATATGAGACACTTCTTTCGTCACCATGGAAACCGTGCTGCAAGGAGCTGGCAGAGACTTCGGGCTTTGGGCTGACGGGGTCCTGGGTCCTGCAGCTGTTTTGGCTGTGTATGCATGGTCTGGTGGTGGCCACTATTGCTCTCTCTGGACTGCTGATCCCATTGCTGCTGTCACTGCTGGAAGACTGCAAACACAGAACAGAGTTGGAGTCTGAACAGCAGCTTCACAGATGGATGCACAGCCTGTGAATAAAGACTGTCTAAGCTCTTTCTGACAGCGGCGCACTGTATGTGATCCCAAGACACGTGCTCTATCTGCAAAAATGCAGCAAGATTTACATTATAAGGTAAAAGACGTCAACTTTTATAGACAATCAGGAGCAAATCCACAATCTATGTATGTGTCTCACCTCTGAGTCCAAATCTGATACAAGCAATGAGGGACCCCCTCCTGACCTCTTGGCCTGAGGCCTCAGCTGTTGGTCTTCCTCGCTGTCGCAGCTATGGTGCCTTTTCCTGTACAAAACAGCGATGCAAGGAACAGAGAGATTGTGTGACAGAAATGATGCAGGGAGGGGGAGACAGATTGGGCGGAGGAAGCCAAGAGTATCAGAAAGAGAGTACATGACGAGGAACCAAAAATAGCAACACAGGCTGAAGCAGTTATATGAACAGGCATGTGGCACTGGTACTATGAGACCATACAGACTTACACAGCTTTACTGGGGTCTGTATGAAGCTATATTATATGACTAGAACTTGGATGCCTGAAAAATGTGACTTAGTCATAACATTGAATTACAATGACATAATAACTCAGTGTATTTTTCCATATGGTGATGATCCTATAATAAATAATTGTGAAATATTGTGAAAATGTATGTTCTCGTCTTTACCTGCTGTCAGTCAGCATTTCTCCAGTCTTATCGGATGCTTATTTTTGGCAAACAGAAAGGTTGACACTCCTTGTCAGCCGGGTTAAGATGTCTTATTTAAATGCTTTGGCAATGCTGCTCTCTCTCATCTCACTGGGAAGTCCAGGGTGTGTAAAACGAGCTATCTTCAGCCGGCTGAAGAAGCACCGGTAGCCACAGGAAAGCAAAAAAATCTCCGCTCTGCCAGCGTCTCGGCGGGGCCACAAATTTAGCCGAACGAATAAAAGCTAACAAGCAAGTTGCTAGGTATTCTCGTTTACGCTGTGAAATCTCGAGGAGCCCCGGTCATGACAGCAAAGAAGCAAGCTAGCCCGCTAGCTGCTACCTGCTACCGTTTGAGTAGCCACTTATCTAGCTAACTTTAGCTGCACTAACCGAAAGTTCTTCCGCTTTCGTATGACGTCTACTTGCCAATAAGCGTGTTGAATTGTTCTCTTTAGTTTGCAACAGTCCGCTACGAGAAACCAGACCGGCAAGTTTACGATAAATCTGATTTTAATGTCTGCGCTACAATACGTGATACTCCGAAGTCTTTTGGAAGACAATCGCGACTGCGAGCTTTCTTTTTTCTTTAACCCCGCCCCTCTGTTTACATGACGTAAATATAGCTTCCGGTGTGAACAAATAGAAGTGTCGGTTAAGGTATTTTCTCATTATTGTATCCTTCCCTATTGACCCATTTGCCTTATTTGTACTTTTAAGTGTTTTAAGTGTTTTTTTATTGTGTGTCGAACAAAAGTGCAAAAACGCGTTTGCTAACTATTCTTTAGAAAATATCATATAGCATTAAGCTAGCTTGTGAGTTTATATTTACTGTAATGTAATGTAGCTGCTATTAATGTGTGATAATGGTTTTCTCTTCTTCCAGTCTCCGCTATTTAGCTGCTGACAGAACTGGACTGACCTGATATAATTAGCCTACAATTAGTGCATAAGTATTTAGCTTTTATATTCAAGGGGTTTGACAAAAGAGTTAGAATAACTGTTCAGGAAGTACAGCCATTTTACACACAGTACCTCCCTTCAGAGAATCCAAAGTAGTCGGACCGTAATTGTAATTGTTTTGGCCAGGTACAGTCACTCCCTTTTAATTTTAGTGTAGCTTACTTTGATCTCTTGGTGGCTTAATGTTTATCACAAAACACTAGAGTGGATCAGTCCTCCTATCTAACTCTCGGCAAGTAAGCAAAAACATTTACAAATACATTTCTCAAAATGTCAAACTTTTCCTTGCCACATGCATCCAAAGAGAGCAAGACATCCATGTAAAAGGAGTAAAAAGAATCAATTTATGTGATGGGGGGATAAAAGATGGGAAAAAACATTGTCTTGTCTGCAGGGTAATCAAGTTAATGCAATGCATTTCTCCTGCAGATGAAGGTGATCCAGTACACTCCAGAGAAACTCCATACAGCTTTGGTCTCCAATTCTCAGTATTTAACTAAGGTTTATAGTAAGTACACAAAAGAAGAAAAGCGCCTTCTGGAGGAAGGATTCCACGCTGGGCAGCCGGGTTCCCTTTTCCAACTCCTCACCGTGCACTCTGACTCTGACTGGATCCTCGCTCACCCCGAGGAGCCCG
Source organism: Haplochromis burtoni (assembly GCF_018398535.1). NCBI lineage: Eukaryota > Metazoa > Chordata > Actinopteri > Cichliformes > Cichlidae > Haplochromis > Haplochromis burtoni. The sequence goes on along the minus strand of NW_024582523.1, from coordinate 511,064 downwards.
AAGACTTTGAGGCCTTCTACAGAAAGCCTTATCGCAAGACCCCAAATGAAAGCCAGAGTACTATTTATATTCAAACCATAGGTGTGCATATCTGCATATCGTGTACTTAGAATCTCTATTTCTCTCAGTTCTAGCGGAGTATGTGTGGGGAGTTGTGAAATGTTTCTCACAGGATTTAGTAGCTTTCAGTTGATGCCCTTAGCAGTGGACATAGAGAGCATGAGAAGAAAAAATGAGAAAGAAAAAACTATAGTCAGTTAATTTTGGGCATTACAAATGGGTAAAGTATGTCTAGTGTGTGCAACAAAAGGGTGTGGTCTCCAAATTCAGCATGCCACTTGGTTGCTTAGGCTTAATTCTGCACTTTGTTTGTTGTAGGTTCTTTTGGAGAAGTTGCTGCCCAGACAGACCAGTATATGGAGTGGCTGCGAGATTACTGCCAAGCCTTCTTCTACGGGCTTTCTGTGAAGTTGCTTCCAGCAGTTGCAGTGTCTGAAACAAAGTGCTCTTTCAGGGTCAACAGTAACTCTTACAACCTTCAAATCCTTACTGGTAATGACTTAAAAATAAAAACAAAAAACGTACATTTAACAATTTTCCATATCAGTTAGTGACTTTGGACATTTTCCTTGCAGTGTCAATCTGGGTTGGTGCAATTTTCTTTGTCAGTACTGTTTTTCTCTTTAACTAAAGGCGATCTGCTACAATTTCTGAAGAAGAGGAAACCAAAAGATGCTTTTTGTATTGTTGGAATCACAATGATTGATCTCTACCCCAAAGATTCATGGAACTTTGTCTTTGGACAAGCTTCTCTGACAGAGGGTGAGGTTTCTAAAAGCAAAGCACTAGATTATTCAAACACAAATCAGTCTTGATGCAATTTTTTACATGACCATTGGGGAGGAGATGCTTAGTTTTTTTTTGTGTAATGCAATGTGACTGAGTAGCCACTAGATAGTGCTAAAGTGAAATACATTAGAGGGGAGATAGCTTCCTGTTTCCTTTCCTCAAATTTTTCCTAAATGTGTACAGGAATGGGCGTTTTCAGTTTTGCCAGATATGATGACAACTTCTATAAGAGAAGTTATGCTGGAAGGCTGAAGAAGCATCTTCAGCCAAGGCAGGAGGATTATTCTGTGTTTGACGGCTATTACACTCCACCGATCACTAGCTCTCTGCTGCTTCGATCCTGCAAGGTTACTAAGAAACATCTCAGTTTACTTAATGTATTTAGTTATTGTTGGTTTGCCAGTGGTCATGATCTGCCCACTTGTATCAACACGTCTTATCAAAGCACTTATTTCCATAGACCCTTGTAAACCTTCACTCTTGTGTCTGTTTTTAGTCTTCATTGTAACTGTAGTGTTTCTGCTCCAGACAATGACTCACGAGATCGGCCACATGTTTGGAATCTCACATTGCCAGTGGTTGAGCTGTGTCATGCAAGGCTCCAACCACCTCGATGAGTCTGATCGAAGGCCCTTGGACTTTTGTCCCATCTGCCTTCGCAAACTGCAGTTCGCAGTCGGCTTCAATATAGCTGAAAGATACAAGGTAATGACACATTGATTGCTGAAGACAAGGAGATAATTACAATATTAATCCCTTTACTCTCTTTACTATTTGGTTATTGAATAAATACAGCACCAGCAAGACATTAATTGGAGTTTATCAGACCATTGTTATTTTAACAAAGATATAGTCTCTGTGCTGGAATAGTGAGAGTTCATCTGAGTACTTATTTGATGTGGGGTCATGGGTTAAAAATATTGATTATTTCAGATTTCTAGCAAAATCTATGCGCTGCACTGTGTCCTCAGCCTACCTGACATGCTTGAGTTCACAGTGGGCCTTTAAATCAGACTGAATTTTGACCCCAATGTGCTGAGCAAGTAGATAGTAAAAAACATATTTCACACAGGCTGCTTCACAGTGCCGGCTTGATTTTTAACTTGGCGTTTTTTTTCTCGTACTTTATTTTGTTTTCCACGTTTTGTGGAAATGTCATCACACTGCACTTATTTGTTGTTTATGAAGCATCTGGTAACAGTCACTGTCAAAGCAAGAATGCAAGAATCTCCCACACAGTATTGAAAATGCATATAAAAATAAAAAAAATGGAAAGATACACAGAAATACATCAAATAAAAATCATAAAAAAGAAATAATATTTATTTTTAATATTTATAATATTTTTATAATATTTATATTTTGAATAATATAAAATAATATAATAAACATCAGTTAACCTTTTTTTTTTTTTTACTGTTTATCAGGCCTTACTTCACTGGATGGATGAAGATCAGACTCAAACATCAGTGAAGGCATCAGCCAGTCATACCACACCTCACTTTACAAAACCCACCGAAGCCTTTAATGCATCCAAACTTTGGGTCTGCAGGTGTTTGGAAATACTGGAAAAGGATCAATAATAGTTCTTTTTTACTCTATTTGAGCACTTTATAAATTGCATTCATCCACTCAGTCATACAAGCACTTTTTACAATCCCAAAAATGTTTATTCTTCAGGTCTAACACTACTGGAGTAATAGAAAGCCGTACCTCCTCCGTCATTTGGTGTTTTGATGAAGGTACTTGAGAGTGCTTTCTTACACCCTCCATCCAATTTTTTTCTGTTCTTAACATTTGTGTTGCTGTTTGATTATCAAAGTAGATTTTATGTATCAAAAGTCTAAGTATTGGCTAGCCACTGTAAACAGTCTACTGAACTGTGCTGATTAAAGCCCAAAACCATATGTAATGGGCATCTTGCGTGGTTGAGTGGGTCATCTACTGATCAGAAGGTCAGTGGTTTATTTGTCAGCTCCTTCAATCTGAAAAATATTGCCCCCAGTGCAATGTGATGCTTAGAAAGCACTTAAAATCATAGACTAAAACACTAAACAACTCTATTTTACTTAATGACGTGATGGTAGCACTTTGGAAACCTGTGTTTGCACAATGTAAATTCAATTAAACATGTAGTATGTATATAAGATTTATCATATAATGTTAGCATTTATAGGTTTACAGGTTTTGGAAGACTAAGCCAGCAAATTTCTTTTCTGTCAGTGTATCTGTGCTTTCTGGGATTAATTTGCATGTTTTCAAATAAATGTTGTGTTCAGTGAATGAACATGTTGTCAGTTTGTCTGCTGGGTTTTAGAGAATAAACCACGTTCACCTGTCTGTTTCACAGTGTTGCTTTATTACGAACAAACACGTTTTTGATACAAAAATTGTTTGCGGGTTGACATCCCGTATTAAATAGCAGTGCACCGTTAACTTAGTGACAGTTTGATTTGATTGCAAGTAAGACACATATAATCAAATTCTCCTGAGCTTCAGGTATTTCCCATAACAAGTGTAACAAAGATCTGTGCAACTGATTGTTCTTGCTGCAACATTAGCATCACATTTTGTCTGGCTATCGTTATTGAACTGATCACTGAGGTAATTATTGAGCGTCAGTGTTAAAGTCTCCTGTCAAACTAAGACACCTCCCTTAACGCTTAATCACTCTGAGTGTACCCTTTGTCACTGCCATCCATTAAGTGCAAGACTAAATGAAGCTTCTTCAAAGATAATTTAAAGGTACTGACACTGTTAAAAACACTGTTTGGTATATTAGGTAATTAAGGCACAATTATTACTTAGATACTGTGGTCTAAAAAATTTTGAGATTGCTCTCAGAAACCAGACCTACAAAGGCAGATTTTAAGCACTTAGTAAGCGTCTTTCTCTTCAGTGTATTCATGCTGTTACAGTTTATCAGCATTAGCCTTTAACTACCGTTCTATGGCTTGAACCCTTTATTACTCTCATTTTACATCAGCTTAAAAGGTAAAACACCCTCTACATCACTTAGTGTCAAAGTCAGAGAAATCATTTGGATCTCTAGTTCTCCTCAGTTTGCTCTTCACTCTCCTCCTTGTGGGCTGCATTGCTTTCAGAGCGTCTTCTCTTCATACAGGAAAATCCTCTCTTAGCAGGCTTCACCAAACCCAGGAACAAAGCACTCAGAGCCATGCCAGCTGCACAAGAGTAGAAGGCTGATCCATAGTTATGGGTCATGTCCACCAGCATGCCTGAGGAGCAAAGGAGAATAGAGGTAGAAGTAAGAACTAAAAAGCCAGCTTGTCAAAAAGGTCTGTGTACTCATCTTAAACAAAGGCTGGAAGCAATTGCATTGTGTCTTGTCATGCTCTGCAGGGACTGAATCAAATATCCTGATCTAGATGATCCAGCCAAACTTTATACTTTTGGTTTGTGTGTATTTTGCAAGATTATGAGTTGTAACTACAAGTATAAGAGTCCCATAAATGAACATGTGTGTTTTTCACTACTAAAATATATATTGTTTTAAGATATAGTATCATTTGTAGTAAAGTTGATCCTGGAGGTTATGTCCAGTAAATATGTCATTCCTCAGTACCTCCAAGTGGTGGTCCTGCCAGCCCAGCAAAGCTCTGGATGAAAACATAGACGCCAGCAGCTGAAGTCATCCTCTCTATGCCCACCACATCATCCTCAGCCAGCAGAGGAATGTGGGTGCACACCACAGTTCCCAGGAAGAACCCGTAGAGAGCACAGCACACAGCTAGGCCGTAAAACTCTGTGACCAAAGTAAATCCCACCAGCACCACAGTCAGTGTAATCACACAGGCTAAAAGCACCAAAAGCTTCTTCTTCCTAAACTGCCTCCGTGTGAGGATCCATCCAATAGAGAATCGGCCTAAGATTTCAGCCACGGCTATGGTGGAGAGCATGTAGGTCGCGTGGTCCTTTTCGACTCCTCGACTCTCACTCAGCTGGATGATGTAGAGCTGTGGAGCGAAAAAGCCCAGAGTGGCAAACAGTCCAAAGAGAGAATAGAAAATGAAGCTGCACTCTTTGAGGATGGAGAAGTCCAAGAGTTTGGAATTGTTTTCAGATAACGTTTTGTCAGCTGCATTGTTTAGTTCCTCTTTCATCGCTTGTTTTTCTGCATCTCTGCTTGTTTTTTCCTCTTTTTCAGATGTTTTTATTTCTCCCTTGCTTTCTTCCAGTTGTTCCCGTTCAATCTCCACCTTTGCTTCTTTGTGAGGTGAAGATGTCTGCTGTTGCTTGCCGCTGTCAGTGTCATTTAGAGACTGAACACCAGAGTCTGCAGTGCTCACAGAGCCTGTAGTTAGCTCGTTAGTCAAACTGCAGAAGGTATTTTGATCAGAGAATGCCTTGTTTGTCACAGAGACCCCTGAAGTTGTGCCCTCTGTACAGTCATTATGTTTGCTCAGATCTTTTATGGTTAAGGTGTCAGCCTCTGGTTTCAGCGTCTCATTGGGTTTAATAATTATCGGCCGAAGCAATGCGCCACAGATGATGATGATGCTTTGCAAAGCTCCTAATACTGCCATGGTATTTCTCCAGCCAATATGGTCCCTTAATGCTGCAAAGGCTAAGAGGGAAGAAGAGGCATTCCATGAGTGTCCACAAACAAATCTGCATGAGTATTAAGTATGTAATGTTCAAGATCTGGCTTTTATGAAATGAAAATGTGATCTTGAAACTGTTGCAAACTGTAATCTTTTCTTGATATTATTTGGGAATATTAATCACGTTTTTTCTAACCCCTGTCACTCACACTTGTCTTTAAAGCGTCTTTATGAAAAACATCCCACCTGGTGCCAAAGCAAACATTGACAGGGACTCTCCAGTAGAAGCGACAGCAGTGGCCAGAGATCGCCGATGGTTGAAATACTGAGAAAGGATGGTCACCGTGGGGAGGAAGGTCAGACAGTAACCCATGCCTGCACAGTTGAAAAAATATATACAAGAAATTCAAAGGATAACAGCATTCTGTGCAAAGTTTTTTGAAGTGGAAAAGTAGTGAAAAAGTGACTAAATGAATACCTGCAACTAATCCGTAGGTGATGTAGATTTGGTTTATGGAGCTGGTAAAGATGGTGGCGATGGTGCCAGAAGTAATAAGCAGTCCTCCAGTCATGACAACAAGTTGAAAGCCAAAGCGGTTGGTCATCATAGAAGCAAAAGGAGCTAAGTGGTACAGTGATTCTCATTATTTCAATGTTATTTTTGTATGCATGTAATGTTAAGTTTTGTAAAGCTGCAGCCACATAGCAACAACACATATGCTTACCATTGAATGCCATGACAAACACACTAATGGAAACAATCCAGGAGACTCGACTGTTGGTCTCTCCAAACTCATCTATCAAGTTCTGGAGGAAGATGCCAAAGCTTTTGATGGTGCCATAGGTGAACACCTCCACCAAGAAAAATGCCACAGCCACCACCCATCCCCAGCCACCGTCAGGAACCTCCGAGTACACATTGGGCCCCAAGAAACCACTCAATCCCATGCCCTGGAAAGAAAAACAGCGGATTAGCATAACTGCGAAGTAATCAATTAAAAAAAAAAGTAATAATAATAATAAATCAAATGTGCGTACTTTGAATGGATGATCGAATTAAGACAAAAACACAAAGTAGGGTGGCAACAAATGCTGGACTGTTACTGTAGAGGCGCTCTGACGCGTCAACGCGAGCGGAACGAGAATGCGCCCATAGCCGCAGGACACTGGCCGGGACTCGCTGTAAGTAATTACAGATCAAACCCACAATTCCGTTTCGCTCACACAAACCGGCAGGAATACTTTAATGACGCATTCGGGGAAAATTCATCTTAAACTGGAAATTGCTCTCCGGGTTCGGCAGCCTGAGCGGTAAATGTAAGGAGAAGCGAGTTGCCTTTTTTTTCTTCTTCTAGCAATAAACGATCCAGCATCAGGGGGCGCACGCGCTGCTGTGGTGCTGTAGGTACCTGCCGCACAAAAGCCAGCTTCAGCTCTGTGAGGACTGAGTCACAGCTTTTTGAAGTGTTCCTCTTCTGATCACAGGCAGTCTGAGTAAGAGGTGGTAAGCCTGATCCTTGTCAAATTACTCAAATCAGCTGACTTGATAACTGGCTGGTCTTTCCAGTAGAAGTTCATATAGTGTTACACCCTCTTTTATATCGGTCTTTCTTTAGCTGCTTGCCTCTTAAATAAAGTCTCTCTGTACATTCTTACGGACATCTGTTTAATGCACAAACACTGGCAGTGCTGCAACAAAAGATGGTCAGGAGGGGGAAAGGCAACTGAAGTTCAGTCTCTCCATTCTCCCTGATCAATTATTAATGAAGCTGAGCAAATATATTTTTATTTTTGTAAGAACGGGAGAAAAAATGAAGCAATAATGACAGATTAAATCCTAAATCCTTAAATGTACCACCAGGTGATATAGAAATACAGCTCCTTTGTGAAATTATGTGCAGGAATTATACATTTTTCATGCATCTGAGTATTTTTTATGGGATTCCCAGGTCTCCCAACCTACCTGTGTTTGGATTTATAATCTCCAGCATGGTTTGTTTGACCTCATAACTCTCCAGAGCTGCAAACCTGTTGTGTAAGTATCCCCCTCCTACCAGATTTTGTAAAATTTCTGAACCTAGCCTTCATAAGCTGTGCTGGTATGTTAAGCATAGTGTAAATCCTGTTTTTGATATACAGGCTTCTCATATTACATGTCATATATTGTTGAAAAACAAACAAACAAACAACTATGGCATTCTGTACACCTGCTGTAAATTTTCAGTTAAATAGTAAATGGCTAGTTACTATTACTAGTCCCTAAGGACCCCAAAGCGCTTTACACATCCAGTCATCCACCCATTCACACACTGGTGATGTGTGTAGCCACAGCCGCCCTGCGCACTGACAGAGGCGAGGCTGCTGGAAACTGGCGCCACCGGGCCCTCTGACCACCACCAGTAGGCAACGGGTGAAGTGTCTTGCCCAAGGACACAACGACCGAGACTGTCCACGCTGGGGCTCGAACCGGCAAGGCGAACTCCCAACTCTTGAGCCACACAATTACTCTGTATTCTTTTCTGTAAAGCATGTAAATATCAGTGAATGACCAGAATGATAAAAGTCTGTCATCATGCATATTCTTTATTATTACATGCAAAAGCAAACACACACAAGCACATCAATGGATCACATTTTGACTGTTGTTGCCATGATGCCAGGTCTCTCTTGAAAATTAGATTTTTAATCTCAATGAGATTTTTTACCTGGATAAATAAAGGACTAATAAAATAAAAAAAAACATTTTAACATATATTTTGTGACACTTACTAAGCTGTTCAGTGAATCTTCCAGTAACATTTTAATTTTATACATATGCTTACACATCCCTTTATTAGATAAACTGCTTGTTAACTCAAGCAGTAGAACATGTGATTGGCTGTTAACTCAGCCAATCACATAGCAGAAATTCAGTGTATTTAGGATTGTAGACATGGTCACTGAGCATCAGAATGGAGAAGAAAGTTGATTTAACTGACTTTGAACCTGGCATGGTTGTTAGTGCCAGATGGCCTGGTCTGCAGGGATTTTCCCACACAATCATCTCTGGGCTTTACAGAGGTCAGATTAGATTGGCCAGACTGCTTTGAGCTGATAGGAAGGCAGCAATAACGTAACCACTTGTTAGAGCCAAGGTATGCAAATAAACATCTATGGATGAACAGCACATCAAACCTTGAAGCAGATGGCTAAAGCAGCAGAAGACCACACTGGGTGTCACTCATGTCCAAACTGGACAATAGAAGATTGGAAAAATTTTGCCAGGTCAGATAAGTCTTGATTCACATGGTAGAGTTAGAATTTGCATAAACAACATAAAAGATTGGTGGTGGTTGTAGTGTAATGGTGTGGGGGATAGTTTTTGGTTTTTGGTCTTGTGTACCTAATAAAATAGCTGGTGAGTCACCCTCAACCAGTTGTGGCAGATGGATTGCCCTCCCTGAGCTTGGTTCTGCCAGAGATTTCTTCCTGTTAAAAGGGAGTTTTTCCTTCCCACTGTCTGACTGTTCGGATTTTCTCTCTGTTATTGTTGTAATAATATACATTATATATATTGTAGGGTAAACTACAATATAAAACCTCTGAAGGGGGCTGTTTTTGTGATTTGGTGATATATAAATAAAACTGATTTTAATAAACTGTTTTTTAAAGGTCAACATTTAACTAATTTACTAACAAATTAACTAATGTTTAATCAGTACGCACAAATGGTTCGGCTCTTTAAAAGTATCATTTCATAACCTAAGTGATCCGTTTCTTAAATATTATCAAATGCATCAAGGAAAGTAGTCACAAGACGAAACTAATCCCGAAGGATATAATCGACATTTAGACATGTTTAAGGCGTTGAAAAATACTAACTGACAACCACAGACTGCAGCTTGTTTTGTTTTGTTTTCTTTTGGGGTTTTTTCAGGCGTTTGAAATTTTTCTACCTTTATCGTCTTTGTGTGGATCCGAATTAATAGAGAAATATGATATATATGTGCTTTAAAATTAAATAAAATAAAATAGAACGGTTTAATTACAGCCGGAAATTGACCACTGAACAATATTTAGCTGTAAAGAAATAACTTTAAATTAAGAGCCAGAGACGCGGGTGGTAATGTTAACCTTTGGGTGCCCCACCCCAACGGTCCGTTCTCGTGCGACTGACGCAATCCGGTCCGTCTGCGGGGGCGCGTGATACCCTTGGGCAATAACGTCTAAATAAGTGCTCACAAATAGTTTGTAAGTATTTGTGCGTCGCGTGTTGGCCGGATAATTATTTGAAGTAGCTAATTAAAAGCGAACGTATTCGTTTGTAATGACATGGCTGTAATAAGTCGGAGTGAGCTGTCTCACCTGTAAGAAGCTACTTTCAGAGGGTCCTGTCTTCGCTCGTTGCTATAGTCCCGTAAGTGGCGCTCGAGCGACGTCAATAAACTTTCAAACTTAAGCTAACTTATGGTGCACATATTTCCACAGGCGTTTTTTTTTCTCACAAGGACACACACGTGTACACAGACACCCACACTGACATATATTACATATATGTAAGCACGTGTACAAGCATGCTGTATCAGATAAAAGCTGACATTCATGAACGAGAACGGGGTGGGGGGTGGAAGAAGGGGTTAAAGAGATCTGGTTGCAGCCAGTTCTTCATAGTACCCCGGCAAACTAAACACACATACACACACAAAGTTCTTTAACTTGGGGTGTTGTTTGAGCGGTGCTCTGAGTTAATAGCTGGCCAGAGAGAGAGAGACAGACTGGGAGTTTGTGCCCAACCTCAGGCTTGAATATTTGAAAAACGTTTTGTCAAATCAGAAAAGTACAGATTTGTTGTTTGTTTGTTTTTTAAATCCTTAAACTTTGTTTGGTTAAAAAGTGATGACTGACATTTACCTGAATTAAGGATTGCACTTTTTAGGGTATCCTACAGTTACATTGTCCATTCATACATAATGTAATACTTGTTTTTTTCTTAAGGATTCTTTAAAAAACAAATACTGTCCAAGGAACTAACTCTGCTGCTCTATGCCAAAAGATTTTACTCACTGACATCTGACCCAGTGGGCTTACTGACGACTCTTTTGATGTACCTATAAAATTTCAGCTTTTTTGTTGATTAATTCTTAACCACAAATGCTGACACCATCTTAAAACTGTTAGGAACTAGACAAACATCACACGTGCTGGTGTGATGAAGCAGAAAGTTGAGCACGGGTCGTGATCAGAGGCTAACTGATTTGCCCTCAACAAACTAGGCTGCTTTGATAAAAAGTGGGTTGCAACAGGAACACTACCTGCATGATTAGAGAGATCACGTCTCTTATTACAGGATATGTAACAGGTTTTGAAATGATTTAAGGTCATTTGGATCGACTGATCTCTTTATTCTGTGTAAGCTTACGCTGCAAAATCTTGAAATGTAGTTAATAATTTTCCATAGAAGCTTAAACATAGCAGCATCTTGGTCCATGCTAGTTTATAATACTCTGATCCTAGACTGCACAACAGTCACAAACACTCAGATTTAAAACTAGTAGCACTGGTCAATGCCTGATACTAGTTAATAAAGCTGTATTATTGATGTGCTGTGTTGATACACAGGGATGTCTAGCATGTTCACCATTCTGTAGCATCAAGTCTTCTTTTAACAACAGCTCATAATCTGAGGAGACCAGCTGCTGGACATTTGAGAGAGAAATATGGTCACATTGTACTGGGTCGTTTTTGTCATATTTTTCCTGTCATGGTGTGCCAGATGTTTTCAGCTGGTGAAAGGTCTTCACTTCAGCACCTGATCTCTTCTCCTATGAAGTCATGCTGCTGTAATCGTTGCAGTGCGTGGTTTATCTTCATTGTGCTCAAATATACAAAGACTTCACTGAAAAAAATGTCATCTGGATGTTGCTCTAAAACTTGTATATACCCTTCAGCAGTGATGCTGCTTTTTAAAGTGTGTAAGCTGACAATTCCATAAGAACTGATGCATCCACGTACCATCAGAGTTGCAGGTTTTTGAACCAAGCACTGATAACAAGCCAGATAGTCCTTTGTTTGATGTCCATGTCTTCCAAAAATAATTTCAAATTTTGATTTGTCTGACCAAAGAACAGTTTTTCACTTTGCCTGAGTCCATTTTAATTTCACTTTTGCCCAGAGCAGACAGCAGCGTTTCTGGATCATGTGCAAACACTGGTTCTACTTTGTACAGTAGAGCTTTAACCTGCATATGCAGATTTTAATGCACTTCCTCCTGAGGCTGTCATGATTTGGCAGTGTGGTGGGAAGTATGTGGACCAAAATGTAGGACTCTTGATAGAAAATAAGCTCCAGAGGCAGGTTTATTATGGAACTCTTACATCAAAAGCTGAGCTAATAATCAACAACCGATAATCACTAGTGGACGTGGAACAAGGACAACACACTACCAAGTGGGAAAGAAATGACAAGAAACAAGGGGACATTCAGACGACGACAAAGAAGAGGAAACAGGTGGGAGCATAGTTGGGACCAATCACGGAAACAAGACTTGGGAAAGTAAAGCCGAAAGCTAAACACCTGGGACAAAGTTTACCAAAATAAAACAGGAAGTAACTAAAACGGGAGAACACTGAACGCAGAAAAGGAGACTTCTCTGTGTTAGGTGTCAGGAAATGCAGAGGGAGACATAACAAAAAGGAAGAGAACGTAAACAAACTAAAACCAAGAACTAAACTACAGCCTAAGGATAAAAACAAAGCAGCACACCATTGATATCTACAATCCATGGATAAAAAAATTAGAACTAATAACTCAGAATACTAAACAATATAAATCTTAGTCCATAACTCAAAATGCTGAGTGAAAAGATCCACGACCATGACGGAGGAGCTATCACGAGCATATTGATTTTCAGTCTTGTTCCTTCCTTTTCAGTCTCTGTGTTGCTGCCATGCAATTCAAAGTGAACAAACAGTCTTTGTGAAATATTTCTATGTTTTCTTTGCTCTATTTTTTCTATTGTGATTAGAATATGGGCTTTTAGATTTGTAGATCATTGCTTCCTGTTTTTATTATTACAAAGCATCCCTTTTTGGGGAATTAAGGTTATAATTGCAAGTAATCTTTTGCAGGTTTTGATTCAAAATGGCGGAGGGCACACCCCAGCTTCCTCTTGCTGCAATGCTGCTATTCGGGCTGCTGCTCCACACAGTGTCCCAGCATGGACCCACAGCTGATAAACCCAAAGAAAAACCCAATTTCATCATCATACTGGCAGATGACATTGGCTGGGGTGATCTGGATGCTAATCAGCTCGAAGAGAGGGCAAACAACACACCTTACCTCAACCTGATGGCCCTGCAAGGACTACGGTACAGAATTTGATTCAGATCTATGAACCTTTTCTTATTTTATATTCATTATGTATCAGACGGATGTTTCTACCCTTGGGTGTTTTTGATGTCAGTATTTCAATACTATTATCTGAGGCACAGTACACCAGCATATATAGTTCAGTACTAGTAAACTCAGTGATGGAGAATACTGCTGCTTTGACAGTCATAAAGGCTAAAAAGGCTTGGTGTTCACAGGGTACTGTATCAAAGAATATTAATGGAAGGTGGACTGGAGGGGACAATTCAATTAAGTAAGCGCTTTGGCAACAGTGGGATGGAAAAATGCTCTTTTAACAGGAAGAAACTTCTAGCAGAGCTAGGCTCATGGAGGGGCAGCCATCTGTCACGGCCGGTTGGGTTTGAGGTGAGCAACACAGGATGAAGGCATGCTCTGGAACTGAGCTAGAGATTAATAATAAGTAATTATTATTAACCACACTACCACAATTAGTTAATAATTAGTGTCACAGGAAAAGATGTACAAGCAACAGGGATGGTTCCAACCTCCAGAGCATTACAAGGAGTGGAGTGAAGATTTTGTCAGTGCATCAAGAGGTAGCACACATTGCTGTCTTCTGAAAAAGAGCTGTGACCTTTGCATTTCTAATTAAGTCTAATCTTATCTGAGCTCAGGGGAAAAGTAAGCGGACTGTTGTTCAGTGGCCCAACGTTCTCTTTTTAGACAAAAGTCAATATTGTGTTTAGAAATCGAGGACCTGCACTCTAGAGGAACACAGGAGAGATTAAGAATACAAGTCCGGTGGGAGTCTGTGATTTTGAGTGCCATACTATCTTCTCATATTGGTGGCGGATGGTTCAGTGTGTTTGATGAAATCCACAATCAGCTTAGTCATTTTTGAGCCCTCCATCTATTGACATTCTTTATGGAGATGCTGATTTCCTTTTCCAACAAGGCATAGCACATGGCAACTGTGATGGACCAAGTTGAAAAAGCAGGAGGACTCAAAGGAATGAATAGAAAATAGGGTTTCCATTTATTTAACCCCAAAAATCATATTTACAAAAATACCAAATGTTGAGCTCATAAAAGAGATCAAAGAAACAAATCAAAGCTCAGGCAAAGACTGCAAATTTAACAAACCAAGCAACTGCCCAAACAAACATAACTGACCTAACAGGAAATGACACACAAGGGTATATATAATGGCTGATCAGACCACTATGACACACGAGGGGTAACTAAACAAAACACAATTATAAACCACGAAAATGATGCAGTACTGCGTGGTTTGTTTATAAACTAAACACCAAGGAAGAAAATCAAAACCACTGAACCCTAAACTCAAATATCTAATCAAATACAAAAGCTTTTTTTAAATTAAAGAAAATACACATTCTCCCCTTCAGCAGGAAGTGGTGGTGCGGTCCAATTATCGCTCTTTGTATTTAGTGGTTTCAAACCCTGTCCACACCCTTTTGTCCGGCAACTCCCAGGGATGATGGCAGGTAAGTAGTTAGTCAGAAGTCAAACAAAATAATGAACTGGTATGAATACATAACCTAAATGTGCGCGCTTGCAAATGGAACAAATGTATCCAAACCAATCAATAAACTTATTGGAAACTAAAATGTGTTATTGTGTTCAAATGAAGAAATGAAAATACACAAGCGTTACCGACTTTAGAGTGTGGCCATGGATTTGGCCGTCACAGCAGCAATGCCAAAACTACTACCAAATAAATTGTTGACCATGTTATTACTGTTTGATTAGCAAGCCAGTTTGCTTGACCTGAAGTCCATAGAGAAAATATATGGGATATTATGTTAGAGGAAGACTTTGAGGCAGGAAGTTAAGTTACAAGTGGAGCCTTTATTTGTGAGTCCTTTTAAAGACAAAGTTCTCACACAGACCATGGGAAAAGGAACAAAAGTGGAAGCACAACAACAAGAAAGCATGACAGAAGGCATCAGGCAACACCGGAACAAACAGAAATCCAGAAAACGTGAAACACAGGACATAAAAGCATCTTGATCATGTATTTACACAGATAACACAGAGCAGAACACACAAGGAAACGGTTCATAACAAGAGGAGTCAGTATGAGAGATGCATACAGTCACAAAGCCATGCAGGATAGCTAGAACTAGACACTAAAAAGAACTCTCCATTGTAAACCTGCCAACAACCAAAAGTCAGATAACATTGAGACAAGAAGACTCCTGCACATTAACCAAGATGAAAGAGACAATGAACGTTATGAAGCACAGATACATAAACAAAACAGGGAACACAGTCTGGGAAATAGAATAATAAAATCAGAAGTCAGTGATTTTGAAAGAAAATTTCACTAAAATGACAGTGAAATAAAGAAAAAGTGAAGCTTGATGTGGTTAGAATAATAATGAAAACTAAACAGAAACTTAAAAAATTCAAGAATAACACAAAACCACAATATGGTATGATGATAAAATATTTTTATGTTTTTAATTCTCTAGAATGACCGACTTCCACTCCCCAGCCTCGACATGCTCTCCGTCCCGTGCTGCTATCCTGACAGGTCGTTATGGCCTAAGAAACGGGGTGACTCACAACTTCGGGGTGAAGTCTCTAGCTGGCCTGCCTCTGTCTGAAGTTACCTTACCCCAGCTACTACAGAAGGCAGGATATCACACTGCCATGATTGGGAAATGGCATCTTGGACACAATGGACTATACAGTCCAACTAACAGAGGTATGTGGGACATTTAAGCAAAGTGTCTGTCAACTTCATGTAGTGGAAAAAATAGCAGTTAGTTTTAGATAAGAACTATTTAAGTGCAAAATATAAGCATAATAATATAATATAATAAAATAACATAATGATATATTACACTGTGTCATTATTTATTTAACAAAAACTGAGCCAAAATGTGGAAGCAGTGTTTAGAAAATAAGTGTAGTCCATGGTTTAATAGCTTATAGAATCACCTTTAGCAGCAATAACTTTAAATATTCATTTTCTGTGTGACTTTGTCCCCCATGTTGTCTTCCCTCGCTTTCAAAGGTTGCTGAGGTTTATGCACAGCTTTTTTAATGCCCCAACATAGTATTTTAGTCAGGTTGAGGTCTGGAATTTGACTGGGCCATTATAACATCTTGATTTTGTCTTTGTCAGTCATTCTGATGTGGATATGCTGCTACATGTGGGATCACTGTAATGTGTTGGACAAGCTGTCAGACAGATGGCCTCACATTTCACTCTACAATACTTTGGTACATCAATGCAGAAGTCTTTGTTCACATTTAACATCACAAAACTAAACCATTCTACCTTTAAAACCTTTGAAATGACACACACTGTGCTTTCTTTTACCATGACAGTATATTAGACTTGGTTTTGTCACTTCAATATGTAAATCTTTGATACACAATTTGATATGCAATTTTATTTAAATGTACTGATAAGGTTTCAAAAACTCTGTTCTAAATCACAGTAAATTGTATGTTTCAACTGGAAACCACAAGCTACTCTATACTTTGAGAATTTATAGAAGTATAAGATATGATTAAGTCTAAGAGAGATGGGGGTAATATTTACATTTGCTAGTGACCAATCCAGATAGAAAACTGCTAAGAGTTTATAGTCAGTTGCTAAGAGTTAGCAAAAACGGCAGCAGTACAGCCAGAAGAAATGCTGAAAAAATTAATGTGCAGGAATTTATCTATCAGTTGAGCATTCGATACTTTTTGTGTGTTTCACATAAAACAGTGATCAGTGGGTTAATGTAGACAGTTTTCCTGTTGCACAATGCTGTATCTTTCCACTTAAGTTTTGTTGTTTGGTATCTGTGAAACATTTCCCAACCTCACTGCAGGGAGCAGACTGCACAGGGTCACTAATCACGTCCTCCAACCAGCTGTGTCTAGTGAGACAACATATTTGCACCTGACAACACACAGGCCAGACTTACAACTGCCCCCGTCCCATCCCCTTCCCTGCACCACAACCACAAAAGTTTCACATCAGCATCTTTAAAGCACTGACTAGCCTTGTGCTCAGGCAGGTATAAACAGGTAGTGCAGGGAAAAATACCTGACTACTCTAGTTACCATAAGGACACGTGTAGAGAGTTGAGAGATAAGACCTTTTTTATGGTAAGGTGATAACATGCTGATACTTTGATCAATATTTGCAATATTTTCTATATCTCTTGTGCAGGTTTTGACTACTACTTAGGTATTCCCTTCAGTAATGACATGGGATGTACTGATATCCCAGGATATAACCTGCCCCAGTGCCTCCCCTGTGACTCACATGGACCACAAGTGATCAGGTGTAGTACTGTGACAGTGTCACACAATAATGAAAGTATAGGTTGCACAGTGACTAGCAATACTTTTCAAGTAGCTATTTATTTATTAGAAGGTTTTTTTTTTTTTACTATACTATAACAACCATGAATGGATGCCAGTTCTTTCTTCCAAGGCCTCACCAAGCGAAATGTAGTTTTATTACAATCTATTGTTTTTGTGCTCTAGATTGAAGAGGAACATACATGGAGGTTGTTATTCCAGAATCGGCCTTCCTCTGATTGAAAATAGCACTATTGTGGAGCAGCCGCTTGACCTGTGGACACTAACAGAGCAATACAAGTCTGCTGCACTCCGGATTATACACAATGCAAGGTACAATGAGGTTGCACTAATTTACACAGACCTTACACCTTCCTAGTACTGGGTTGAACCCAGTACAGCACTGTATGAGCTAAAAACATATTTGCACCTCATGAGTTACCTGTGTTAAGTTTAGAAAGGTTACTGTAGTGCAAATATGCTGTAAAAAATGTACATTAACGCAGCACAGCATTTCCTGAGCCTTATTTTGCAACCATGTGTCTGAGCCAAAAATGCCCTAGTTCCCTACAGAAGAAAGAAAGAAAGAAGAAAGAAAGTGTACTTTATTGGTCCCCGTGGGGAAAATCCCTCTCTGCATTTAACCCATTCACTCAGTGAAGCAGTGGGCAGCCATTGGGCGCCCGGGGAGCAGTGTGTGGGGACGGTACCTTGCTCAGGGGTACCTCAGGGTAGCTGTTCAGCCAGGTATGTTACATCTTTCTTTAGACAATATGCGTGTGTGTGAAAGTTAAGAAGTGAAATCTGATGTGATTTAGAGTTTCACGCATTACTTCCACAACAATAGAAACTGTTGTCCTTTACTATGTCTGTGCATATGATTCTCTTTGAATGATTCCACGTGAGGCTTTTATCATCGGCTTGATCTGACCAGTGTTTCAAAATGCTGCTTTATTGCCTGAGGATATGCATGTACTGTGGATCCTCTGTCGACACATGGTGGGGGGGTGAAACCAGGTACTAGCTCTTGCAGACATCTGTAGTTGATTGCCTTGGATGACAAAAGGAGAAGCTGCTGCAGTCTACACAGTTGTCTATGTTTATCATAATGAAAGAACATTACCACAATGTTTTAGTATGGCTCTGTGGTGTGCTTTAGGACTTCTGAACCCTTCCTGATGGAAATTGTTAATAACAGGATAGCCTGCTAACAGAGCAGTAGAGTATATATTTTTGAAATATGCTATATTAAATTTACAAACATAACAAAACACATGCCTTTATGTTACATGACTGCATCATTTGAACGAGTGTAGCTGTGATTGTAAGTAATGAGCTGTAAAGACATAGAAGGGTTTTTTTGTTTGTTTGTTTTTATCAGTGAAGCTCTTTTAAGTTGATAATGCTGTGTTTTGGATGGAAAAATTAAATTGCAAGCACAGAACTCCTTGTTTTTTGACAGACATGGTTTTATTTCAGTTTAAGCATGAGTAAAAATGGGTAATTCTGATGTAGAAGCTGGTTTGGAGCTTTTGAATGAAGCACAATACAGCACAATAGCATGGCAGATATCCTGAGGCATCATCAGCAGGAAATACACCGCTGATGGCTGCTCTCCAAGTACCCCATAACTGTGTTTGTCCAGGATTACTGTTATGTTGCTGTGACAAGTGTCTGAAATAGCATTTGGCAGTCAGTGAATGAAGAGTTTGTCAGGTCATTTAGCTTTAATACAAATCTACTTGTAAGCCAATAGTTTATTTTTTCAATGCAGCATCCGCCAGCCTTATTTTTTTGACACAGTTTCCTTTTATTAATTGTATTTTCAGTGAGCGAGGACAACCTTATCTGCTCTACATAGCACTTGCTCATATGCACGTCCCCTTGGCCCCTCCACTATCTCCAGATGCCCCTACCACTGATAATCACCCAAATAGTGGAGTGTATGCTGCCAGTCTGCGAGAGCTGGATAGTCTGGTTGGGGCAATAAAGAATGCTTCTGAGGCCACAGACAGAGACAATACACTCATCTGGTTCTCTGGTTGGTCACCTGGATTCATGTCTGATATTCTGACAAAGCCTGTAATACTGTCTTGAATGTCTTGCCTTGTGTGCACACTCTTTACAGGTGACAACGGTCCATGGGAACAGAAATGCCAGTATGCAGGAAGCGTAGGGCCCTTCAGAGGCAAATGGCAGACCAGCAAAGGTAAATAAAATAAGCTTTCTGAGCAGTATAACGTCCACTTTATTGCTTTGCATCATCATATTTACATTTTTTTCTGCCTGTGTACTAGGTGGCGGTTCAGCTAAGCAGACTACGTGGGAGGGTGGTCACAGAGTGCCTACAGTGGCTTATTGGCCTGGAAGGATCCCTGCAAATACCACCAGCTCGGCCCTGCTCAGGTGCACCACTTTAGTAGCATGCACAGGCTAGTTTATATCATTTAAATAGGTATATGCATACAATATATTTGTGAATATAGATGAGCAATTTTATAAATCCTATAAAATATATGACTACCCTACACGGTCATAAAGCCAAAGAGTACAGAAGAACCTTGTTTACTGACTCACCCAGCAGTCTTTTACCAGCCATTAAAAACAGTGCTTACTCACTCCTTATCTCTTTGTGCAGTGGTATGGACATCTTCCCAACTGTTCTGTCTCTGGCGGGGGTAACACTCCCTTCTGACAGACGTTATGATGGCATTGATGCCACAAATATCCTCCTACATGGTGAACAGTTGGGCCATGAGGTGAAAAAAAAAAATTCACTTTGAATTTATATTTAGCTGTATACACTTGCTGGCCACTTTGCTACGTACACCTGTTCAGCAGTTGTTAGTGCCAGTCAGGCTGGTCTGAGTATTTAAGAAACAGCTGATCTGCTGGGATTTTCCTGCACAACCATCTCTAGGGTTTGCAAAGAATGGTCCAGGAAAAGGAGATAATATCCAGTGAGCGACAGTTCTTTGGTCAACACTGCTTTGTCGATGACATAGGTCAAAGAAGAATGACCAGCTGATGGGAAGATAACAGTAACTCAAATAACCACTCACTGGACCAAAATCTCTGAGAGTTTTGACAACTTATTGAATGCTTTGATTATTTATACAATGAAGATTTAGGGCAGTTCTGAATCCCAAAGAGGGTTTAGCCTGGTATTAGCAAGGTGTATTACCAAGTGGCCTGCGAGTGTACTTTTCACAGTGATGTTGTATTTTTGAGTTGCCTGCAGACATCAATCCTTCTTTTCTGTAGTTTCTCTTCCACCCTAACAGTGGTGCTGCAGGGAGGTTTGGTGACCTTCAGACAGTTCGCAGTGGGAGACACAAAGCTTTCTACATCACAGGTACTGGTCAAATGGAGGGCATGCGTGCCCACCATCCACAATCCATTACACTACAGTCGGGCATGATGTCATGTTATTAAAACAGCTTGAGAAACAAACTTCTCTAATGCTGATGACGTGTTTATTCACGTATGTTTGCAGTGCTGCTTGTTATGCCCTACCACTGTGGTGGATGGTTTACATAATGTCATCATGGTGGTACCAGACTGGTGACCCTGCTCTGCAGACAGATGTTTAAAAGAGAAAAACAACCCTAAAGGCTACATTGTAGCAGATTCATTCTCATCCTGAAGCATCATCTTGCAAAAATGACTATCTTTGCATTTATTTAAATAATTCTAAACCCTGAACTAAAGTAGTAACTCAGCAGCGTTTCAGAACACTCTTCAGTTTAATGTAGGCGAAAAGGGGCTTATGGGGAATGCATGTATTCCTGTTTCTTTATAGGTGCAGCAGAAGCATGCAGTGGAGAAACAGGAAAGCAGCAGGTCCACGATCCTCCACTAATATTTGATCTTGAGCGTGATGAGGCTGAGGAAACACCTTTGGATGTCAAGACAACTGAATACCAGGTGGTAGCGGAGAGGATCGCTCGGAGGAGGGAGAAGCTATTATGGGACATCGCCACTGACAAGTCAGTGTCCATCGCAGATTACAGGACAGACGAGTCAGCAGCACCGTGCTGTGACCTGACACAGACTGTTTGTCGTTGCCCCAGGCTGGGTTGAGGGTGGAATTCACATGTAAACACTCACACAAGAGGCTGATAAGACGGGCTCATAGCTGGAGAAACAAGTCTCACTCTTTAAAAAAATGTGATTAGCACTTTGTTTGTAGAAGAAGCCATTAGTGAAGGGGTTCAATGGCCAGAGGCTACAGGACATGTACAAACAAGATGAGAGGGCAAAGAGAAGTAGGTGGATGAACTTTGGCCTGTTAGTAAAACAGTGGCTGGAGTAATTCTCAGTAATTTTAGAAAAATAACACATCTTATATCAGATCATAAGACATACTAAATTTAGTGGATAGGATTGGGCTTAGGGCAGAGACTTTTGTTGCGATAATCAAATTTTGGAGACCAAACATCTGAAAATAGATCCTTATTGTTATCTTGTTGAATATTTGATGGCTTTTATTATAATATTCAAACATTTATAATATAATTACAAATAAAAAACAAACAAAACAAAACTTGTTGCAGAGGTCAAATCATTTCTGAGATTTAATGAGTCTCTGGTGTAAATGTCCAGTATTGAACAGCTCAATGCAGCTCACAGGTGCCCTAACAGCGCCACCTTCTGGCAAGTCATATTACTATGTTACTTATTACAACAGTACTATAAAGAAATGTTATATACACATTATACACTGTAAAAACCCATTAACATATATTTTACGAATGTTAGGTCTATGTGTTGATGTGTAACACATTACACAAAAAGGATACTTAATGCATTAATGTAAAAATAACTTGACGTATATGTTAACATATTCAGAATTATTAAGTAAATAACACGTTTTTTAGGCTTGCACTGAAAACAATGGACCTGTAGCTTTGTCGTGTACAGCTCGTCCCAGGATTTGCATTTAGCTGTCGACTGCTGCACCTACAGAGCAAAATATTTCATCAGGTTACATTTGTGACTCTGCAGGATTTTTCAGTCTCGTGTATTGCTACCATAATTAGTATCACAGCTGCATCGGCAAGTCATATGATACTTATGGCATGTATCGTGATTTAAATAGTGTATCATATAATATCTATGTATAATTTCTTTGTGAGTGAACTACTGCTTGTCTCTCCTGAGGTATCATACATTTTTATGACCACTGATTGAAATGTTCTGGAGCCCCATACACAGGAATGGCCCTGATAAATGTCCTAAGACTTAACATTGCACTTGGCTTGTTAAGAAGTAAAATCTTAGGGGAGTTTTAAGCATACCTCCCAGGGTCCAGTCACACTAGGGAAAACAGCGGTCGGAGACTGCTGTGTGGAAAAAAAAATTATGCCTGTATGCAATTAACTTGCAGTGGTATTGCCTTTGAAATGGTCTCTTCAAAGACAGATCATTTTGAAGCAATGCTCAGCTGCTGTCTTTAAACCAACTTTGGTGCGTCAATTTGGCAATAAAACTGGGATAAAACGGTAATAAGACGAAGTCAGTCTGCTATAAATTTTTGATTAAACAGGGTTAAGTTGGCACTTAAGCGCTGTATGCAATAATACCCTAATTGAAATCTGTTGCCGTCTACCTCAGTCCTCAGTCAGTCCTACCAGAGCCAGGGGTGGACTCAGCACCAGTGGACTGGGAAAACGTTATAAATTTATAAACAAACAGCTGCAGCTAATTCATTCCATTAATGACCAACATTATATCAAGAGCAACGTAACTGTGTGGCTCAAAAATGAGGATACCAGAAATGTAATAACAACACAATACAGTTTGAATTCAGGTTTCAGGGACGTTCTGCTCTGAAAACAGTGGGACAGTTGAGAAAAGTGAGAGAAGGCGGAAGGAGAATCAACATGTTTATGCTACAACACATTAACTTCTAGTGTGTCAAACTTGATACATGAGTTTTAGAGAATCTTACATCATCAGTGTGATTTCTTTCCCCCCTGAAAAAATTGCAAAACACATTTTTTAAGAAATAAATTGCAAAGAAAAACACAGATGTGGTAAGCATGATACAAGTTAAAACTCATATATCAAAATTAATATTTAATTAATTTTAAAGCGTTAGAAGGGTCAATAAACACTCAATTTTCTGTCTTAATTTCATTGCTCAGACTTTAAAAGGATAATGGTGATCTCTTATTTTGTTATGAATAACTGGGGACTGTGTGGCCCTGAGAACTGAGGTTCAGGCGGAGCCCAGGTTTTATCCAGAGATTTACTTCACTGCAAACACTTCCTTCATATACCTGAAATCTATGTACACTTTGTGAACCTGAATTGGAGTTATACACCTGGGCTGCTGTCTCACATCCCACAGTTAGAAAACCTTGAATTAAGGCATCTGTTAAGCATAAAATTTTAATTTAACTAATCCTAACATACTATAACATTCAGACACTGCTATAATACACTAGCACAGTCCCACTAATAGCTCCATTTTGAAAGACACATGTAATGTATGTATTAGTGTCTGTCGAGGGAAAGAAAGAGAAAGAAAGAAAAATCAATCTTGCTCTGTGTGCACGCTGCTGAGAAAAGGCAACGCTGAAATGTGATTAAACACTGTAACTCACTGTAAAAAGGATAACAAGCTGTATACTCATATGTGGTTCTCCTACAGCCTTCTGAAAGTCTGAACATAAGACATGCTTTGCAGCATTAAATTCAGTGCAGCTTGCAGTGAAATGCCCACCACAAATCTTTGTAACTGACACTGACGCGATTCATTGTATCCTCACTTGGAGAAATAAACATGATGGTGCAGACGAGATACTCATCCACGCAGACTGACTCCGGGTTGCAGCAACTTACTGCAACATTTTGGCGTTCTATTTGCATTTATAAATAAGCTGGCAATTATTTGGAAATCTGAAATAACTGAAATAATTTGGAGGCAGGTTGCTTCCCCCCAGATGACCTGTGCAAATGCCTTGCAATCAAATCAGAGGTTGGGGGCACTGTACACTCAACCTCTGAGTGACCAGTTGGTCAACAATTTGTATTTGGTCCCAAAAAAAACTTGCCAATTGCCAATTTTCTCCTAGTGTGACTGAGGCCATAGGAGCACTTTTGTTATTTTAACCCCTGGATATTATTGAGCTTAAGTATTGTCGGTCAGCTCATACTACTTACCTGCTCTTTAGGTTGCTACCATAGTAATGATTTGTCGTTGGACAATACATATATTCAACAGTAGTAAAAAAGTCAGAATTTCTAGCTGTGCACAGTGATTATTTCAACATGTTTAACACTGTTGTTAGTGGTAGTATATGGGAGTTAACATTAGGATGGTTCAGACAGCCTTTGACTTAAAGAACAAATGTTCTGTTGATGTTTTTTTCTTTAGGATGAGTGGACCTTCTGCTCTGTTTTAGTGTTTTTTTCTATATCCTTTACAAATAACAATGGGTGCACAAAATACAGAAATACAAGAAGGTAATATCCTTCCAAGATTTAACTTTAGGTGTGCAGGGTAACTTGTGAGAGGGTTGGGAAGCCACAATGTCGCATCGCAACACATTAGGAATATTTTGTCCAACCTTCCTACTAGAAACAGGTAAGTCTGGTTTGTGTGCAGGGGCAGGGGCAGGGAGGGTACCCTGGGGAATTTGGTCAGTTATTCTGGTTTCCAACCGGAGGGAACTCATTCTCATCATCCAGACAAACGGGGCCCTCAGCAAATTCGTGCTCGGGGATGACTTCACCCTTCTGGGCTCCACCGTCTTCGGAGTAGCCTGGAAAGAAGCAAAGAAAGAGCATTTTAAAATTTCAAATATTTCTGCTCATATTTGGATGGCTAGGGTTTTAACTATAAAGAAACAAGCTTCATTTAAACAGGAGTCGCTTGACAACAATACTAAGAGTTGAACATACACACACTATTTACAGCTGTGTTTAATATCCATTAAACATAAAGTATACTGACTATGCTCATTTTAAAGTGTCAGCCTTAAATCTTACCCATTAGAGTGGTGGAGGAGGGTGCGGTCGTGGGGAGAGCCACAGTGGCAGCATATGTTTGGCTAGGTGGTTGTGGAGGGACATTCTCGGGGTTCTCCTCTTCCTTCTGGTCCACCTGCTCTTCATTGGACTCAAAGAGCCTGAGGAAGCATGGAAGAAATGGGCTGAATAGGATTTAACACCTAAGATAATGCGACAACAGGAATGCACAACAATGTGAGATTTTTAAACAGCAACAAAAGATGGAAAAGTATGGAAGTAAGGAAATGGACAACTGTTTAAATGCATACAGATACAAAAAAATAGCATTCAAGCGTTTTCAGCTCCTACATGTGATTATAGTGCACATGATTACTAGAGATGGCACGATACGACTTTTTTATGTCCGATACGATACCATAAATTTGGATATCTGCCGATACCGATATGAATCCGATATAGTGTTTTTTAATCAACAAAACTGTTTTTTTAAATATCTTGCTGCATTTTGTATAAGTTCATACTCAAGTTTAAAACAACAACTACACTAAAGCTATTCTGTTATACCTGTATGCAAAAAAAAAAAATTTCATAGTTCAGCAATACTGATCAATCTAATAAACTTAAACCTACACCATCCTCCCTATTCTGGTATTTTAAAGAGTACTTAGCGTAAATATTAAGCAACCTAACTAATAGGGTTCCAACTCCCAGCAACAACAAAAATAAATAAATAAAAAATAGGGAACCACCCCTCACGCGTCCACCTCATGATGCTTAATCGATGTAATCAACCTTAATTTGATGCAGTGTGAAAAAAATGCACAGAAATCAATTATTTTTCAAGAAATATTAAATAGATTCAACATCTTTCTTCAACAAAATTGCAGACTGCACAGATGGTACCTTCCCAAAGGAAAAAGTACTATAGCTTACTAGGGTATATATATTAGACTTAATAGTCACTATATACAGTAATTGGACTTCTATTCATTTTACATCAAATTAAAACTTTGGGTGTCAGATAATTATTTATTAAAAGCTAGACATTTTAAATGAGAATAAGAAAGAAAAGTATGTCTTTGTGCCCCCTTTTCCCTGTTAATGCCCTATCGGCCCCCCTGGCTAAACTTTGCTAGATCCGCCCCTGCACAGTTACCAGCGTCAGCTACGTAAAAAAAGATCCTGGTGTAGAAAGTAATATTAAATAAATTCTAACAACAGCTTATCAAGCTTAAACGTGCTGCTGTTGTTTATCCACTGGTTTCCTCTTTCTGGTGCAAAGTGGGCCAAAAACAAACAAGAGAGACGGACTCGCGACAGAAAAGCCGATCAGCTGATCATTAAGCAGTTTCATGATTGAAGTAGCAGCAAGAAGAGGCAGTCGCTTGTTAAGCTTAACGCAGGAATGCTTTACAAACATTCAGAGATGGACTTACACACTTGCTTTACTTCTCTCGGGGATAACTTTGTCGGAGATGAAATGCCGGGTTGCTAGCGAAGCTCCAAATGCTATCCAGACCACCGACAGGTCCCGCATGCCACAGCCGCTCTATCACGTGATGCATACTGCTCCGACGTGCTAACGTTCTGAGGTGAGTTACGGCGTGTTGCAAGTTTTGTGAGGTGCTTTCGTGATATTTAATGGATCGGATTACATTTTTTATTTTTCTCCGATATCCGATCCAGTAATTTAGGTCAGTATCGGACCGATACCGATACGTAATATCGGATCGGTCCATCTCTAATGATTACATCTTCATCTTCACCTTTCTATCTGCCTCAAGATGTCTAACTTTTCAGTTAGAGTAAGTCAAGGGGAACCAAAATAAGTATACATTTTAATTTAGAATGAGGATTTCCTGCCATATTTATAACCTGTACATCCCACTAAGATATACACACCTGTGCTTTTGAACAAGGACACACTCGCCTCCATCCTGTGGATCCACATTATAGATGTAAAGAAACCCATCTGAAGATGCCACAAGCAGGCGAGGAAGCTTCTGAATCCTGACAACAACATCAACAAAAACAACACACACACAATATAAATGAACCTGCACAGATACAGACTTGTGTTTTTTCAATATACCTGTATAGTTGTAGTTCTCTTACGTAGCGAGGGCACAAATGTTCTTCAGACCGAACATGTTGAGTCGCACTGTGGCAAAGGCTCTGTCCTGATTCATCATGTCAGATACCTGAGTGGGTAAGTAGGTACTGGCTGCTGTGAACATTTTCCCCACATATGCTGACCATGTAGGGGACTCTTCCTCTTGGCTGGAATCAAACAAGATGCTTTGTAGTTAAAGAGAAAGAAAACATTTAACATGAATAAAAGACTACTAAAGATAACAGTTTTATAATATAATGGAGCAATGAGAGTTAGAAAAAAGTGCTGTTTTTAATAATAACACAGCAGAGAGGCCGAGGCATTCATTTACTCTGGTTAGGAAGAGCAACGTTTGAGACAAAAGCATCTCAACTGTCAGTGAGTCCCCCGTGCAAAATAAAATAATAGTAATGGTGAAGCAGGATAATACTCATCTAAATAATGGTTTATTATCAGTTATCACCAGCCACTTTATTAGGTACACCAGTTCTACTAAAGTTCAAACCGAGCATCAGAGGAAAAAAGATGATTTAAGTGACTTTGAATGAGGCTTGGTTGTTGGTGCCAGATGGGCATCTCAGAAACTGCTGATCTGCTGTGATTTTCTCGCACTACCATCTCTAGAATTTACAGAAAATCTGAAAAAAGAGAAAATGTCCAGTAAGCAGCAGTTCTCTGGGTGAAAATGCCTTGTTGATGTCAGAAGGTCAGGAGAAAATTACTAAACTGCTTCAAGCTGACAGGACGAAAAAACCAACTCGAATAACCCCTTGTTACAACCAAGGTGGGCAGAAGAGCATCTCTGAACACAAAACACATCAAACCATGAAGCAGGAGGAGACCACGCTAGGTGCCACTTCCTTCAGCTAAGAACACGAAACTGAGGCTACATTTCAAAACTGGACAATAGAAGATTGTATAATCTGACGTGTCTCAATTTCTGCTGAAATAT
The DNA here is from genome assembly GCF_018398535.1 of Haplochromis burtoni. Classification (NCBI taxonomy): domain Eukaryota; kingdom Metazoa; phylum Chordata; class Actinopteri; order Cichliformes; family Cichlidae; genus Haplochromis; species Haplochromis burtoni. Next base: position 482,941 of record NW_024582523.1, on the reverse strand, counting down.
TTGGATGGTAAGGTCAGAATTTGGCATAAATAACATGAAAAAATTGATTCCTCCTACCTTTTATCAATGGTTTAGGCAAAGTTGGCCAAATACTCCTCCACACATGTAATGGTGTGGAGGAGTATTTTGTTGGCTAGCTTTGGGTCCCTTAGAAACAACAGAGCATCATCTAAATGCTACTCAGCCTACCAAAGTATTGTTACTGAGCATGCACATCCCTATACACGGTGCACCATTGTCTAATAACACCCTATATCTCAAAGCTCAAGCCATCCCTTTCTTGATCATGACAGGGAGTCTGCTGTATTCAAATGGCCTCCAGCCTCACACCTTTTGGGATCTGATGAGCAGGAGATTTACAGCTGACCAGCAGGCAGATCTGCAGCAGCTGTGTGATACTATTATGTCAATATGCTCCAAAAGACCTAAGGAATATTTTCAGCATCCATCCATTATCTTCTGGTTATCCAATACAAGGCTGCAGCTGTTAGGGCAAGAGGCAGGGTCCCCAGTCTAACACTTAGAGACAGAAAACCATTTGCATTCACAATTTAGAATCACCAATTAACCACTAACTACATGTCTTTGGACTTTGGGATTAAGACAGAGTGTCTGGAGAGAACCCACGCAAACACAGGGAGAACATGCAAACCCCACACAGAAACACCTTGTTGAAATTCTGCCATTAAGAATTAATGCTGAAGAGAAAAAGTGGGTCCAATCCAGTGCCAACTACTTTTATAGATGCACCTAATAAGTGACTGTGAATATTTACATTAATTAACATATGACTTTATATAATAGAACTATAGGATTAATATTATTCTCAACACAATTTTCTTTTCAAAATTAGATAGTGAGTAACTGAAAAAAGAAGCTTGAAAAAGGAAGAGAGAGTCAACCTTGGACTGTGCTGCTCCAGTTTAAAGATATGGACCGTCTCAGTGTTGCTGGAGGCACACAGGAACTGTGCATCTGCACTGAAGGACAGCGAACTGATACTAACATATCTGGAACACACACAGGAAATAGAAAGAGAAACAAAACAGTGAGATTTAATTTCTTTTAAGTAATCCAAAACTAACATTACAGTGATGTATTATTAAAGCCCGTGCACGACTTTGCCTTTAAGGATTTTTGTCTGAGATAAGAAATGACTCTGCAAACCTTTGCACACAGTCCGGTCACAGCAGTGTGAGTGTTGAAACGCTGTGTATGACAGCCTCCATGCTATCTTACAGTGTAATGTTTCCATGACCCCACCACTCACATTACTGTTAGTCAGTCACTGACACTGGAACCTGCTCAGCACATTCACAGCCATGTATCATTGGCTGTTGAGCGGAAGAGCAGTGAGGTATCTTATTCACCAAAACATGTAACTGGTGAATATTACCAGATTTAATTGCACTGCTCACCTTCATGTCACGAGAAATTTATTAAACCTCTTTCCTACATTATGAATCATGTTTGTTCAATGATTTTTTTTCTTTTCAATTCTGACTGCTGGTCAGTACTTAATGCCTAAACTACGAGAAAAGAATAATAATAACCTTTTCATGCCTCTGCGAAATTCAAACAGCTTCTGTCCTTCAGGGATGCTGAAGACTCTGATGACAGTACCCTGTGGAGGAAAGCGTGGTCAGGAGGGACTGATGTGTAATAAAAGAGAAGGAAGGTGAAAAAGGAAATCAAACCCTCACCTTCTCCGAAGCACTAGCCAGCTTTGTGCCGGAGGCGTTGAATGTGAGAGCTGCCAGGGGACTATCATGGGCCTGGATCAGCGTCACAGTGCTCTAAAGGGGCAACAATGCTCTTTAACACAAGGCTGCTCTTTTCCCCCATGGGGTTTCCAGGTGACATGAAAACAGCTGCATTTCTTTCCTTTGTTGCCTCACCAGATTGTTGGCATCATAGACTGTGATCTCTCCCATGGTGGCGCTACCAGGATACGCCAGGAAGGAGTTGCCATGGTTGATGGAGAGTGCACAGAGACCTATAAAGGAGACAAGAGGATTATTTACTATTTTATCTTTTTTTTTTCTTTTCATAATCACTGATTTGGCTTTTTTTTCCTATTGGAGTTAACATGCATTATCTAATCTGACTTATTACTTATAAAGAATAATGTGTTAGGCCTGTGAATACATTGGATCAAGCAACTGTTGCATGCTTTTTTAAACACAGTGCTTTGGAAAGCCTATGAAATGCAAAATTCTTATCATTGTTACAGGAACTGAAGCGCCTTGTCACATTTAATCAGTATTGATATAGCAGCGTCCATTTGCTGACTTTATGATTGTTGTCTGCTTGTTTTGTAAATTGAAAATGTATCCACAGTGGCTTCCAGTCAAAAAAGTAATGTAAATTCCACTTGCATGATTAAATACACAGCTAACACACATGTATATGATAATACTTTTCCTTACAGCCCCCCAAATATTCCCATATATTATTCAAGTGTCACAAAATGCATGAATTTCATTGCATTGGATAGCATAATGTCAAATCAAATTGTAGCTGCATTTATTTTCTCTGCACACAGTAACTTCTAACTCTCTCTTTAATCACTTAATCACCTTTAAAGCCAACTGGAATCTCCGGCAGGCTATGTAAAAGACATGCTGATCCCATCTGAACTGTATGCAGCCCTCATAAACAGTATGGCAACCTTAAAATCTCAGCTGAGCCCTTTCTGGCTGTTCTAAGGTGACCATGTGTCTGCCATCAGGGCCTCTCGGCTATTGTGGCTCGCAGCTTCATTGACTTCCCTTAGATCTTTTCTGAAAACATGTTTTTATAGACCAGGTTTTATGCGATGTGTCTGTTTGTCTTTTTGATATTACTTTGCTTTTTGTTCTTTTTCTACTGACATTTTGCATTCAGTTCTATGCCCCTTTTCCTTGTATCAATTATATCTTCTTTTTTTTAATCTATTATTGTTTGCGATTGCAGACTGGCTTTACCTTCTAAGCATCCTTCTTTTGCCTTCATTAAAAAACTTTCTAAAGAGATTTTAAAGGTGCTGTACTATTATTAATGCTTCAGTGTCTTCTAGCCCACAGAACAACTTGGCAACATCTGGGCATCAGGCTGTCTCTCTAACAGTTGGGGGTTTTGGGGTTTTTTTTGTCATGTTTCAGCAGGCAAAGCTTTAATTTCTTCCAAAAGCTGTAGTCTACCTGAGGGGTTGGTGGGTGTGTTGAGCAGCGTCTTAAGGAGCTTCATGTCTTTGATATTGTGGATGTAGATCGACTCTTCGAGGCACACCACGAGCCGCTGATGTTGAAAGAGACACGAGCACAAGAACATGTAATTATCAGCACAAACCGGGATGATAAAGGGGTATGCAAAGCTGTCGCTCTTGTCTTTACCTGTCTGTTGAGCCTGACAGAGAGGATGTTGTTGGAGTAGCTGTAGTTACAAATTTCCGTGCCTTTCTTAAAGTGATAGACGTTCATTCGTCGTGGCATGGACAGACTGACCACAACCACTAGGCTGCTGGAAAACAGTCGCTCCACTATATAGACATCTGGACACTCCACTGGGGAAAGAAAAACAGATGAATCTCTTGAATACTTGCATACAGGGAGTGCAGAATTATTAGGCAAGTTGTATTTTTGAGGAATAATTTTATTATTGAACCATGTTCTCAATGAACCCAAAAAACTCATTAATATCAAAGCTGAATGTTTTTGGAAGTAGTTTTTAGTTTGTTTTTAGTTTTAGCAATTTTAGGGGGATATCTGTGTGTGCAGGTGACTATTACTGTGCATAATTATTAGGCAACTTAACAAAAAACAAATATATACCCATTTCAATTATTTATTTTTACCAGTGAAACCAATATAACATCTCCACATTCACAAATATACATTTCTGACATTCAAAAACAAAACAAAAATAAATCAGCGACCAATATAGCCACCTTTCTTTGCAAGGACACTCAAAAGCCTGCCATCCATGGATTCTGTCAGTGTTTTGATCTGTTCACCATCAACATTGGCCTGTAAATGGCCTGTATTTATATAGCGCTTTACTAGTCCCTAAGGACCCCAAAGCGCTTTACATATCCAGTCATCCACCCATTCACACACTGGTGATGGCAAGCTACATTGTAGCCACAGCCACCCTGGGGCGCACTGACAGAGGCGAGGCTGCCGGACACTGGCGCCACCGGGCCCTCTGACCACCACCAGTAGGCAACGGGTGAAGTGTCTTGCCCAAGGACACAACGACCGAGACTGTCCAAGCCGGGGCTCGAACCGGCAACCTTCCGATTACAAGGCGAACTCCCAACTCTTGAGCCACGATCGCCATGCGTGCAGCAGCAACCACAGCCTCCCAGACACTGTTCAGAGAGGTGTACTGTTTTCCCTCCTTGTAAATCTCACATTTGATGATGGACCACAGGTTCTCAATGGGGTTCAGATCAGGTGAACAAGGAGGCCATGTCATTAGTTTTTCTTCTTTTATACCCTTTCTTGCCAGCCACGCTGTGGAGTACTTGGACGCGTGTGATGGAGCATTGTCCTGCATGAAAATCATGTTTTTCTTGAAGGATGCAGACTTCTTCCTGTACCACTGCTTGAAGAAGGTGTCTTCCAGAAACTGGCAGTAGGACTGGGAGTTGAGCTTGACTCCATCCTCAACCCGAAAAGGCCCCACAAGCTCATCTTTGATGATACCAGCCCAAACCAGTACTCCACCTCCACCTTGCTGGCGTCTGAGTCGGACTGGAGCTCTCTGCCCTTTACCAATCCAGCCACGGGCCCATCCATCTGGCCCATCAAGACTCACTCTCATTTCATCAGTCCATAAAACCTTAGAAAAACCAGTCTTGAGATATTTCTTGGCCCAGTCTTGACGTTTCAGCTTGTGTGTCTTGTTCAGTGGTGGTCGTCTTTCAGCCTTTCTTACCTTGGCCATGTCTCTGAGTATTGCACACCTTGTGCTTTTGGGCACTCCAGTGATGTTGCAGCTCTGAAATATGGCCAAACTGGTGGCAAGTGGCATCTTGGCAGCTGCACGCTTGACTTTTCTCAGTTCATGGGCAGTTATTTTGCGCCTTGGTTTTTCCACACGCTTCTTGCGACCCTGTTGACTATTTTGAATGAAACGCTTGATTGTTCGATGATCACGCTTCAGAAGCTTTGCAATTTTGAGACTGCTGCATCCCTCTGCAAGATATCTCACTATTTTTGACTTTTCTGAGCCTGTCAAGTCCTTCTTTTGACCCATTTTGCCAAAGGAAAGGACGTTGCCTAATAATTATGCACACCTGATATAGGGTGTTGATGTCATTAGACCACACCCCTTCTCATTACAGAGATGCACATCACCTAATATGCTTAATTGGTAGTAGGCTTTCGAGCCTATACAGCTTGGAGTAAGACAACATGCATGAAGAGGATGATGTGGACAAAATACTCATTTGCCTAATAATTCTGCACTCCCTGTACTTCTACTCAGAGAAGTTATGGAAAGTACCTCAGGTCAAAATTCATTCATAGTACATTCACAGTATCCCATCTATTTGTGAGCTGTGAGAATGGTTTGACCTGTAGCAGACTTGCTGCCAGTCTTCGCAGCAGCCTTTTGGTACAAAAAAAAAAGAAGTGCCTCCGTCTGCGTTTACCTACCTTGCACATCAGACTAAACATGACTTGAACAGCCTAAATTAAGGTGAACATGACCACAGCTCAAACTATGCTGTGCAGACCTCTGTCACTGTGTACTCGTGTCATATTTAGGGGGCAGAATGCAGGTTGGTTTGTTTGCTGATTAAAGAGAGTGAAGAACAGTGTCACTCCTACCCCCTTCATGGATGCAGTCCAGTTTGTCCACAGCTGTGACTGAGAAGAGCCGGTAGCCGGTCTTAGTGCCCACTGATAGAGAGCTACAATGGAAGCACACCCAAATACTTTTTTTAGTAACACTGTAGTTACATAGTATACCATCGGCCTTTAATTTAAGTTGGATACATTGGAATACCTTAAAAAAATAATGTCTTTAGTATTATACACCAACACACACATATGGTCACTAGTATAATACTGTAAACCATTGCGAATGGTTATAATGGATCATAGATACCAATGCTGTAATAGCTACTTTCTAAGCAAGAAAATAATACACTGTGGCCTCAGTTGACTTCCTTACAGCTCTACTGATAACTAACCCATCATTGTCCATGATGCAATAGTAGCATGACCATAACTGACAACAGGGTTAGGACATGGTTATCAGATCACAGAACTACTTTGTTAGGCTTAGGGCAGCTTAAGCCTGCCACAAAGAATTTCAGGCAAACATCTGTTTATGTGCATAAGTCTTTGGAACCTGAGTCATTATCATGCTTAGGCAACAAAGCCTTAAAGCAATTACCATTAAAAGCGGTTAATTTCCATAAAGATGCCTGCCTTCCTAGCTCAGCTGGAGATGAGAGGAGCATTGTGGTCAGCAGGCTTATTTGGCTGTTTAGCCTGAAGCATACCCAAAGGAGTTCTTTGTTTAAGGAGACACACATTAAAATCAAGAGTTTGTGAATCCTTGGTTCAGTATGAGATACTGTAAAGCAGATTTTTCTTAAAGCTCCTTTATTTTCATTATTAACAAATAGCACTGCACGTTGACTGGGAGTGCAAGCAAGAGACTTAGTCTGTGTTACTACAAGTTTGGTTATAATACTAAAAGACTACTCAAAAGTGCAATAGGCCACACAGTGGCCTACTTCATATCCAGCTCTATCGGACTCTCGTCTATAAGTTTAAATGGTGCACACAAAAAGGTTACTTCATTTTGCATGCGCTCACTTTGCAGGTCCCATCAGAAAATAAACCACATTATAGAAATGCAGCTGAAAATAATTATGCAACGGTCAGGTGTATCAAGGAGATTGAGTTCATGCAGGGCCCAGCTCGCAGGTCGCTTACGTGGTGTCCTGGTTAAACGAGGCACAGATGAAACCTCGATGCACTCCGGGGTCGTCGGATAAGTCCGGTGACTCCATCCCAGCAGCTGAATTCCCCCTCCTCTAGAGGTCGGAGGCCTTGGGCCCGGGTCGATCCCCGCCGGAACCCGCTTCCCCTTTTGCTGCTCCCCGACTGTAAGCGCCACGCTCACACTCTTCGGGGACAGGAATGTCCGGGCAGGCTGGCTCAGATGGTGCACATCGTAAACAGGAGCGTGAGCTGCTATGGCTAACCGGAACGGGAGCAAAGATAAACAGGAACAGCTCACTGACGACCGTTTCACTTCGGAGAGGCTACACTCCCGTTGTTATTATTGTGTTATTAACTTCCAGTGTCCACACAGGAAAACAAAAACAGCTGATGGGAGGATGCGTCACCCTGAGGTACATCGTGATTGGCTTTCCAACCATACGTCTGCACGCCTCTCTGGCTTTTCTATTGGTCAAGTTGATAAAATCCAAGAATGGTTTTAGCAAACAGCTATCAATCAACCGAGCGGCTTGTTTAAGAGGAAAAACTGGTGATTGGCCAGTTTTGCTTTCAGTCTTGTCATGAGGAATTGTTTTGATGATTTGATTGGATGAAAACCCAGTGACACGCAAACAGCTTAAATTACAGTACGCAATTTTTGGTAATAGTTTACTTTTTTTTTTAAAACAAAGTAATATGAAATTAAATATACTACTATAATATCTATGTAAAAATATTTGTAAGAACATTTTTAATTTATTCTTATACGAAAATATTTCTATTTCAAAGTTTCGGTTTAAAGCACTGAATTCAGGTTTTTAAAACAACTAATTAACCATAAAAACAAACAAAAGATTAAGTAGTTTAAAGCTTTTACTATTAAGCTAAAACTGTGACCCAAAGAAAGTCTTTCCTCTTTCAGTTCCTACTTGCGGTGGCTGTTCATCTATGTTGTGTCTATGTTCGTTTGTCATGCTTACAAAAATAAAAATGTAAATTAAAACCTTGGATGTGCAATACATTACTGAGTCATTATTGTTGGCTCTGTGAGCCACGTCTAGATGCAGTTGAAGTGCAGACTTCCTGCTTTAATTTAATATATGATAATAAGGGATTTTTTTTCTTTTTGACAGCAATAGCTTTCAAATTCAGTGGCACACTTGGCATCAATTTCAGACTTTTAAATACTTAACTGATGTTGAAATAGTGAATAAATAGCCCAGTCTTGCAAAAGAAACAGCAACAGAGTTTAGAAACAGGAAGCCTATTAATTAATACATTTCTTATTTAAAAAAAAAAGCCCGCATTAAAGTGACACACGATTCCATTGAAATAAGGGTTATATCCACAATGCATTGCGGCGTGACCTCAACTCCAAAGCCCTATATACAAATGTGACCTGAAAGTGATGTCAGTACCCAAACATGTATGAACATTTCACTGATTTTATTTCAGGGCAATGTTTTCATGCAGTAATCTTGTTAAATAAATAATAAATAAAATAAATTTCCCTCCATTGTACCTTATCCCTAGCGTCCTGTCACACCAACCCTGTGTATGCTCTCCTTCACTGCATCCATGAACCTCCTCTGAAGTCTTTTCCTTTTCTTCCTGCCCAGCAGCACCTCCATGTTCGGCATATAATAGCATTTAATTTAGGTTATCTTGGTCACTCCCACTGAAAATCTTCACCTTTGCCACATCCAGCTCAGTCTCATGTCTTTTTTGTCACTGTCACCATCTCCAAATCATGCATCATAGCAGGTTTCACTGACATCTTGTAACCTTCCCTTTCACTCTTGCTCCTTCTGTCACAAATCATCCCTGACACTCATCTCCACCCACCCCACCCTGCCCTTCTTCTCTCTTGTGCACTGTCCTTTGCCTTGGATCGTTGACCCCAGCTATTTAAACTCACTCTACCTTCACTATCTCTGCTCCTTGCAGCTTCACTGTTACACCTGTCCTCTTATTCACTGACTTTCATTCCCCTTTCCTCCAGATTATATGGTCACCTCTCCGTGCTCTCTTCCACCTGCTCCCTAATCTCACCATAGATCACTATCACAATATCATCTGTGGATACATGCAGTATTACTGAATTACCCAATAAGGTATAACACTATATCTGTAAAAAATAACGAATAACATTCATATGAGACATTTTTCTCCCTAATGAGTAGCTGCTTCAGCTTCTGATACTACTTCTTTAAAGTTGTTTACCGTTACAAGTTAAATGAAAGACTTGTTCTTGTAGTTGGGGTTTGTAGTGTTGTTGCTTTTGCCACCACGACCACTTTTTGAAATCAAATATTAATCGATTTTTTTGCCTTGTCCTTGACGTCACGATTTCCGTGCGGTCTCCTTTAAGGTTGCCACGGGTTACCGGCTCACATGTCAGAACGAGGAGAATTGACGTCAGTGACGGCTGTTGATTGGTTCTCAGCCGTATCCGGTGGGGCAGCGGTCCAGGGCTCGGGGAAAAAAAATCGAAAAGAGGAGGAAGATCTGGTAACGGTGCGCTTTGAGAAATATCTTACATTCCGAGTCACCGTTTAAAGGCTCGGCAGGATTTTACCGTTTCTTGTGAGTATTCGTGTTGTTTTGGTTCGTGGAACATATGACCTCTGTATAGGTGAAATTTGTTTCCTCCGTCTCTCGTTTGTTTATGCTAGAACTCAAGATGGCGTCATTGGAGGAGCGCTTTGCCTTTGCACGGAGCTAGCGAGCTAGGCATCAAACCTGACATACATAAACTAGGCCGAAGGTAGTTTAGCAAACCTCTGATACGCGTGTTGCTCATTTGAGGGGTTTTCTGCTGCTTCTTCATATGTCGGGTTGCTCGTTTTATTAGCATTAATCTGCTCGTGTAAGTTACTTGACTGCAGCCGTCAGCTTTCTCGTGAAGCCTTCCTGACCTAGACAGTGTTACAGACAGGGCATCTGCTTCATATTTACTCTAACGGTGGTAGTATTTCACCACTTTTTAAACCATTAAATGCGTTATTACAATCCATCATCAGCTATGCTCATTTGTCTGCTGTTTAGCAAGGTCATTGTGCCTCGCTCTTGTTTTGTTTAATTGCATAGTTAGTTTTAGGCGATGCTGCAGAATAGTAGCTGATTCAAAGAATCAACATTTAAATATAAATAACTATTTTAAGACATTTCAAATAAAGTAAGACTTTCTTATTGCATAAGACAGGAGAGCTTTCCTAGTAGAGGTTGCCGTAGCTCTTAATTTATACCACCTGGTCCGAAAACAGTATCGTTTACCACATAGTTATTCCTGTGCTGGGTTTAGATTAAAGCAAGCCTGCCAAGTTTCCACTACAAGCGTAGTTAGTTGTGCATAACGGCTGTGCGAGCTTCATCTTTGATAATATGGCTAGTAATCTCCCCTGGGCCTTGTCAGATTAGAAATTATCCGAATCCTATTATACTGATGCACATGCACGATACACTTGCAGGCACAGAATAGATTGTACTCTCACTCCGCAGGACTTGTTTACTCATTTACCCTTCTAAATGGCAGACATGGGTTACATCAGGACTTTAGAGGCCTTCCTGATTTAGACTACATAGCCAGATCAAGCTCAGAGCTGTCTGAAGAAACTTATATCACAGAGGCTGATCAGATGATCTAAGGAGCTGTCAGGCTGTTTTGCTCAGCACCAGTATTGTGGTGTGAAATGTTGAAACCTCAATCATGTGCGCTTGCTTTTGGCCTGTTTCACATTTCACCATTCGTCTAAATTTAGGCCTTGTCTATGATAATGTTTCAGCTCTAGCCAGCTGCTCTATCATTGATAGAGGGCTTAATTCAGTCTGGGGAAAAAAAAAACTTGAACTGTTTTGTGTAAATAAAACCAAGAAAAACGGTGTGCTTGTTTTAGTTTTGTTGTGTCTGCCTGTGTGTGATCACATCATATGACCAGTTTTCGCTCCAGACAATTAGGAGCACTCGGGCTCCATAGTGACAAAAATAACATGCTGTGCTTTCTCACTCCGGCTCCATTTTTCTCACATTCTCACATTTTTCTGTGTGTCCAGTTCACATTGAGACGCTCAGGCTCTTTTACCCCGTGCCACTCTCTGTCCTCAGTGTTGTGCGCTGATGATCTGACACCATACTTCTTTTCCTTTCCTCTCAGCACAAAGGTTAGAGGTCACAGAGCAGGGTTGCGGCTGTCGTCATGGCATCTGGAAGTACGAGCAGCGAGGAGGAGCGGAGCCTGAGGGAGTGTGAGCAGTACGTGCAGAAACACAACATTCAACAGCTGCTGAAGGACTGCATTGTCCAGCTGTGCACCTCCAGGCCAGATAGGCCCATGGCTTTCCTCAGGGAGTACTTCGAGAGGCTGGAGAAGGTTTGTGTGCTAATGTATGTTTGTGTCTTGGACAAATACAAGCCATTTGTCAGTGATGGGTGAGCATCTTATACCCTTGTATTGGACTGTACTACTGCCAGTTACTGTAACCTACCTTCTGATTTGTGTCACTTACAGTGACGCCAAAATTCATAGCACTTTAAAGCAGAATGATTAGCTATTGGTCCAGCAGGCTGACAGCACCTAACCTCCCACATTGACCTTTTTCTATTTACAGTTGGTTCTTGATTTTTAATTTTTTCAGCATGCAATGGGGGAAAACAGACAAGCCCTATATTATACATTTTTCCTCTTTCTTTCTTTCTTTCTTTCTTTCTTTCTTTCTTTCTTTCTTTCTTTCTTTCTTTCTTTCTTTTTTTCAAAACACATCTTGTGGAAAAATATTTAGACCCACCAAATGTGCGTGCAGACTTGGAGAACAGACTTCCAGAAAACTCTTTGAGAAGTGGATGCTATAGTTTACTCTAAATATTAGTAAAATATTGCCAGCCAGAGTCAGTGTTGTGGCCATTTTTGTTGAATGTTTATAAAATGCAATTTGTATTCATTTTTGTTTTTTCTTTAAAGGTGTAAGAATATACTGACCTGGTTTTGTTATGTAAATTTGTAATTAATTTTATTGGAGAAGCTTTTGCAAAGTGATTGGTTTATTAGCTTATGGACCCTCCCATTAATCAAGAGATTAAGAGCACCCTGGATGGGTGTGGTAAAGAGGTTTTTCGTTTTTTGTTTGCCAAATGTCAGATGGGAAGACGGGAGGGTTAGAAAATGATTTTTTTGACCACTTTTGAAGTTGTTAAAGCAAATTAAGTTAACTTTCGTTTAATTTTAAGTTTTAAGAAGTTATTTGGCTGATTTTTGTTTATAATTTTCCACGAAATAAACGGCATATGATTTTTAAACAATGGAGTCAGAAGTGCGTTCTAAAACAAACCTCCCGTTGCCACCCACGGCCTTTTCTTGGACTTTTTTGGTGTTTGGAACGTAAAAGGCCGCGACAGTCAGCAATAGCTCATATGAAGGAACAGAGAATAAGTAAAACAATTAATTAGTAGTCTGGTTACTGTCAGATCTTTTGCAGATTTTTATCTTCCAGAGACAGGAAAATGAAATAATACCTTAGCTACTATTTTGTTTATCTTATATTATTATTTTCTTCAACTGTAGTCATGATCATACATAGATGGACAGTTTCAGAGTTTTTTCTTCTTCAGGTTTGCAGTTATTTACATTCAACATTCAGAACATTTGAGGCTTTCGTCCATCTTTTTATCTATTTTCTTTCGCTTATCCAATTCACCATGGCAGTGTGGCTGTGGACTATTTCAGCTGCCACAGGGTGGGAGGCAGCGTGCACCCTGGACAGGTCGCCAGTCTGTCACATGAGGCTTTTGTCAATATTGAATTATAAAAGGTTAAAAAGTAATCGGACGCTTGGCTCCAAAGTGTTTCTCGAGCCGTGCCATTTCATTGTTTTCATTGCTGAAAAGAGCTCAGGAGTAGCTCAGAGGTGATTTAGAGATGATTTATTCGACCTAGAATGAGTTTAATTGTCTTGGCAATATGAAGAGTAACAAAATAACGATAGCAGAAGAAGATAATAATGATGAATCAAAATAAAACATTACAAATATCTGGTTTGCCAAATGCAAATAAACTATTAGATCTAAAAGAGAAACTGTTGATGTAATTTGCATGGGAAAGACGACTCTTTTTAGTTTATTTTTTCAAATAACCCCATGGCTAGTCTAGATTTCTGTCCAGCACATGATTAAAATAAGACCAGACAACACAATTTCATAAAATAGTTACAATATTAATGACTTTTGTTGGTTTTCTAAACTCAATTTGTTTGTCCTTTTTTTTTGTGTTTCTATACACTAGGGGCCTCAGTTTTGGGCAATACAAATACTTAGTGTTTGTTATAAAAAGAATGTGGTTTCATGAATTCCTTCTGAAGAGTCTCAGCAGCATGCATGGTGCAAACAGGAAACATACTTCCTATTGAAGTGCATATGTTTCAAAGTTGTACTGCCTGTAACAAAAAACATGAAAAATCTTGTTACGTACACATGAACAACTGGATAATGGGCTGCACCAGAACCTCTCAGGATTTATTAAAATTTTCAGACCCAGTGAAATCATCACAACATAAAGGCTACAGTCCAGCTTACAAAAACAAAAGGGCGAGAGTGGAACTCATAGATTTCACAATGTTATATGGAGTGATGAAGCAAAAATCGACCTCAGAACGATGGAAAGGGGAAAGTGTGGCTTGTGCACATGTGACTGCCAGTGGAACTGGGACAATAAAATGTATTGATCATTTCACTGCTCATAGAAACAACAGGATGAGTGTAGGGGTACACAGTGGCTTTTTGTGTGCTCAGATTCAACCAAATGCAACAAACTGATTTCACCTCATGTGAACTGCTGTCCAAATAAATTGCATATAAATCAAAAGTGTAGTGTCTGCAATAGAGGAACACACCCATCTGATGCATGCTGGAGGAAAACATTACCATGAGTCCTGAGTGTAGGATGCGTTGCTTTCTATCATACAATTAGTTGTGACTGTATAAATCTTGTTTCCCTGACTGACTCAGTCCTGTCCCTCCTATTTAGGAGGAGGCCAAGCAGATTCAGAACCAGCAGAAGGCCAGCAGTTCCCGTTCAGACTCTCGTGATGAAGAGGTGTCTCCGCCCATGAACCCCGTGGTAAAGGGCCGCCGGCGGAGAGGCGCCTTCAGCGCAGAGGTTTACACAGAGGAGGATGCCGCCTCATATGTCAGAAAGGTAAATGCATACAGCAGATACGACGCTATGGCACATATGATTTCTATTCGTGCCAGCATCCTGACATCTGCTTTCTTTTTGATTCCTAAGGTCATTCCAAAAGACTACAAAACAATGGCTGCCTTGGCCAAAGCTATTGAAAAGAATGTTCTCTTCTCACACCTGGATGACAATGAGCGGAGGTACCAGACTTAATATTTTTTATAATATCCGTGGGGATGATTTGGATGACTGGCTCACCTCTCTGTTTCTTTTCTTTATTTAGTGACATATTTGATGCAATGTTTCCAGTCACCTACATTGCTGGGGAAACCGTTATTCTGCAGGGTATGATTACAGCTTGTCAGCATTGATCACAAAAAAAGCATTAACCAAAATCATAGCACTGCTTTCTGTCATGCTAACTGACTTGGCTTTATGCCCTCAGGTGACGAAGGTGACAATTTCTACGTCATCGACCAAGGAGAGATGGATGTGAGTGTTTGGATTGTCAAGTAGCTCTGTTAAATGACTCATTTAAAATCACATTTAACATTTGCAAGTATTTATTTTGGTTTGTCCCTTTTCCAATCCGGTAGGTGTATGTGAACAATGAATGGGTGACCAGCATAGGGGAAGGTGGCAGCTTTGGAGAGCTGGCACTGATCTACGGCACCCCAAGAGCGGCTACTGTCAGAGCCAAGACCAACGTTAAACTGTGGGGCATCGACAGAGACAGCTACAGGAGAATACTTATGGTGAGGAGATGTGCGGCTGCAGACCAGCGTTTCTAAAGCTTGAAGTTGAAATGTTTTTGATCTATTCTTGTACTGTAGATTCACTGTTTGCTCTTTTTTTCTGTTGCTGTTGTATTGAGCTAATTTCTTCTTATAGGTGTGCCATCGTTCTCATGTTCACACTTCTAATCCAACAGCATATTCTTGACGCTATGTTTGTTTGTTTTTTTTCTTTTTAAGCATTTACACTTTTAAAAAATGTCCTTCTCTTTTAGGGAAGCACTTTGAGAAAGAGGAAGATGTATGAGGAATTCCTCAGAAAAGTCTCCATTTTAGGTGGGTTACTTGTTTTTAAATTAACCATATCAGAAATTAAAGCAGAGGAAGGGAAGCACATTACCTGTGTCTGTTGCTGAGATTAAAATAACCTGAAAAGAACTTTAAAAATATCTCACTTTTAAAAGAAAAACAGTAACAGGTTCAGGCCTTCAGAAGATTTTTTTCTTTTTTGGTTTGTTTTTTATTCTGTCATCATTATGTCTCATTATTAAACTTTGCTCTGCTCTCCTTCCTCAGAGTCGCTTGACAAATGGGAGCGTCTGACAGTCGCCGATGCCTTGGAGCCTGTCCAGTTTGAGGATGGACAAAAGATTGTTGTGCAAGGAGAGCCCGGAGATGAGTTCTTCATCATCTTAGAGGTATCCACTTGATTCATTTGTCTCCTTTTACACACATTAAAGGTCCCGTGTTGTACTGCTTTATGACATATTAGTATTAGTCTCACTTGTCTCCAGAATATTTCAAGTTTCAAAGTGTCATTTTGTTTTTTGAGCCACACGTTTGTATATCTGTGGTTTGGCGCTCATTCAGTTCAGTGAGGTCAGAGTGAACGGCTGCTGACACTCATGCACGAGACACTCTGTGGCTTCTTTCTTTGTGTGTGGATATTTCACTTTTGAATAGAGCTAAATTCTCAGCACAGTGTTTGTGAATGCAGAGTTTGTTCGACTACCTCGCAGCTATAAAAATCTAAATTTCAGCAGTGCAGTGCATTACTATGTTAGCAGTTTCCCCTTGTAGTTAGTGTCTTTAAACTCAATATTTTCTGATCACAATGTTTTCTGGAAACGGAAACCGATAAGTATGCACATGAGTGTGAAGTGCAGGACAGGAGAAGACACACTCAGCTGGATTTCTGTTCAGCATTTGAATGTAACGGAAACACGTAAAATGACATGAACACGCACTTCTCTACTTCTCTGTTGGTTTTGAATCAGCCCTTTTTCTACACTCTGTGGTTGTCTCTCATCGTTATGTTGCCCCCAGACCTCTGACCTGTGCGCGTACTAATTAGGTCACATGAGCCCTCCCTAGGAAATAACAGGATTTCCTTTTCCTATGGTGACATGATTGGCTAATGTAATTCACTGAGCTTTCAGTTGTTAAGGTGACAGGAATACATGAAAGTGTTAGTTTGGTTAGTTGTGGGCTGTATTTTCAACGCTTTGCTTGGTGTCACGCAGACTTTTTTCATATTTTCTTTATTTTAAGCAACCAGATTCCAGAAATGACCCAAACTAACTTTGGCAAACACTGGCTTCCTGTGCAGCTCTGATGTTTAACAGCTTTTAGTGCGATACACAATAATTGTGCTCATATCTTAAAGTCACACAAACAAACTTCAGCAGCTTTGTGTTCAGCAGTGTTAAATTACTGCTTTCTTTTTCATCAAAGTCTGACGGCTTTAAGAGAGATGGAGGCTTCAGTTCCTCTTCAGAAAGAGCTGTGTAACAGCAGCGTACACCCAGACAACACTTTAAATATATCCAGCAGTTGAAATCTTTTTTTCTTTTCTTTTCTTTTTTTTTTGGCCAAAGTATGTCTTGCTGCTGGTAGTGCACACCAGTATGTTTAGCATTAGTGTTAGCAGCATGCCAGCAGCGAGAGGGTAGGATCATAGCTGGATTTTTGCTCAGCTTCCTTTCGTTACCTGGTTTCTATATCTTGTAATGCTGGCAGCAAGCAATATTTTACATTTCTGTAAATGTAAATGGCTACTTTATCAAACATTTGTCA
This sequence comes from Haplochromis burtoni, assembly GCF_018398535.1. Lineage (NCBI taxonomy): Eukaryota > Metazoa > Chordata > Actinopteri > Cichliformes > Cichlidae > Haplochromis > Haplochromis burtoni. The sequence goes on along the minus strand of NW_024582523.1, from coordinate 466,018 downwards.
ATGACTTGAATGACCTTGTCTGCTCCTGCTTTTCCTGGTTTTCTGCCATATTTACATAAACTAGTGAGCCGCACAAAGCTACAAAATGACATAAATATGACTAATTTTAAACTGAATCATGCAAAGCTGCTCTACAGTTGTTGACCTCTGTTTTCCACACACTCCCTCTTGTGGTCATGTATGTGATTGACAGATGATCGGTTAGTGTCAGAAAGTTAATTCACAGGAAAAAATGGAATAATCCCACACTATGGAATATTTCAGTTCCAGCTTAGTTTTTCTTTATCTGCATTATTCCAACATGAACATATTTAGCTTTAAGGTTGTTATGAAGTTGTTACAACTTTTTTGTTTTTTCTTTACTGTAGTTTTTATAAAAATGTACCACTGAACAAAATAAGCATTGGTTTAAACAACTAAAACACTCATTAGTCGCAGTCTTGATTCATCAATGTATTAAAAGCACTTTTATGATAAGCTGATGTTTGTGTGCTTTCAGGGCTCTGCAGCTGTGTTGCAGCGTCGCTCAGAGAATGAGGAGTTTGTGGAAGTTGGGAGATTAGGACCATCAGACTACTTTGGTAAGAACTAAAGTGTTACATAGGAGTCTTTTACATATATATGCATGTATGTAAGTATGTGTCATGCCATTAACTCAGTAGTTTTTTATTTTAAGTAACAAAAAAAAGATAGGGAGCATTAAAAATGGTGGAAAAACAGATCTTTGTGACTATGACCAACACTATTTCTGTATACATGTCTCTGTGTGTGACACTGAAGGATGTTTTCATGTATTTTGAATTTTAAGTCTGTGACACTTGTTTTTTTTTTTTTTCCCCAGGTGAGATTGCTCTGCTGATGAACCGCCCCCGCGCCGCCACCGTGGTTGCCCGCGGCCCCCTGAAGTGCGTCAAGCTCGATCGGCCTCGCTTTGAGCGTGTCCTGGGTCCCTGCTCAGACATCCTCAAACGCAACATCCAACAGTACAACAGCTTTGTGTCGCTGTCTGTCTGAGGGAGCATTTCTCCTTACACTCACTTCTCCGCCCCCCGCCGCACCCTCTCCACCTCTTCTTCTCTCCTTTCAGACCCAGGGGTCCACCAGTGCTTTTCTTTTTTTTGTTAGGTTTTTTTTTTGCTTTCTGTCACTTTCTCCTGATTTCAGTTCCCCCATTCCCACTCTTAATTTCACACACAAATCATTTTATTGTTCCCACCGGTCACGCTGCTGTGACTGTTTTTTTTTTTTTTGTTTGTTTGTTTTTTTTTTTTTTTTTAAGCCATTCACCAGCGCTTGTACCAGCTGCTGTACGCTACCTTGTAGGCACAGTTACACCACATGTAACTTATGTTATATATATATTTGCTGATTAAGCTTCTTTTTTTTTCGATACGAAGCGGGAGATCTGAAAGGTTCTCAGACTGATGAGACAGACAATCAGACTTTACATTGCGCTTTCAGTAAAATTATTTTTTTGTTGCAGACTGAAGTGAAGAAAAGTTTCCTTTGTTGTCGGGCTTTTTTTTGTTTGTTTTTTTTGTTTTTTTGGACATCAATTAGCTTGACTACACACAGAGAGAGCAGAACCGAGAAACTGTAGAGGGCGTGAAGATCTAATGCTCGACTTTGGTTACCGTTTGATTGGTACGACAAGAAAACAATGTCTCTTTTAGTTCGAGAGAGCTTGTACAACAAATATTTTTTATTGTGCAGCTACCAGGCTAGTGCCAAATGTTGATTACTGTCATTCAATGCAAAGATGCATAGCCGTGGGAATGCAATGCGTGCTCTGTTCCAAACAGGAAGTAGTTATCACCCTGTAGTCATCTTAATCAATAGGACGACCATACAAGAACTGCCTTGACTACTCTGAGGAAAATAAATAAATAAATAAAAAGAAAGGAAGACAAAAAAAAAAAAGAGTATTAAGTGTATTTCAGTATTCAGTTTCTTTAGTATATACCAAATAACTTGGTCACTCTTCTGCTATGGTTTGTAATCAAAATGTTATAGTATAGTTAAAATGATCCTAGTTATATTATTATCATTGACTAAATGATAAACTTATGGTTTGGAGTGATGGTGATTGTTTAAAAAAAAAATATGTTGAACTTTGTCTTTTTGTAAACACTTATTTTTCCATAAATTCTATTTTAGGTGTCCAGTGCCACAAAGTAAAAATAAATGCTTCTTCTTGTCAACTGATGAAACAGTATGTAATTGTATTGTGTAAAATGTCATGGGTAAAAACTTTTTAAAATAGATCAAAGGGATAATTAAAGGTTTATCGAAGCGGGGAGTACAAAGCGGTTTTAAAGGACTTTTCAGGACATCTGAAGTATTTTTGTTTCACAGCTCGGCACAGGCGAGTTGACAGGCAGAGCGAGCGGATATTTATTTAAAACTAGTGTCATTGCTTATTGCCTATTTGAAAAGGTGGCTGTCTTTTCATCAGAGTAGCTTGTGACCTGTTCTCTATGCTTACCTGGCATGATGTTTTAGGCATCCAGTGATCTGGTATGAATGGAAGTGTGTATTTTAAAAAAAAAAAGAAAGGAAAAAAAGTCCTGCAGACGCAGGAACCCTGTCAAATATTTGGTTTGTTACTCCTTAGCTGAACTGCTTCACAACTATTTAGATGCCATAATAAAATGAAATATTTCTTTTTAAAAAAAACAAACAAACGGACAAAAAAAAACCCCTTTACCAAATCACATGATGTTGACTTCTGGATTCTACGCTTAAATCTACATTCCTGCATCACTGTCTGTTAGCAGAGATGACCTGTAATCATGTTTCTTTTGGTTCTCATTCAGAGCGTTTGTACTCGCTTACAGCTGAGATGTGTGTTTGGTTTTATGTGCCGATTGCAGGGTAGTCAGGTTGGTGAGAAGAACTCATGGATGTGAGTGTATGTTTCTTCACTCTTAAATCTGATCATCATGCCCCTAACCCTCAGGTTAAACCTTGCGGATGTGGCTTACCTGTGGATTTGTGTCCACTGACAACACATCTGGGAAATGGCTCCGTTAGGGGTGAGGGTTTCACCTTTCTGTCAGAATATTGTTTTCATGTAAATAGCTGCATCATTGGTTTGAGTCCAAAACGTTTTTAGCCACACTGCAGTCGTCCCAGTTTGCCTTAGCTTACCTAACCTGGGCTTACAGTAGAAGTCAGTCACTCCTGCTAGCCCGACCTTCAGTGAGTTTGTTAGGCCTGCAACACAGAGAGCTGCAGATTATAAGAGGACCATTCTTTTTCTATTCTGTCCTGTATTTAGTTTGACCTCCTGTATGTGCAAAGATGTTTATCCTTTTGGTATAGATTGTTCCAGATGGCAGTTTAAGCAATAAAATAGTAAAAAAGAAACTCGGCTTTGTCTCAGACTTCTTCCTTTGCAGACTTTCAATACTGTGCAGGGTTCTTCTTTAGACATTGGCTGCTTGATCACTCATTTCCAGTCCAGTCCTCATACCTGACCATTTTCAGAAGAGTGGTTTTGTTTAAGCCACTTAACATGGACCTATGAAACTAAAAGGATTGGCCAGTGTCGTGTCTACACAACATAACATAACTTTCAAAATCTTGTAGATTCTGGGCATTTTGTTACGAGCAGCCTGTTTTTGTTTGTTTTTAATCTGTTCTCATTTCTTTAGTTCACTGAATGAAAAATGTCCAAGATAAAACACAGTTTGACGGGTGTACAATAGTATTTTTGCACCAACAAGCTGAGCTTTTACCCAGAAACTTGCTATATCTCAGCATGGTGTCAAATGTGTTTAAAACATTGAGGAAACTCGACAAATAGAGGACAGAAGAAGGCATTGCTGATTCAAAAGCTACCTACGGCAGATGAACAGTATCTGAACGTCATGTGTCCTAATAAGAAATAGGAAGAAAAATATGTATCTCATACTGTTCACTGAAGCCTCATCAGAAATGGTCTCAGTGGAAGTGTGGCTGTCAAGAAGGTGTTCTTAAGAAAGAGAGAAAAAGCCGAGGCATCCCAAACTACACAAGTGCTGCACTAAAATCAGTGACAATAGCTCTGATGTGAGTGATGAATCCAACTTTAAAATTTTGGTTCAAATTATCTCAAAGGTGTTTGAAGTAGTCAGGAGAGAGGTACTACAGTGAGTGTCTACAGCCATCGCAGTGGAGGCTGTCATGGTTTGTGGCTGCATTATCAGCCAGTGGTGTGGGAGATCCTATCCAAACTGATGGAATTATGACCTTAGAAAAGTACTGTCAGATTTTGATCCACCATTCAATATCAGAATCTGATAGCCAGTGGTTTAATTTTTAAACATACGATGCTGGGAAAACGTACCAAACACACAGTGCAGCACTATCAGTCATGGACCGGCCTCCTTCAAGCATGGGTTGCAACATTTTTGAAGCAGTGTGGGATCATGTTGACACAGAGAACAGAACAAAAGCCAGTCAAAGAAGAGCTTTGAATGTCCTTTATTTCATAAAATACCCAACCAGCAGTTCAACACCTCGAAATATCTAATAGTAAAGTTTAAGAAAAGCACCTGCCCGCCATGTCCCTGTATTTTCAAAAAGATGTAATATCAAATTTGCACACTAGGTGGAGGTATTGCACAGAAAAATAAACAACATTGATTTGCTCAACAAGCAAAAGCCTAAATTAAACAATTTAAACAACAGATACAATTCTTCATTCCTCATTTGAGAATTTTGTCCAGTTTATAATAAATTTGTTTTTTTCTCAAGCTTTTTAAAACTCCGTCTTTAGCAGATATTATTCAACTGAGCACATTTAAAGTTAGATTGTTGTATTTGGCGCTATGACCCACATTTATATTTCTCAAAACTTTAGCTACTGGTTATTTGCAAATCCTCTCTGTGCTTTCCTTTGGTAAATCTTTTGTTTTAGACATTCATTCACTGAAAGCTTTTAGAGAAGGCGTATTGTAAAAATGCTTCGGTATGAAGGGATTTACCTGTGCTCGAGGGCCTGTTTTAAGTAAAGGATCCTTATCAGCCACTCTGTCTGCTTTGTCAAGCTCAAGTCTGACTCCACTTGGCTCTAAAGTCTCTTAAAAATAGTTGTGGTTATTTATCTTACTCTACATCACAGAGCAACGCAGACTATCAGGTTAGTTGGAGGAGAACAAAGGGAATGAACGGGTCAAAGCTCTGACATGTTCAGACGAAAACCTCACACAAGTCCGCTTGGGTGAGAGTTATTACTGTGGTGCAACGAAATGCATATTTGCTAATTGTTTTGGGTTTGCCGTTTCTGTATCCTTGCCTGGCGGAGCTGACGGTGACGTTGTGAAGCTGTTTAAACGCTCTGATGAGACGGAGGATTACAAGTCTGGAAAACAGGGTGGAGTAAACTAAGTGGCTGTTTAATAGGTAGCACTTTTCTCACAAACATATGGCTGAGCGCGCACACACACACAGTCTGCCGCTCTAAGGTGATAACTTCTCCTCAGAACTTGCAGAATCATCACATAAAGACTTTATTTTCTGATTATATGTCACGGACACGCAGAGCTCTCTTTCCACATCCACAGTGTAAACCAACAATCATTTAAAAAAAAAAAAGCTGATCCAGTGGTGGCTCTACATATCAGATGCTGTAAGTTTCCACTCACAAAGCTTCATTTTATTTCATTAAAAAACAAAAAAACAGGGTCTTTATTTAAACATGTGAAGGTGTCAGAGATTCCTTCCTTCTGTGATGAAGACTCACGGCTTTTTCCTAAAAATTTATCGAGTCTTATTTATACGAGTCTCTTCCCGAGCAGCCAGAAGCCGAGCGCATCCTCTGTTACCTTTGCATCGTCCCTTCTGTGGCAGCCTCGGGAGTCACTGTGGATTTAAAAAAGTCCTCAGTGATTACTTCGTCTTTGCCCAGCCTCCGGACGCACCGGTGGACCACTCGGAGGACCTTGTGCAACCTGCGGTCCAGGGCGAACAGGTGGGGCTCTGTCAGGATGGGCCTTAAAGAGTCTTCCTGCAGGGACTCCCTCATCACATCACTGAGCCTGAACTCTGATTGGGCCAGGAGCTGCAGCCTTAGTAGTGTGGATTGCTTTATCCTGGGGGTAAGAGGACAGGGCAGAACACACGATCAACAGGAGAAGAGAAATTAGTTTCCTTAATTCCTTCACAGATTTTATTAAAACTTTTTACTTATGCCCTTATGTACACAACTTCCATAGACTGAGTCATACTCACATGCAGCACTGGGACAGTGGAGACAGGATGGACATCTCATCTTTAGTGTGCTTCCCAAACCTGGTGCATAAACAACACACACATTAAACCCCGACAGCGAACAAAAGCAGCATCATTTAGTGCTCAGCAGCGGTTCTGTCTCACCCTCTGGCATTGTCCAAGTGAAGAAGGAAGCCTTCATCCCCAAACTTGGTAAAAATCTCATAGTGGTGTCTGTCCATGTTCCCTGTAACAAAGGCGTGACTTTAGCGAGGGGAACAAATCTCTACACATGTAGCTAGATTTCCACAATATAAAATATCTGACGCTACATGAACAGTTTATAATGCAGAGGTAATGAAATACCTATGAGAAAGTCGAAGATGGACATGTCTATGATGTTTAGGAGCCTGTTTCCTGAGTTATAGGGGTACTGCTGCTTTATTGTGTCGCAGTAGAAAGGATTCACTTCCCACCTTTTGAAAGAAGCATAAACGAGAGGAAATTAAAAGGAGCCGATGGAGAATATTCTTTGGAAAATGAAGCAATTAAAATAAATTAGCCACAACTTTTTATTGCTCACTTTCAATGTGATGCTCCAGCAAAACAAAGGGGTTGATGTGTAACACTGTGTTACCTCCCTCATTTCTTAACACTCTGCAAGCATTCAGAACTGAGTAGACAGATGCTGTATTTTATTTTATTTACGTCTTAACAGTTTAGTTCTTGCTTTGCCACATTTTTTAATTTCACAAGGCCCCAAATGTAATTAACTGGTAATAACTCTACAGACCTGTGGTAATTGCAGAATCTGGTTAGTCTTGCAAAAATAAGCAAAATCTTCCCTTTAAAAGGCATCAACTAGCCTTTTAAAGGTAGGTATGCTCTAAAATGCATTATACAGTACAATGTTAATATGTTATTACAATGATGTAACCAGATAACAGAGTCAGGAGGCCTCTAAACTGCATTATTTATTTTGTGTGACAAAGTCACTGAGGTTTTTTAATGATATAAAACAGGAAGTGGTTTTCATTTGACTGGTGCAATCTGACTTTGGAGGCCTTAAAAATAATGGATGCTATAGTAAATAAAAGAGTCTTTGAAATCTTGCACTCTGATTTATGGAAAATGACACTCATGTTTTAGTAGCAAGAAATGTCCATTAAATTAACTGCATATACACAGCAGAAATATTGTTGTCTTATTATTATTATATTTTCCTGAATTCCACCGCCACTACTTATTCCTGTTTAAAGTGAACAAAACTATAATATTCTAGATCAGAATTAAAAACTTAAATGATTAGTTTTATAAAGAATTGTGATCGGAGTCACAGAACAGTAACCACAGCAGCAAACAGTAGCAAAATACAGAAAATTATTATTGTTCCAGTTTTCAAAAACCGGCAGGATGTGATGGACACCACTTTCTTGGAATGACTTGAGGACATCTGTTCCTGCAGGATGGAGCCTTAATTTTGTCCTCAGTGAGCTTCCACAGATTCTCGACTGCATTAAGATAAAGACTCTGAGACAAGCGTCTCATTATTTTAACGTTATCAGGTTGAAGGGAGCGGTTTTAGCTGCTTTGTAGTGTGACAGAGTACATCATCGTCCATAAAAATTGCTGACTGATTGGAATCTAGGCAGGACAGGAAGAGTGTGTTGGTTAAGGAGCTTCTGATAAATGTGGAATTTATTGCTTCCTGTCTGGATAAACTAAATGAAACTGACTCTCATAACTAAAGTGATGTTTGGACCGGTTCTCTGTTGGCAAGATTTGGCCTAAACTAAGTTGATGACAGGCTTGGTCACTGGAAAACAGACTTTAAGTCTAAAATCTTGCAGGCAACAGTGGACTGTGTGCCAAGAATGAACTTGAATGCACTGTTTACCAGTGAATTTACAAGCATTCTGCATAATAACTGGTGTCAGTAAAGCTGAAATCATTTAAGAATTTGGCTCGTGCATCAACCAGCTTGTCTTGCAACTGCTGAAAAATTCATCCCTTCAGCCTGAAGCTGAACAACTGCCATCAACAACCACCAGCTCACCATTTTGCAGAATGCTTGCTGGCAGTTAAACAGTTTTGTGCTGCATTAAAAAAAACGAGGTCTTACTCCTCCCGTCCGGTGAAGGTATAGGAACGGATCCACGGGCTGGGGATGGAGATGCGGGGAGCAATGCTGAGTCCCGGCAGGTAGGCGGACAGGGAGCCCTCCAGCAGGTCGGGGCTCCCGCACGCTGCATATTCTGTCTTGCACACATACAGGCACTTGGCAAAGAAACACGTGTTGTTTGCTGTTTGGGAAGCAGAACAAAAACGGAAGAATGCAAAATGAGTTTTTCTGTTCACTTCCGATTACATGCTTTCCAATCAGCTCTGCCTTTCCCTCTAGCTGGATGCCATATCAACAGCAAGGAAAAACACAAACAAACATCAAACTGAGTAAAAAATAACTCGCGGATCAGCTTAGCTTCACGCAGACATGCTTGTTTGCAAAGATATGCAAAGGGCAGAGATAAACAAGCTCCCAATCAGATGCACAGCTACTGAGAAACACTATTCATGTGTCAATCAAGTATTTGAACTATTGTAAAGGAGTTTATATTTAACATACAGGCATAAGCGTTGAGTCTAATCTAAAGGTATTACTTTGAGGAACTGATGTGTTGTTTTTTTTACCCGGGGAGGTGAAGAACACAGCTCGTAGGTCTTCATTCTGGGTTACTTTTAGGACTTCACTAGTGATGTTCACCAGCCTGCCAACCACTGGAGGAACTCTCCGGAAGTCTAGGATCCTAGAAAATATATTGATGTGATTCAGAGGAAAACCTTTTACTCGTGTAGGGAGACAGCTCGTGCTGGCATAAATATTAATGCAGTGTAAACCTTCCAAAGGTGATGGTAGTCTTATCTAACTTTAAATCCTCATCTCACAGGAGCCCACGCTCCACTTTCACTGATTTTACTGATTCTTATCAGTGAATGAGTCCGCTTGACAGCCGCCGTGCTGTGTAATCCAGCTGGCTGTGTTCATATAAACTATCGAGAGCTTGTACTCCCCAGAGGCAGAGTTTTAGTCATGTCTCGCAAATAGTAATCAAACAACAATCAGCGTGTCATGCCGAATTGCTGTTTCTAAAATGGTTGGCATTCCCCAGCCCCTGATTGCGAATGATAATGATGAGGGCTTCTGGTAAGTGAGACACAACGAAGAGAGAGAGGCAACACACTGCCACAGATTACACACATAGCAAATTAAAATTTAAAAAAAGAAAACAGGAACAGGAGTTGTACAACATTCTCACTTTTTAAAGAATAACTGATAAAGTATGAGCAGATAAGGAGAAAAGGCACTGTTTGAGAGTAATTACAGTAATTGTTCGAGCTGTTGACGTGGTGCTGGAGTTGTTTTCTGTCTGTGACTTAACACTGTGTGTGTGTGGGTCTGTTAATGATACCGTCTACAGATGAGTGAATCACCTCGCCTCAGCTAATGTGTAATTGCATAAAGATAAGTGTGTCCTCATCTGTATCCAAACACTGTGGTTCGAACTGATCAGCAAGTTGGGAAATCTGAGGGTGTGCCAAAATGTTGCAATCTTTTTCGAGGCTCCATGATACATTCGCTTGCACAGGGGGACCTGTTTTTTTAGACTTAATTGTTGGAGACGGTTTGGGATTTTAAGGATGTTTTTGAATCTCGCTATTACAAGAATGCTGCCACATCGTCTCTGAGGATTCTTTAATTTCATCACTTTCTCTCTAAGACATAATGGATGGATCCATAAATCTAAAAATGGATTATTATTATAGGGTCTTGACCTTACAAAATCATAAGGGCCTTTAGATGACTGTTGTAGTGATTTGGCGCTATAGAAAAAAACTGAATTAAATTGGATTCATTTTTGGTCAATTTTAGGATTTTTGTTTTATACATTTTAGAAAGAGTTTCACAAAGTTTAGACCCGATCCTAACATCAGGATGTAAACTTCAGCATGGAAATGGAAAAATCTAAAATAAGAATTTTGTGAAAGGTCACTTGGGGCAAATTCTTTAATTTTCATCTGCATGTCTGCAATTTGGGTCAGCAAAACTGCCAGCCACAAATTGATACATGACACTTTGATGTTAACACCCACAGTTGTAGTTGCTAGACACATCTGCCAAGTGCTTCTTAGCTTATTCAAGTAACTAAAATGTACCTCTCGACCATGTTTGCAGTACCTTTTGGAGCATTTTTAATGCAAGTATATATTAATTAGCACTAATTAGCAAACATTTGTGTATGTGGATGCAGCTTGCTAGCCTAGCTAGCTAGCATTTGGGATAACTAAGAATTTTGTCACCTCCCTGAAATGCGATTTTTTTCTGGCTTCATAATAACAAAATTGAGCCTTTAGAATAGAAGTTAAAAAATGTGATGTCATGCATCCATCTTTTATATACAGTCTATCGTTGAGTGTCCAAATACTGTCATCTAACCATGCGGATTTTAAGCTTGTTTGTTTACTATATTCACATTCTTAGTGTAACCAATCACAAACCAAGGTGGAGCTTACCCCAGCTGTCTTAAGGTAAGAGGTGGGGTACATCCTGGCCAGTCTGTCACAGGGCAAACACAGACACTCACATTTACACCTATGGGCAATTTAGAACCACAAATTAACCTAACCCCACTAATAGCATGTTCTTTGGACTGTGGGAGGACGCTGAAGTACCCACACAGACATGGTGAGAATGTGGAAAGTCCACACAAAAAAGGCCATGGCCAGATGGTGGATTAAAACCCAGGAACTTCTTGGTGTGGGGCAACAGTGCAAATCATCGCACCACCATGCTGCCTGCTGTGATGACATCAGTCACTGAAGTTATTTAGAGGCACAGAGGTGGCAGAGCCTAGCTGGCATACAGCTAGAGGCAGGGTACACCACAGACAGATAGCCAGTCTATTGCAGTGTTTTGGAACTGCAATAGACTGGCTATCTGTCCACAGCTGTCACTCACATTCATACCTTCTGGCTATTTAGACTCACTAATTAACCTAACATGCAAGTCTTCTGACTGTGGGAGGAAGCTGGGGCTGGCTTTTGGTCATTTTTATGGGTTATAATGAAATCTGGATCAGATGTTATCGTTCCCCTCAAGAAATGAATTGGATAATTGACTAAGAAAAAAAGAAAATGAATCAAAGTGATAAATAAGCTTTTTTTCCTCCCATTTGGTCGCATTCGTCCTCCCCCCAAAAACAGTCATAGTACCTTTATATATACACAAGGACGTAACTGAGATCAATAAAATAACATGTGTGCAATCAACACTAAAATTAACCCCAGCAAGCAAAGCAGTCATATAACCACAGTGAGAGGACACTAAAATTACCCAGTCTAACAGCAATGACCGAGAAGACGTGAAAACAGTGAGGGATAATGAGGCTGCACCTGTCCAGATGAAAAGCAGCAATCTCTGCATTGTGTCTCTGGAGGTCAACGAAATAGAAGACGTCTTCTGGAGTCTCCTCGTCCCTCTGCTGCCTGACACACACACACAGACACACAAACTGTCAGTTCCAACACTCTGCAATATATAATCAAGACATTACAGGTGGCCAACTCGAGGCTTTTGACTGACATAAATTCACACAGAACATGACATAGACTGTGTACTGTAATAGCATGCTATGTTACCTAACTCAGCATTTCATGTTTTTGTGTGATTTCATTGATCTCACCAACTGAAAATAACCAACTAGATTTCCTCACCTCATTGGTTTAAACATGGCTTTAGCTAGGTTGCGCATTTTCAGGGCCAGTTTCAGGTGATGTCCGCTGGGCTTCACCACTGTGGAAAGACACACAGAAACATGATGTGTGGTGCGAGATCGAGACGTTTTTTTGTACCACAACATTTGCCCTACATGACTTCCACTCCACACTTATCTCAATGTTTTTGGCCAGGGAAAAGCAAACAGTGAGCAGCATGCAAACTGACTCATTATTTTAAGATTTTAGATTTGCAAAATGTGAATCATTGTCTGGCCTCGCCCAAGTAATATGATAATTGGATGCACCCTGCGCTTTCTCCGACTGGCTCCATATTGTGTCACAGCAGTAGTCCAGATCAGCACATACAAGCACCCCCCTCCCCACAGTGCTCAGTGAAACTCCAGGTTCTTAATAGTTAACAATCAAGCAAGGTTTATAATATAAAACCATTTCTGGAAATGACTTAACGCGAATCCAACTGGCACAAACAGCTTCTGTGGCCGATGAATTACATCGCTCTTTGGTGAGTGAAATAATGAGAAGGTTAAATTTAAACTGTGGGGGGTAGCGATTGTTTTGTTGCTTGTTTCTTCTTGGCAGTGAGTGATGTTTGTGTGGCCATGCACTTCCCTGCGCAGGGATGCTGACAAAGCACAGACGAGACAGGTCAGACAAGTCAGCGTGGAAGAAGAAGAAACGTAGCTGGGAGAAAAATTTGACATATAAAACCAATAATGAGCTACTTTTCCCCCTTAATGTTTACATTTCTACCTGCAACGCTTTTACAGCACTTACTTAGTGAACAGCTCAGTAGCATCTATTGTTTGGCACGTCACTAACTTTCAATTATCCATCCGTAGCTTTGGTTTGCGTGCTGCTCAGAAGTAAAGTAGGAGATGGCAGCGTAGGTGGTAAGAAACGCTGGCTTCCCTCGGCGCGTGCAGACATCAAACGCTTAATTAGGAGCTCTGCCTTTGAACGCAGACTAATTCCTGGGTTTTATTTGCCCCCAGAGCAAAGTGTCTTATACAGAAAGACAAATCTGGATTTTGGTGCCAATAGAAAAACCAAAAATCCTCACTATCACAAAGGCAACAGTGTGTTTGTCTCTCATGGTACTGCCAAGCAGAAAAGGCAGAGTGAGAGAGAGGCAGACAAACAAAAAGAGAAACAAAGAGGCTAGTGAGAAATTAGACTCATGCGGTTGCACAACATGAGATATGAGGTAAAGAAAATAAAAGCCCAAATCCCCGAATGGATAAAAGGCTCATTGCAGGTGGCAATGACGTTGTCATACCTTGGGTGCAATCACACGCTCCTTTTAGGGCTTTCTCATCTTGAGTGTAATCTGTAAGACAATGAACTTGTTAGGTAATAAATTAGCACACTTATTGCAGGGAATGTACCTGTCTAATTCCAGAAAAGTAATGGGTGCTAGATTTGCCATCTGCATAAAACGCTAGCTGAACAGTCCTTACTGTAAAAAACAGTCCTGTGCTGTAAAGGAGCTTTACAATACAATACAATCAGCTGTTTGGTTGCTCTTGTACTGATATTATATTATATCTTTCCTACATCTTTCCTATATTAACAGAAGCGTTTTTCATTGCATATTTATTCAATTATACTGCACTACATGTAAAATTCCACCCAGTTCACAAAATTAGACCCCATGAGGGATATGACAGTACAGCATAAACACAGGAAGCCGATAATCTTTCCCTGACATCATCGAGCTAGACGCTCCAAATCCCATCTGACCTTCACCTGCACTGATGACTGTCATGCTCTGCATGTCCTTGATAAGTTGAAGGACAGTAGGGTCATCACGGGAGTACAGAGCATAGCGGTTTATTCCCAGGTGGAACTTCAGCCAGCTGGTATCAGGGTCGTAGGTCACCTCATGATTAGTCACAGTGATGTTAGCCAGAGCCGCTGCCAGACTGTAGAGCTTCATATGTCTGAGGAAGACGAATAACACATAGGACAGATGTTAGCTGTGGGATACAGGATGCTGTCAACTCCCTATTATCAGAGCCCTAAATAAATGGTTAACATATGTAAACACATCAATTTTCTGTAAAGCCATTGTTAATCCTATGTTATTTAAAACAACAGAGTAGCTGATTTAAAGAGATGCTTACACTGAACCTAAGATGACATGCTTAAGAACTGCTGGTAGGGACTGACAGGCAGGTATCTGAGTGTTATTAATATGTATTAACTAGAATATTCACCATATAAAGCATGCTATTTATTTTGCTTTACCCTGCCTGTAGATGCTGCTTCCTCTGCATGCCACTTTGCAACCCAATCTTCTTTTGAAAAGAGTTGTCCTGACTGTATTAAATAATTATGGTTAGTATTTTATTTTGCATGGGCCACAGATTTGGAGCTGCATGCTTTGGTGCCAGGCTTTCCTGGCATAAAGTCACATTCAACAGGTTTTTTGGAGCTTGTCATACATTAAAGCAAAGGAAAGAAAAACATGTTGTGTTATAAAGTACTTGTTCTATTTACCACTTTACTCCTGCCTCCATTAGTCATTTATAGTCAGCCAAGTTTTATTAGTCTCTTATATACAGGCTTTTTACTGTTTCTAAATTGAGTTTTAACAAATCTAAACTGCCCAGCCCCCTTTCCCCTCCAAGTAGGAATAAGAATAAACTGATACCAAAAGAAATACTGTCTGTGGTAAGAGGGGCACCACATGACAAGGGCTGACCACAGTGAGTGGGATTGCCATTTCTCCACCCAAACAAACTCCATCACAGACCGGATAACAAAATGAGATAATGGAGCAAAGCGCTAAGAATAGAAGTTTGTTTTTCTGTCATTCCTACCACCTCATTCATTTAATTTGACGTGACACAGAGTAATCAGGCCGCTGGACAAGTGCAGACAGCAGAGCGTGTATCCAAACACACACTGTGGGAAACAGATAAGTCACGAATGCACACAACGAATGCAGTAGATGCGATGTTTAGACGCTGTTGCAATATTTTGCAATAACAAGCCTGTGAGCTGCCTTTTTTTTAGTGCACATTTGTAAGGCAGCACAGCGGGGAGATCCATTGCTCATAATTCTTCTTATTTTCCACTGTGAGAGCCCAATATCTATATCTCTCTGAGGGAGACAGACAGACAGCCTCACAAGCCAAGACGGCTACAACTCCCAAAGATTGAGATGGGCCCCGGCAGTTTTAAAAATCCTTGTTTACCTTAAAGAAACCGTTCCAGATGCTGGCTCTCAGAAGTGACGTGTTTGTCAGGGTTTTCTGACCCAGCCCACATGACACTGGAGTTTTTATGACGCACAGAATTGTCTACAGATCCGGATGTCTGTCTGTGGGTGTATGCCTGTCACCACGAACAAAGTGCATCCAAGTTCATGGATATGTGTTTGTGTGTGTGCCTCGGGTGGGTTTGGCCCCAGTGTCACTGACCCTGCCTCCTGACCACAGTCAAGCCTCAACACGTGCTACCACAGTGGGAACTCTGAGCCAAAACGAACACGCAATTTAACAATAAAGTGAAGTAACTCTGTCAAGTCACGCATTGCAAAATCAGTGGCATTATTGTCACAACAAACAATATCTTAATTTAGAATGATGAAACATGACACCAGAAACTGACCTTTCCCAGTGCGACACCTTCCTCCTATAGTAGTCAATCAGCTGTTCCACCTGCAGCAGTCTCTCTTCTGGCCCCAGAGCCGGAGTCTGGATGTTGTATAGAGGGTGAGAGAAAAGCCTCACCAGTTTTGAGCCTCCGTACGCAGGCTCAGACGTGGTGCCGTCCAGGAGTGGTGCAGAAGTCCAGTTGGAGAGCTGCGGCGTGGCCAGACCCCCCTGGCTGGGGGGGAGGGTGAGTTTGTTGGGGCCACATGAGCAGGAGTGTCCCGATGTCAGGCCCTTGCTCCGCATCTTTGGCAAGAGGATGAAGTAGAGGTCGGCGGAGAAGACTGCCGTGAGGGTCACAGCTAATAAGATGCGATCTCTTCTCATCATTGAAACAGAAAGAGGGGGGTATGGGGGGGGGCAAAGAAAGCTGAGCAACGTCCAGGCTATGTGCTGCTCGGGACTGTGTGAGGCATCACTTGTAGTCTCCCTCCAGTCTCGCACACACACACACACACACACACACACACAGTCAGCCAGGCAGAGGCAAGCAGTCACAGGTTGGTCCAAGTCTCTCTCTCTCTCTCTCTTTCTGTTCTCTATCTGTGTTTCAGTCTGTTTCTTCCAGCCTCACTTTTCCTCCTCCTCCTCCTCTCTTGGCAGCTACTGAAGAAAGTGCCGAGCTGAGAGCGAGCATGTGCTAGCAGCAGTCAGTGACAGTCTGGCTGCTTCCAGGGACCTGCTGCTCAGAGGAAGAGCGAGAGAGAGCGTGTGCAAGTGTACATATAAGCGAGAGAGAGAGAGAGAGAGAGAGAGAGAGAGAGAGAGAGAGAGAGAGAGAGAGTGAGAGAGAGAGGAGCATGTGGGTGTGCATGTGCAGGTATGTACACAAACATCAAATTACAGGTTAGCAGAGGGAGAGAGTGGCGAGTGCAGAGGGGGGTGCAGAAAACACAACTCTCACACACTCTTGGAGAGCAAAGTCCTCGGAAGCAACACAACGCACTTCTGCTTATTACAACAGATTTGAATAAAACCCCGTCCAGCTGGCGTGGCGGGTCTAAGGCAGTGCCAGCGCTTGTGTGCAGGTCCAGGTCCGGTTTTCATTATCGTGTGTTTAAGCTGGGCGCCATCCTGCGTGATTTCTGACAGGAAGATTTAAATCTGCATGTTTAAAATGCACAGGTGTAAAAATGAGTTAAGGTGGCGTGACTGTGTTATTTGCCTTGCCATCCTTTCTTTTTCTTTTTTTCCCCCAAGAGGGGTGTGGAGGAAAGTTTCCCTTCCTTATCTTATCTTCTTGTCTCCACCCTACTCCTCCTCATGAAGTCCACTTTCACTTCTTGTCAGAGCTCATTACGTCCTCTCATCTTCTCTTCATCGTCTGCGCTCCTTGCTCGTTTCTTTCTCTCTCCTTTTCTTCTTTATGTTGCCTCTATTTTTGCCTCCTTTTATGCTACAGACCTCCAGTCTGTCTCGCTCCAGGCAAAAACTCCCAGCTGCGCTTTCCTTCCTGCTGTAGTTCCCACACACGACTCCTTCACCTCTCTTGCCCTGAACCACACTGATACAAACGTTCCTAAAAGGCAGCGCAGGACGGGAAAAAAGAAGTTGTTGCACAACTTGAAATGAGGAAATGAAAAGAAATCCAATACCTCACTGTGTTAGGACACTTTTCCTTATTCTTTGTCTTCCTGATTCCTGACTCACAAAGTCTGCTTGTCGCTCACGTCAACCGTAAAAGCCCTAGGCAGCTTTATAGTGAAGCAATGTAAACCTCACAGGGCTTTTCCCAGCCTGCATCGGCACTGTTGTGGTATTTTGGAACATCTGTCGTCTGCTTGGCTGTATGTGTTTGTGTGTGTGTGGAATTCTGGCAAAGTGATGTGTTGATGTTTGGGAGCAGCTCTCCAGGGTGTTTTACCCTCTCAGAAGAGAAAGCAGGGCGAGAGAAGCTGTTGCTGATGTTGGAAATCAGTGACAGGAAGCTTTAACCTGCCAATTAGCCAGACTGTAGATGAGCTTTGCCACTACAACCACAGTTTCCTTTTTTTTTGGTCTTTTTTACGAGTCAAAGAAAAGGGGATGCTGTTGTCTAAAAGCAGACACAATACTATGCAAAAGTTTTGTGCCACCATTTCTAAAACCACTCATTCCTTTATGTTTTGCAAGGAAAATGAGAAATAGGTGCAACACAAACTTGCATGGGAATACAATATCTAAGGGAAAAATATAGTTTGTACAATTCTAACACTGAAAGCCAAGATTTGGCATGACTACATTTATTCTTCAACACAGCCTGAAGTCTCTCAGGCAGGCGTTCTTGTATTTTATGTCATGTTTCTTTTCTTTTCTTCACTGGTGATGTGCTTGGCATCATTGTCATGCTGAAAAACGAAGCCATTGCCAGTCAAGTGGTATTGCATGGTGGATCAAAATCTGATGGTACTTTTCCGATTCTATAATTCCATCAATTTTAACATCTCCACCACTGGCTGAGATAGAGCCCCAAACCACAACAGAGCCTCCGTCGTGTCTTAGAGATGGCTGCAGACACTCTGTTCTTGTGTAATTTGGCATCCCTCAGCCTTTTCTCCCCGTTTTCCTTCCTTAAAAATGGCTTCTTGACAGCCACCCTTCCACTGAGACCATTTCTGCTGAGTCTTCAATGAACAGTAGATGGATCAGCTGAAGGACCCGATGCCTCTCTCAGGGCCTGTGTCAGGCATTTGCTGGATTTGTTTTTCTATCTTTTAAGAACATGACTTTCAGATACTGTTAATCTGTAGATGTATTATAGGCCAGAAGTATGCAGAATTACAAGAAACATGAACTTGCACTGCCAGAACAGCCCTGACCCAGGAAAGCATGGACTCCATAAGACAAATGAATGTGTCTGGGTTTATTTGTATTCATACCACAGAAACTGCCCTGAAAACTCAACATTTGTGTTTTCTGCCACTACTTCTTTTGCCCTCCATTTCTCCAGTCTCCTCAAATTTTTTAAGAAGACACTGCACACCATGCTTTAAATCGTCTGCGAAGGTTCTGAGTCATCCAGGTCATCGTAGTCTAAGCAGCTTAGAGACCAAACAGCCACTTCACAAGCGCATGGCACAACATAGAAGAGCCACCTCCACGGGACAAGACTCAACAGTTCATCTGCATCTAAAGGACAAAGGACACTCTTTCGAGGATGCCAACGTTCACATTTTGGACAGAGAAGACAGATGGTTTGAAAGAGGAGTGAAAGAAGCCATCTATGTCCACTGTGAGCGACCATCTTTGAACAGAGGCGGTGGTTTACGACACCAACTGTCTGCCATCTATAATCCAGTTTTGAGATCCCTTCCCAGACGCCTTAACGCCCACTCACATCCTGGGCCATCTGACCTCAGGATATCACATGATAAGGTGGGGCCAGGTTTCACAATGAGCTCACCTGAAACCCTGGCTGATTGGGACCCACACCCACTTTCACACCTTGGCTCATGTGATTAGGTAGAGGATCATCAGGGGGTCCTTTGTCCCTCTTTGGGGGGAAACTCCCACTGGGTTTAAATCTGGGACTCTCCACCATTGACCCTTAGAACGGAAGAGGCTTCTCAGATGACAGGTGAAACGTCTTCAAGCAACTCAAAGAAGTCCATACGCTTCTTTCCAAGCTCCTTAGACTTGCTTTAAATCATTTTGTTGGTGTAATAATATTATTTTATGCTGATCAAACTCTTTTTATCTTTGACAATTTTTACAGAGTCAGGAAAAAAAAAGTTTTTTTATGCTTGAAATAAAAAAAATGAAAGTTACTCTGAAGATGGTCAGGTACTAGGACTCAACTGAAAATGAGTGAAAAAGCAGTCAATGTCCAAATAAAACCTTCGAAAGACTTTCAGAACATTTGGAGAACTATTGCTAAAAGCAACACCTCCTAAACAAATGAGAGTGGCTCAAGACTTTTGCACAGTATTGTATTTTTACATTACGTATTTGCGTAAAGAGTACAAGGAGAGGTCACATTTTTCATAACTGAATAAATCATCTATTTAAGTTTCTCCTGGTTGTACTTAACTTTTAAGGCAACAGTCTTACTGGACGCTTTCAAGGCAACAAAATGAAATTCAAGCCATATTTATGCTTTTATGCCAACGCATAAAAAAGACAGGAACGTTAAGTTGTAATGACTTAAAATCAAACCATCCGTGTTCATGAGCAGGCTGGAGATATTTCTGACAACACATTTGGTGGAGTTCACTCATGCACTGTTGACTTGAAGATGCTGGAGGGGGCAAAATGCTCTGCGGATGACTTGCCCTGTTTGTCCAAGCTGTGTCTGTTCGCATTTATCCCCGGGAAGCACACTAGGGAAGAAGCTCTGAGCATGCCTCCACCCCCGCTTGAACATCCATACCGGTACTTAAACTAACCCAGTTCTTCAATAACAGGAAAAGTGCGTGCAAAGATGTTTCAAAATTGAATGTATGAAGAAAACACATGAAAATAGGACATTGAGTCTTGTGTCACCAATTTCTGCAATTTAGCCAAACTGTGATGATAAGTACAGGGTGGCTTTTGTTGAGATAAAGCGATGCGATGGCTCTGATGTTTTCCTGTCTAGATGACTGTTTGGATGACCTAGAAGTATCATATCAGGAAGCTTCAAATTATCTGCAAAGAGCTGCAACAAGTCAGACAGCTAGACTTCATTTAAAACTACTTCAGATCTCTGTCCTTCCATAGTTATATATCATTTTTTTGCTATAGCTTAGCATAAAGTGGGGAATTACAGCGAAACAGCTCAGCTTTTTCCAAAGGTAACAAAATGCTAAGCATCCCACTATACTGTACAAAAGCACATCATTTCTTCATATTTTGCTAGGAAAATGGGAAATAGATACAAACACAAATGGAAATACAGTATAGTCATTTCCTGGGAGGACGACTCTAAGTTGCACCTACTCAAAAAACAAAAACAAGAATAGCACAGAGAACAATCCCACCCCAACCTCCATAAAGTTATTTCTCATTGTTACACATTGTGAGCTTTCAGAGGTGCTGATTAGGGAAATTTCAATACTGTTGCACAGAGCCAGGCAAGCCATTTACATAATTTACACTCTACTATGCTAGGCTAGCACACCACCATCACAGTGTTGATATTTCCCAATGTGTATTTTTTTTTTTTTTGCATATAAAAGAAGCATATTATGCATAAATGGGCCAAACAACAGACATTAGTTTGCAAACATTAAAGTGGAATAAGATGAAAGCTGAAAGCGAGGGACAAAGGGCAAAAAAAAATAATACAGCATATGAAATGCAGAAGAGACAGTGCAGTGACACTGAAAATCCTTCCAGCACAGTGAGTTCATCGCATATTCAAAAGGACATATTCAATTTGCTGTTTCAAAATAACTTCATAAAAGGAACACAAAGGAACAATGTTCACGTTTGAATCTCTTTCTACATCTGACTCACTTTTTTCTTTCAGACGCTGCACGCTGAGCTTTGAGCTGCCAGTCAAATTTTGATAAAACACACAGCCGATTGTGGGCAAATCTTCAATAAAGCCTCCTGGAGAAGGAATGAGTGAAAGAAAAGAAGAAAAAATCAAAACCAGACTTTTCAATATCAGAAAACACAAATATAAGACTTCACAGATCGATATCGGGAAGACATTTTTCAGCATTCTTAATTCAGATCATAAATAAAGACGTTAGATTAATCAGTGCAGGGCTCCTTCTTCTTGACCTCTCAACGGTCAGTCCACATGAACTGAACTGGCAGCTACAGGAAAAAACATCCTCCATGTCTAGGCCACAAATGCACAATGTGGTAGTTTTATGAAAGGGACAGGGCTGGCAGAAGAAGAAGAGGGCGAGAGAGGATGAAGAAGATCAACAGAGGGAGAAAAGCAAGAAAATCAGAAAAGACAAATTTCTCACCAGATGCATCCTAAACAGAGTAGCAGAACTCATTTCTTGCTTCTGTTTCCGTCCCATTTTACTTTCCCATCAATCAAGCTCTTTTGGAAAACTTTAGATTGACTTCGGTTAAAAAGGAGGTGAAACCGAGCTGTCGCATTCCTGCAAAATTGATCGAGTCTTTTATAGCTGCATGTGCTGACCAATGCTGACCAGTATATCTGTGTTGTCCAGAAACCTAGACTACAAAGCTACAGTAGCTGTGATCTATAATATACCCCATTTTATTGTCTGTTTTGCTCTACACGGAACCATAATTTACACATCGTGTTCAATGCAACTTGAAACTAGCAAATGAAAGCACAACATAATTAGAGAAACATGAACAGTGGGTGCATTTTTTCATAAACTTCAAGACAATTAGAAAGAAGAGGAGTCGCCCCCTGCTGGACAACGAATGCACGTTTATGCCACTTCCACTTTGGCCTTACTTTTCAGATCTGGAAGCCTTGTCTGTTCACCTGCTGTAATATAAATTAATACAAATATCTAGTCATCACATGACAGCAACTTTTTGCATTTAAGCATGTAGACATGGTCAAGACAACATACTGAAATTCAAACCGAGCATCAGACTGGAGAGGAAAGGTGATTTAAGTGAATATAAATGTGGCATGGTTGTGTGTGCCAGACAGGCTGCTCTGAGTGTTTCAGAAACTACTGATCTACTGGGAGTTTCCAACACAACCATCTCTCAGGTTTACAGGTTTACTTCAAGAAAGAGAAAATATCCATTTAGCAACACTTGATGTCCTGTTGATGCAGGATCAGAGGACAATAGCCAGACTTCTTCAAGCTGATAGGACAGCAACAGTAACTCAAAAAAACACTTGTTACAACCAAGGTAAGAAGAGCGTCCCTGAATACACGACATAATGAGCTACAGCAGCAGAAGACTACACCAAATATCACTGATGTTACCACAGAAGAGGAAGCTGAGACTCTGATGAGTCTTGATTTCTGCTGTGACATTCAGATGGTGGGGTCAGAACTTCATCCTGCCTCGTATCAATATTTTCCTGGCAAATTTTTGGTCCCTCTTGGTCCAATATCCTCCATATTGTTGCTGAACACGGTCATCTCTTTATGATCACAGAGTAGCCATCTTCTCCAGGCTGTTTCCAGCAGGATAACATGTCATGTCAGTTCACATCATCTCAAACTGGTTTCTTGAATGTGACAGTCAGTTCACTGTACTTAAATGGCTTCCACACTTACCAGATCCAGTCCAACAGAGCACCTTTAGGATGTGGTGGAACAGGAGTTTTACATCAAAGATATTTAGCTAAGAAATCTGCAGCACCTTCATGATGCTGTCATGTTGATATGGACAAAAATCTCAGAGGAATGTTTCCAGCACCCTGTTGAATTACAGCAGTTCTGAAGGCAAAACGGGTCCAACCCAGTACTAGAAAGGTGTATTTAATAAAATGCCCTATGAGTGTATATTCTCATTTTCCAAAAAGCAAGCTACACGTGACATGGGCGAGGGTGGTGGTCATATTGCCATGACAACAAGAAGCAACAGCCAGGCGTGATTAGTGATTAGTGAATGGTCAAATAATTGTAAAACATAGGAACCCAGGGTTTGAACATATTTTATATCTGTATTTTGAACATCGTCCCATTTAAAAACAAAAACAAATGCAGTACTATGAATGTTTTCCAGGTGAGAGTGTTTAAAAATTTCCAGCATTTAAACTATATCACGTATTCTTTCTTGTTTATGACTGCTGCCTTTCACCACACCATGAGGTTTGGCTGCTTTGAAGAACTACAGACTTTGACATGGTTGGACAGGGCATCATTTGTCCTCATTCTAGTCTAGTATACCAAACTATTTTTACCATAAAGACTGGAAAAAAACAAACAAACCCTCAAACAAAACACCAGCAGTTTTCTAGTAATTCCCCAACCAAGGTACAGATCACCAAGCTGATGTGTTAACTAGTGAGCATTATTGGTTCATTGAGCACATTTTGTTACCTTTGGAGAGAGCTTCCAAATTCACACAGCTTTTATGAAAAGTTCAGCTATTTGGTTGCTGTAGCTTAATATTTTTAGAATAGCAATGGACAATATTAATCTTCTCATTGAACATTTGGCAACAATGAATTTCCAAAAATGTGGAACTATTCTTGTAAGTTCGATTTGCAGAATTTTTGGCATTTGTCTGGGACAGAGTGGATAGAAAAAGGATGAAAAAGATGAGTTATTTCTTACTGCAGACACAAGACACCAACAAAACATAAAAGAAGGTATTCATGAAGCTAGCAGGAGCAGAAGAGAGGGGATAAGATCAAGTAATCAGCACAAATCTCACCAGCAGGACCACCTGAGTCTGAAGAGACAAGAAACAGCCAATCAGCAGCGATTGCTGTGGTCGATGTCCTCAAAGAGTCCTCTCCTCTCGTAACACAAAGCTACTGTCTGGCAGAGGTCCTCACATGAATACTGAGACACGCATAGACAGGTACAGATGGAGGATGAAAAACTGTGTTTGCATGAGGGAGGGGTAGCTAAACAATAGAGCTAAATATGACAAATGCACTCAGCAGCAGCTGATGTTGTCCTCCCAGGTTACCATAGGTTGCTGAGGTTGCTCGTGGTCATTCACTCCTGCTTGGGTGGATGAAGCTGAAAGAGGATGGATGACAAAAGACAAAGAAAAGTGGGTAAAAGCATACATGTGTATGTCTGCCTGGGTGTGTGTGCAGAAAAAGCACAGCTAATCGCTTATTTTGGCAAGTCCTGAGCAATGGCAGACTGTGAGAGGAAAGTGTAGGAAACGTCTCGCAGATACACACCCTCACACACCAACCTTGAGTATTTGTGGGTTTTTTTTAAAGAAAAAACATTCTGGCCTGTGTGTCTAAAGGAGAACATTGCCCAAATGTTCCAGAGCTGAGCTCCAAACTTTGCAGGAGGAGAATGTGAAGAATGCTCTGACTCTTCTCTTCATAATGTGCAGAAATTGGACATGATAGAATCTGAGTATCAGGTTAGATTAGCTTAGAAGGTCATCCTGACCTGCACTGTTTAACCCCTTTTTATGAACATTGTCAGCAGCAGCTGTGCAAACTCACATATGTGTGCAGAAGGTTATCTGATGAAATGGCTAATTACTGGAAGGGGTAGCCAAATGTTACTGGAAACGGCCTTGATTGTGTGTGTGTGTGTGTGTTTACCTTCAGAACACCATTCTTCCTGTGAAGTCTGATCACGGCTAGTAGGGTCAGGTACTTGACTTTGGACGTCACTGCCTTCCATATTTTCATCTTCAGTCCTCCTCTCTTCTCTCAGATTGTTCCGTGTATTCCTGAGAGTGTCAGAGCAAAACAATACCAGTGTTTACTTGAGATATGGGTTTGCCAATTTCATGCACGTCAAGCTCCTGATAGACAAGACATGGGTCAGTGATCCTATTGGATGAAGATTTGTCACAGAGGCCGATATCTGTGAGGATGTTTGTTGTTAGATTTGATTCAAACCAGAGCTGTTACTGCTCTCGATCTCTGTGGTGAAGCATTTGAGTACTCTGTGTGCTCCTTCTGTGTGTGTGTGTGTCTGTGTGTGCGTTTGTGCGTGCGCTGCTTTAGTGGATGAGTTAAAACTGACATAACGACTTCAACATATGCAAGATTTCAACTTCACAACTTTACAAGCTAATAAGTGCCGGCAGAGCATTTTTATTGTGATAAGCAGTTGACATTAGTGGTAAAATGAGGCTAAAGATACTTTAAAAGTTAATTGGTATCATCTATCTGTGACGCAGTTACATACATGAAAAACTGCTATAATGTGAAGTTACGATGTTTACACTTGCTGTGTCAGATATAAAAGATGAATTCTCAAAGTTACAATAACTGAGTGACAATTTAGGGAGCCAGTGTTTGATTTATGGCTGCACAGTAAAAATGCCCTAAAGAGTTGTTTTGAATTCGGTTGTTCAAAGGATGGTGCCTTATGTCAGTAGTTGTCACTTCTGTACATGTTTATAATCATTGCTGAGGTGGGAACTACATTTTAAAAATCCAACTCTATTAATTAGGGCTATAAAGGTTTAGTCAGCTAGGATGACTCGAATGGAAGAAAACTGTTTCCTAGGTCTCAGTCTGTGCAGCTATATGCATAGTATGACCTGCACTGTGGTTGAATGAGGTATGGTGTGTTACATTACTTCCTCGTTGAGCTTGCTGGGCTGGAATAATGGAAAAATCCTGGTCATACTGCTGGGTTAAAACCTGGTAAACAAACATGTAAGCTGCTTTGTGAACCTGCCCTTACAACCAGAGTATGCTAAAGGACACTTGCGTGTTGTCTAGTGCTCTGTGGGTTGCTGATTAAACCACCCACAGAATTTGAAGCCAAAGTGGCAGCAGCAGAGAGTGGTGAAGTGCCATCCATATAAAGAGTATAACTGACAAGAAGCTGCTTGAATGAGTGCTAAAACTCAGAACTGAGTTATTATTTTCCACTTCAAGTTCTGTTGTATCAAAGTTAATGGGATTTTATTATTATTATTATTATTATTATTATTATTATTATTATTATTATTATTATTAATTTCTCTGTCTGAAATAAGGTCTGTCTTTAATAAAAATGTAGGAGATTTTCCAATTTTGTTCTATCATATAAAATCTATAAAAACAAAACAAACACAATTTTAAATCTTTTACACTTCCCAAACCTGTAGTTTGCTAAAAAAGAAAAAAAAGAAAAAAAAAGAAGTGGCTATGGATGTTATTAGGCCTATTAAACATCATCGCAGTCATTGACTATATATAAAAGATGGCCGCATGGTAAGTTATTACTTAATGTTATAGTAGCAAGCTGCTACATAAATTTCACAATGCACATACGCAAATAATTATTAGTAATTACTGCCATGATGAGCATTTCCTCTGTCACCGTGTTGGTTTTCTACATGTGATTAGAAAGGGCGGGTGTAACTGTGGAACTCCACGCTCATTGGCCCTGGTATATGTGTCTGTGCATGCTTTGTAAACACAGTACCATTTTCTCGCTTGTCAATCACAACGATTGACAGGCAAGAAGCTAGTACTGTGTTTACAAAGCAAGTTTTTGTGGTTTTGTTTTGTTTTTTTATTCAATGTGACCCAAAATTAGTGACTGAACCTTTCTAGAAAATTGTCCAAAATAGTCCATTTTCCCATTGATTCTGTTTTTTGCAACCACATCTAATAGTTGGTCTTCAGACAGACCTGGAAGTTACATCCAGGTTTTATATTGTCGGTGGTCACTACTTATCACTAAAAGTGGCCTCACTCCTAACCCCCCCACCCCCACCCCTTGGATCTTATGAAGGTGGAAAAAAAGGCTGTGAGCTTGTTTGTTTCTACTATTGGAGCAACTGCAAGTTTTACTGCATCCAAGATTTTTTATCTCCAGATGTGCTTATTTATAGCCTAATATTGGTGATAATTCATAACGATGATCTTGTTGTAAATGTCACAAACTTCACATAAAGCTTATTCTAAATTTAAAAACCTACAAAAAAGTCTCCTTTTTTATATGAAACAATGACTAATGAAAAAAACATCATCCCTGCAGCACTCTATTTACACTTTGGCTCTGTCACTCTCTTCCTCACACAGACATTAAATGTACACTCTCCATAAGTTAAACAATACTGTTGTCATGATTTTGCTCCTCGGTGAGGTTTATGCAGACATTTATTTATATTTCTAAGCATGTGCTGACTCTGTCTTTAACTTTAACTGTGCTTTTTCCATCCCCTGAAATTAAATTATTCCTGACAGCTCTCTCCTTCATGGTCCATGTTACCCAGCATGTGACAGAAATACAGAGAGCAAAGATGTGAGCCAAGCCAGAGTTTACGACCTTTAACCAAAATGAAGTTTTTATTAAAGACTCAAATGTTTGTGGAACAGTGAGGGAAGTTTATTTTGGAGAACATGTTCAATCATGACGTACATTTCTTACATTTCATACTTATATTAGATTTGGTACAAACCCTTCACTGTTGATATTATCACTTATTGGACTTGTCTTCTGTTTGATACTGGCAGCTTTAATTTGCCACTCTTCTAGTTGTTGATACTCTTGAATGATCTAATCTCAAAAGACTGCCATGTTTGCAAGCCTCATCTTGAAACTTGGCATGTATAATAAAAATTGTGCTTCAAATTATTATGTGTGCAATCACTTTTAGCATTTATTGCCTCTAATGAACAAGGAGTGACGTTTTGGCTCAATTTTATTTTCTCTCTACTGACCTCTTACCCTGTGTGTATTAAACACATTTCTGTCAAGACCACTAGTCACAATAAAAATGTTATTTCCATCTACAGCTGTTTATATCTGGATGTACGGCCCTCTGCTGGGACCTTCCACCATACCATGCACAAGCATGGAAAGATGCAGAAATGAGCAGGGGCATGGGAATGCACGGTAGACCTGACATTGATTAAGTTGGATACAGCATGAACAGCATGAAATGGAGGAGGTGGGTTGCAAGGCAGATTGCAGAGGATGCAAGCCAAAATAACTCAAATAGCAGATCCAGAACCATCATCCAAAAATGCTCTCTGTAATTCTTTATGTGTTTTTTTAAATAATTAATGAAGACACAAGCCAGTTTACCTACCTATGATAAGTTCCTGGGTCAGCGATATTCCACGTCACCTCTTGCCCAAAAAACCCCACATGATTGCCGTCGTCTGTCCATAGTCCAGCAGAACCATCAACTGATGCTGTCAGGACAAACAGTCTGTCAAACACTTCAAGGACTTCCACACATATCAAAGCCCTTTTGTGAGCCCTCCAAGATTGCAGCAGTGGAGGTTGTTCACAAGTTGCCTGTATGAAGAAAAATATGTCAAGTATATGGGGATATGAGGTGCAGTGCACCAGGTGCAATCTTATTTCCAGCACACCTCAGGTTGGATGTCCACTGCAAAGGAAGAAATGTCCCAAATCTGAAGTGAGCCTGTTGTGTCACCTGAGACCAGAATGGTGTTTTTAGACTGATCTGAGTTCAGGCTAAGCACACGCTCACCTGGCTGCTCTGGAGCGTAGAAATGACCTGGAGGGAAAAAACACAGAAAAAATAGACTTGTGCTCGTAAACTCATCCAAGCATAAAGTACTAAGTACAATCTAAAAGAAATTTGCTTGTAACAATAGACTTGGATATATCTTTATAGGCAGTTAAAAAGTCTGCTGGTTCACTCAAAAGTGCATGCAAGCAAATCTATTTATATTCTGCTTTTGTACCATTTTCAAGAATTCTTTCTTCACTTCAATAACAAAAGTACTTCTGAGACAAACTGCAAACCCTTCAACAGATTTTAGTTGTCACCTGCATTCCTCTTATGTCATGATTTCAAATCCCCCTCTCTGCTGGAAGCATGCACAGACACATAGATACATATATAAATCTATACAGACATACAGTTCACTCAAATGCACTCATGCAAGCCTGTACCCATATGCAGTGGTTACAGTGCATGAATCCCACACCACTAAACACAGATGGGATCTGGAAAGAGACATAGTTGTGGGCTGCCAGGAATGGTACCGGCTGGCAGCCAAGTCGACAGTTCAGCCTAACTGTCACTGCTTGCAAGGGCTGTTTGTAAATCCTTCTTATGGGAGGAGGAGAATTAGAAGTGACGGATGATTAAAAGTTTTTATCTTAGATTAATGTTTTCTACTGCAGCATCTTTTTTTTTTAAAGGACCTCACATCAATCTCTTCTTTAAGCTTTTTCATGTGCATCCCACTCACCATAACTGTGATTGTCATCAGTGATGCTCCAAAAGCACAGCCAACCACCCTGGGATGACACTAGGACACCCTTGTTTCTTAATTGTTTCCTGCCAGCTCGATGCTGAAGGAACAAGATGCTATCCACGGGGAGAGCTGACCTGGACGCACACAAGCAGAAAGAAAACCACAATCATGAATATGTCACTATCAGCTAAGGATGCAAGATACTTGACTTCATTTATTCATCATTTAATTAACTGTCAGGAAAATTTATGAGAAATTAGTTTGATTATGTCTTCGTTACTTTAATTACTTATTCTTTTATACCTTTATCATTCATGCATGATGATAAAAGGAATACCTTTTTTGAGTTCTGACATTTTACATCTATTTGATATTTCAATAATAATCTGCATGTTATTTAAACATTTGTTAATCTAAGCTTTTATTGTGTGTTATCGTCAATAAAGACTGCAGAGAGCCAAAGATAAATAATTTTTTACCACGCCAGCAACAAAATTTGATCTGGGATACAAGAAACATGATCTAAATTAGTAGATAAATCATTAGTAAACTGATCCATGCTGATTTGTTTCGTGTCAAAACCTGCAAGTCATACACATCAAGTTTAATAGTAAACCCTCACTGACTGCAAGACAGCACTCGGAGCTGCATCTCCTTACCGTGCCTGCGTCCCTCTCTGCAGGTGGAGCATCGGTCCTTGTGTTTCCATGCTCCAGATCACTACCTCTCCATCATAACTGGCTGTAGCAACAACGCTCAGAGCGGAGCACTGACACACAGCCAAGATGTCTGATTTGTGGACACTGCTGGACTTCCAGGACATGTCTGCTCTCACCTTCAAGTCCTTCAGTGCACGAGTAAAAGAAAAATAAAGCACAGCTTAGTGCACAAGCATTTTGGTTGAAATGATGATAACTATATACCTATATACCTCATTTATAAACTGTGTTTATAAATGAGGTGAAATAACCTGTAATTGTCTCTTCTGTAGAAGCTCTACTTACTTCCCCAGGTTGCTCATAAAAAAGTGTACCATGTTGCAGTAGACTTTTTTAAACAAATTATGGAATTTGAACTTACCAGGGGCGTATATAACGTATGCATATATATATAAGTGCAATTTACTGATTTTTGATTGCCCCTCTAGGTTTTGGAAATGAAAAAAATATATAACGAAACAGACAAGCTAAGTTCTGCTTAAGCGAGGGACTTTACAGTGAGAAATATTATGTAACTGGGCGAAGGAAAGGAAAAAAGCAGCATTAAGAATCTGCTGCAGAAGCATAAATACTCAGTGCTACTACTGTTCGCTTTAACAGATGACTCCAGCCACAGAGCAGATGGCAGCTGAAGGTTGAAAGGTAAAATGTAACACAAGAATTTGAAGCTTGAGAATAATGTGCAAATGCAGACTGTTATATATTTATACACTGAGACCTGTGCAGCAGCAAGCATAGCTGTAGGTGGATGTGGGTTTGTATTTATGCGCTGAAAAGACTTTAGAGACTTTCTTCACTACTGACAGGAAAACACAAGACTTCTGAATTATTATACTGAATATGATGGGACAAGTTAGTAGTGTTACTATTGGAGGAAATATTTTCTGAGCCTAATTTGGACCACAGTCTTCTTAAGGCCAAGTTGTTGTTGGCATTCTTAAGAAAAACACTTAAATGTTTTCTGAGTCTGTACTAGATTAGTCACTATGGTGACAGCTGTTTGTGTAGGACTCATCACGCTGCTTTTAACATCTGGGAAAGAACTTGTAGCAAGAAAAAAAAATATGTCAAGGCTAAAACTCTGTGAGACTAATTTTATAGCATCTTAATATTTCTGAGCTTCTTGGGTGGACTGCATTACCCAGAATCACCTGTCAATCAAAAGTTTATGTAATGCATTTAATACTTTGTTATGTTGTTCTTTCTTGACCCACAGCTAATGAATTTTTTTCACTGCCTTTCCAATCTGAGAACCAGCAGCTACCGTCAGATGACTAAGAGTGTGGAGATGAAGGTCAGTGTTACAAATGCAGGTAAATTTAAAAAGCAAATATAAAAGTTAATCATTATTAAGTTATAGCAAAATAGTTCTGAGAACACATTTTAGCGTGTCTTTTGCTGCCTATGGAGGTTCTCAGTCATCCAGATCACAGTAGTTTTGAGAGCTTGAAAAGCCCTCACGTGCTTCAACTATTTTTCTTTTTTTTTTCTTTTGTCCCTAGCTGGCGGTCAGCAGGGAAGGTCGTCCACCAAGCCAATACGTCGCTGTGGATGCCGCAGGGTTCTCATCTTTGTCAGCGATGCACTTCCAAGACTTGCGATCTGGCCTTGACCTTTTCTTGCTTGAGGATTAGACGTCATTGTTGAAGATCGTCTTCAGTTTGCTTGATCCAAGTCTTCTTGGGAGCGTCATGCTTGATTCCCTAGTGTGTGGCCAAAACCATTGCAGTCGTCACTTCTGGATCAGCTCTTCCATCTAGGGCTGATGGTGACATTGACTACGCATCGTGCTGTTGCTGAGACGGTCACGGGGTGACACCCGGAGAATCTGATGCAAACAGCGCACGTGGAAGACCTCAAGCTTGTTGAGGTCGTGCTTGAGGATGACCCAGGTCTCGGATCCATAGAGAAGAATGGGCAATACTAGTGTGGGGTACAGTTGAATTTTGGTGATGAGGGTGACGTTTGTCTTCCGTGCTTCATCTACCACACCTTACCTATGTTTCTATATATTCATACAAGCAGCATAAGATATAGGACATTCTGCCTTCTTCTTTCAAACTCTCAGTGCTTGTTGTTCTTTACAGGACTGTTTATCTGCACCTAACCAATGCCTGATCAAACCTGATTGGTCAATACTGCAAGCCACAACAGAAAAGTTCCAGTAGCTCACATTCTGCTGTTTGCCTACAAATTCAGCGTGTTCCTGTGACGATTAGACATTACTGCTTTTGGAAAACTTACAGTTATCCCTGTCAAAACCACAGGCCAGCTGGTTTCTTGCTGTGTTGAATATACACGTTACATATAAGTTACGTTGAATATAATAATTTTAGGTGCATTTGTGAATGCTTGTCTCTCTTTGCCGTTTGCCTTGTGATTGATTGGTGACCTGTCCAAGGTGTACCTGGCCTCTCTCACCCTATGACACCTGAGATAGGCTCTTTGACCCTGAAACAGTAAAGAAAATGGATGGGTGGATGGGTGGATGGGTGTTGACTGTATAAATGGCATCCATGGAGCTTTTTTTTAGATAAAAGACAGAGCCGAAAAGGATAGTAAAACCCAGAGTACCAAGTCAATCTTAATTTTAGGATATTTTAGGATGGAAAGATAAACTATAATCCTCCCTGAAAATACGTTTTTTTTCTTCTCTGCAAAACTAGAGCGGGAAGAAAAACATTGTTTTCCAGCCTGGTGTTCAGTAACCCTTAAAACTGTATTTATGTGTGGATTATAACTTTAATGCACCCTTGATTTTACCTTGTCTCCTGCAATGCTGTACTGAGTGATGCACTGGTTCCACCCCACAGCCAGTAAATGGTTGTCATGGAGGCAGGTCAACCCAGTGACTTCAGAGTTGGTGATGGGCTCCAGCTTGTGTAAGTTTAGGCCATTTAGTAGATTCCACACCTGCTTGGGGAGTGGCCAACACTCTGATTTAAGTATTTTACACATTGATGCATTACAGCCAAATTTCTTTCTCTATATAATAATAAGTAATAAGATGTATTGAACCTTAATAGTGCCATTACGAGCTCCCGTGATTAGTCTTCTGTGAGAGGAGTCCAGTGCCATAGAGGAGAGCACCTCTTCTCCATGAGCATTTAAAATGTAAAGCCGCCTCCTTCCTGTCTCTACATCCCACAGAAAGACTGATGAGTCAGCATGTCCAGTCACCACCTGCCTCAGGGTGGGGTTGTACAAGGCACAGGAGAGGTATGGACCCTGTTTAAATTCTGTCCTGAATTCCTCATCAGTCAACCAACCACCTCCTCCTCTTCTCTTTTCTGACAGATTGAGCACTGCCAGGTAATCTTTGCAGGCCACCACTAAATGAGGTTGCATCTCATCAGGAAGAGGAGGGCTAAGCAACAGGAAGGGGAAATTTCCATGTTCTGGGATGCGACCTGGTTGCAGACAGGGAAACTGCAGACGGAGAACTTTCAAACACTGATGGGTAGAAATGTCCCAAACTCTCAGTTCCTGGCAAAAGAAGACAAATGCATCATCATTAATTCGAACATAAACAAGCTCTACTAGCATATATTCACATAAAATATACAATTATGTATGCATTTATGGTAAATCCTAATTCACTCACAGCATCTCTAGAGTAGCTGAAGATCTGCCCGACATGTTGGTAAATCGCAACATCTAGTACCGTGGTGTGGTGACCCGGCAGTGTAGCCACAGGACTTGAAGTCACATATTGTGACCACAGTCTGACTTTTCGGTCAGAGCCTCCTGTAACCATCAACTGTAGGGACGCGTTGTAGTCGAAACACTTGGCTCCCTGACATGAGGCAAAAGCATTAATATCGTATAGTATACAGAAGATGGTGTTTTATGCAGGTGAAAATATAAATGAAGTGATGGTAAATGCTTCTTTCCTTTCAAAGATACATGACTGAGATTTTTGTTTTACAATGTTCAGACAGTTATTTGGAGAGTAAACCTTGGGTTTCAAAAAAACAAACAAAAAACAAAGAAACCCATTGTGAGTGACAGGAAGCATCACCACCCAGTTTTACTCCTTTCACAGCAGCCGGTGACACTGTCTGTTTCTGCATACTGCTGTGTTTGCTCTTCTAGATAAAACTGGCCAGTTATAACAGCATTTACTACACTGTAACACTGTCACACTAGGACATTTAATACTATATAAAACTCTTTCTCACTTAAACAGAGTTTATTTTCACATGTCAACCTGCCCTCGTAGGTCTGTGTCACCCAGTCCCCAGTGCTGTGACACACAGGTCTGACTGACATTGATCCAGATCAGAAGTGGATAACTATGAAAATCACAACAAAGTCTAAAAGCCACAACATGAGAAGTTGATTTGAAGTCAGTGATGTTACCAGATCTTATAAATAAAACAATTCAACTAAAATGCAGAAGGCAAAGGGGAGGATAAGAACACATTTGATTTAATTTCTTCAGGTAAAATAAATGTAGCCGTTGAGGCCTGTTATTCAAAATAAAACAGGTAATGTTAATGAGCTTATCTCCTGACATCAACGGAGTTGACCCTGGCTTGGCTCACTCTAGCATGTAGAGGCCACATTAAAATGAAAGCTATAGCAACTGTTTTCACTGCAGATGACATATTACATGTTCAGTACTACAATAATTATGAAATATTATAAATAAATAATGCTCACAAAAGTGGTCCAACCTGGTGCTGGAAAAATGTATTTTTGAAGTGGCCAATGAGTGTATTATCAGTCAAACTGACCTTGTTACCTTGTTAATTACCTGGTTAAATTTCCAAATGTAAGGCTCCTGCTTCAATGACACATTCATAAAGACCACAGATGTGGTGTTACTTTCTGACGATGTCATGATGACATTGGCACTGGGTTCAAACATTACTCTGGTAATTGGTTCCTGGTGGATGCTGGGGATGTGTTGATAGGACACCATGTCGCTGTGTTCACCAAGATCCTGTGAGGAACGAGGGTGAAACAAGAAAAACAGTGAGTCCAAATGATGTTTAAGGAAAAGTTGTAGTGTAAGCAGCAACACTTCAAAGCTTCTTGCTTCCATGCTTCTGTAACAGAATTCAGTAAATAGAGGAGGGAAAACCTACTTGGAAAAAGATCCTTTGTGGACCTTTGTCTCTCTTTGATGGTTTCTTAAAAAGTCCCTTGGATGAGTTTAGGAACCACATCAGGTGGACTCCTCCTTTTTCATCCCCCAGTAGCAGCAGAGGAGGCTGTTCTAGACTCTTGGAGTGAAAACCCTTTAGATTGAAGTGATGCATTTAGTGCTTTCCAAATGGAGACATCCAGCTAAAACAGTAACATCTCACACAAACAGTTGTCCTACCTGCACATCATACCAGTAACACAGACAGGTCGGCACACTGCGAAACCCTGGGAGCAATTATAGGACAAAGAGTTAACAATATTTCCGGGCTTCACGTGGTTTAGTTGGTTTTTGTTAGGAATAAAAGTACCATATAAGTGAATTTCCTCCAACAAACAGTTTGAAGAAATAGTAACAAAGCGCAAGTCCCTGCAGTCAGTTGCTATGGCAATCTTGTGGACGTTGCCCATGTACACCGCATCGGTGGTCCAACCTCTGAATCTCCTTGTGTTTGCCACTTCCTCTGTTGGGTCTCCAGCAAGCTGGTTTAAATAGAAAAACGTGAGTGAGTGTGCTGTAATTCCACGTGGATATTAAAGTAGCAACATGATGTCACTCACCCCTAAAGTTTTGAGGGTGTGTAGGCTGCTGTTCCAGGCGGTGATCTGACCCCCCTTACTGACGCTAATATAGCGGAGTGGAGGAGGATGGGAAAGAGCAACCACACGAACTGTTGGCTCCCGCTGCAGAGCAATAAGTATGAGACAAGTGTAATCAATTAGAGAAAGGTTACAGGAGGAAAAAAGTAATGGTTGTCGAAAATAACATATAACTCAGGGCAGAAAAATTAAGATGCTTCATCTTTCATCTATTATAGTAATGGAACACTTTATTCATTATAATTTATAGGAGCAGCTGAGTGCACTCTTTTATACTTACATTGGTTAGATTTAACAGACCCTGATGAACTCTAGAGTTATTAAAAAGGTTTGGCAAACTGCCCTGCTTAACTCCTGTAGGGTGAAATCCAAAAGTATCGAATGATACTATAATAATATATGAGAATATCTTCACAGGCCAGGTGAAAATAATTAAAATAATGAGTTCCAAGGTCTGTTTAGCTTCTTTAGCCATTTAGTGCAGCACAGTTAGCCTGTAACCATTATGGCTGAGGCAAGAAAGTCATCACAAATCATGTGTTTCACTACTGTAACCTGTCAAAATGTCTCAAAGGCTACATTCACACTGCAGGTCTTGATGCTCAATTCCCATTTTTTGATCAAATCCGATTTTTTTGTCTGCTTGTTCACACTACAAATAAAATGTGACAGCAAACGCGCTCTAGTGTGAACCCACAAAGCGGCCCGCATGCACAAAAGAAGACGTCACACACAACGTGCTCTGTTTAGACCCAGACCAAACAATATTGTTTGACTGATGGCCCTTAATATAAAGACTTGTTTCGGACTTTACTTTTCCCAATTTTGCTTTAAGTTATAAAGTTATTTTGTTATTTACAAATGGCCTAAATAATTATCCTTATTGCTGTTTTAGAGGAGTGGTGCTTCAAAGGATAGTTGCAGATTTCTGTCAGAATCTGCAGATTATACAGTACAAATAAAATGTTCATGTTTCTCCAACGTTGTCTTCCCAACAGTTTCACTAACATCTACGTTCGCAATGTCTTCTCCGGCGCTGATAATTGGCATCTGTCTTGTGTCAGTGACGTAAAAGACGGATTTAATGCGACATGACCGTTCAAACAGCTTGTTTTTTTTCAAAAACAAGCTTTAAATAGACAAAAAAGGCTTTGTAGTGCTGCAGTGTTGATTTTTTTTATTTATATGAGTGATAATCTTTATATTGAAAGTAGTAATTTAATGCATCAAATAAATTTTGCTTAAACTAGTTAAACTAGCTTAAAGTAAGTAAAAGTGGCTTGCTGTATTGGATTTGCTTGTAAAGAAGCTTGTATATTCATCTCCTACAAATACACGGCATGCTAAAATATTTTGATACATTTTCTACTTTTTTTTACATGAAAGTATAAACAACCTATTAGAAAGCATCAAACGTTTAGGAAATAAATATAGCATTAACATTAGAGAAAGTAGCCTATAATAATGATAGTAGTATATTTGGTATCATATCTATTAATGTATATGTGTATGCCGCTGTCACTCACTATCCTTTACAATGGAGAGGTTAAAAAGAAGAAGCTAAACGACTCAGCAAAACCGATTTCAAAAAGGAGGACTCAGCTTTTTAAATATCAGAAATAACTTGTATTCATAATTTGACTGTTTAGAACATTTAATTTTTTTTTTACTCTTTTTAAATTACATTTTCAAAAAGATTTTGAAAATCTTTTAAAAAGAAAATCTTAATTCTAATTAATTGAAAAATGTTTTCAAAAGAGACTTTTATTGAGTGCTTATTGTTTATTGATTTCCATAAATCAATTTTCCATTTGAATTATTTATTGATCATATAAATATTTTTGTAAAATTTTTTTCTTTTCTTTTAAAATATCTGATAGTGATAGATAGTTTGAATGTCTAAATATACAACAACAATTTACAATTTAAGTAAGTTGTCATTGATTTTAATATATTTATACTGTAAAAATCATTTATTAATGGTTAATTCCATTTCCTCTGTATTTCTTTTTACTGGGTAGTAAAATATAAATGTTCCATTTTGTAATATACTGTTAATCTTAAAAAGTGATTACATATTGTTTTAGTTTTATGTCCTTTTCCAAATATTACTTTGGAGTCACTGACCATTTACTCTCTATAACTGTTTCTCCTTTAGAGCTACAAAATACTCTAATCCATTTGAGTTTCTTTTCCCCAAGTTTGTTTAAGTCATATTATAATGTTGTTCATTTTAGTAGCAGTTTTGCTTTGAGACTGTTTTTTTTTCTGCTGCACTCAGCTTTTGGGAGGTTTTTGAAACTTGAATTCTCTAAATGTTAATTGTGACTAGGTAGTTGCCTAATTCTGGTAAGTAATTAAAAAATGTCTAAAAATCAGACCATCTGACCACGATGCACCAGAGTTACCTTGTTATGAGAGCAGTGTCTAATCTGAGGCTGGGCCTCCAGCAGAGCAGCTGTGGGAATGGAGGCCCGCTGTCGCTCAGTGTACTCCAAAAGCAAGTAGGAACACAGCTGCTGCCATTTTATTTGTCCAGTGCAGCTGATATCTACCTAGACATGAAGAATGTAAGAGTCAAGTCAGCAATACGCCACTGTTGTCTTTTAATAGGACAGTCACTTCAAACCAGTAATAGACTGACAGGATGCTGTTTTATAAACTTTTTTTTAAATCGTGGATTACAATATAACCCGCATCCAGTTTTGTCAAGACTTAAAAAAACTTTATTACTTTTTACCTCATCAAAGAATCTCTTGCACCACGTGTCCTCAATATTTGGGCCGATGACAGACTTCAGAACATCCCAAAACTCCTCAAATGTCAATCCACGTTCTTCACTTGTACCTCTATTGCTTCCCTTCAGCTTGTGTTCCTGTGTCTCAAGTCCAGCCTTTGAACAGGTAAAAGCATTTCTCAGAAGCTGTAGGTGCTCTGGGCTCAGTTTCTCTGCAGGACTGACACCGCAGGCTGGATCACTGCAGAAAGCAGCACATCAATGATCAGTGAAACGAAAAAGCAGAAGTAGAATAAAATGTGGAGGACATTGCCAATAAGGCAGCACCCCAGCTTAACTGAGCACAAAAACATGATCATTTCTTAAGCATTAAAGAACTGTTAAGTTCAGTGTCTAACCCCTATTTTATTTTTTATTTCTGATTCTTTATTGAAGCCATTACATCACTGACAGCTAGTAAAAAGCTCACTGCAGAATGAGTGCAGCACTCCCATGTGGTAGTTTTGATATAACACACTTTTTTTTCAAATAAAGGGAATAAGTAATGAAAGAATATGTAAAGTTAGGGGGATGTGTTTTTAAGAAAAGCGCTCCCTGCCACCAGCACCTCCGGTGTGGGCCTGTTGCTAAGGGAAACTAACAATAAGTCACATGTCTTACCATTGTGAGGTATTTTCTTGGTCCATTGGGGCATGCATGAGTGGTCCTTTACATCATACACATTACTTACAATCAGCAAATGGAACAATAAAATAATTAAGTAATAAAGAAGCTGTTGTCTCTGAGTTTAAACTGTGTGGAGTGGATGGAAGAGAAATGAATGGAGAAATGTGTGAATTTAAGAAGTTATTTGAAAGTTTGATACCAGTGTTCAGCTTCTATTGACTTTTCATGAATTGTTTAAGGTGGAAAAATGGAATGAAGTACAAATAGTGAAAGTTAAAAAATTTTTTTTTGTTTTTTTTAGCTTATTAGAAAATATAGGACAGAATCAGATATAAGAATGTGTTAGCAGGCACTACTATCCAGAGGTAACGAAAATCCATATCAATGTGCAAAGTTTATTAAACAGATTTTCTACATAAAGCAATCCCTAATTAAAAATTATCTTTTATGTTTGCCAAGACCAAACAAGGGGAAAAAAACTTACCAAAACCTGCTGTGTGGCACCTCTTTCTCATAAAGTGTCCACAAATTTTTTTTGTTTCTAAAAGTATCCATAGTGATAGCCCGATTCTACCTTTATCACAGTCTGAACTCCTCCTTAAACTCTTCTTTTATGGTGAGCATGAAAAAAGAAATGAAGAAAGAAGCCAAGATTTCTGTATAAATGAGTTGAGTCGACTCCGCGATCCTGGCTGTGCCTTGAGCCTAACCATGCACAGCCGTTGTTTCTGTCCACTCCTCTCGCTTTTCATGCAGTCCTCAAACAAAGCCTGTTGTCTTCAGACAGGGAAGGAATGTCCACATCCACAGAAGCTATCGGTCGCAAATGTTTGACCACACCGACAAAAGATAGTCAACACATCTCTGAAGAGACTGCCAAGGAGACCTGAGAATTTCCAAAGTCTATTTGGGGCAACAGAGCCACAAACCCCACAGACGTGCCCTCTGTGGGTTAATCATTTAAAGAAGCAAAGTTATTCACCACCAAGAAAAGGCTGAGCTTTCTGAGCTTTATCAAGAATCTATGTATATGGGATATAGTTTCTACCATAAGTAGGACTGTCCAGAAATCCTAGATATTAAATCAGGAACATCTATATTCAAAATTAAGAGAGGGTAAAAGCGAAAAGTCATGATATGGTGGCATATTTTCAGCTATTCTTACCGTTCTTCAACTGATGTAGTTTAATCATTGCCAGGCAACCAGCAGCAGTTTTCTTCCTTATAATGAGCTATCAAAAGTGCTGTCTTACTATGTTTAATGAATATACTCAAGTCCCAGTGTTTCACAGTCTGCTGAGCAAGTCCTTGAACTTGATCTCCTTTTAGGCTTGCAATATCATTTAAAGCAACCTTCGTTTATCCATCTGATAAAAGACTCAATAACAGTCAAGAAGTCAATAATAATGAATAAGCTCAAACTGACCCACTGAGTGTTTTATAATGCACGTAAAAAGTAAAAATAAAAAGGGACAAGTGGAAATGATAACACATATGTTAATAATTATATTATTAAGTACCCCCACTTTGGTTTTGGTGTGTCCAGAATGAATAACCTGCACAGGCAGAAACTGTTAGAGGAAACATTATGTATATGTATTATATATAATTTAAAATATGATATACTGTTAGTAGACATTATTAAAAACTACCCAGAACTACTCATCCATTGTCCCTCACTCATCCTGTCAGGGACACTGGAGCTTAACACATTCACGCCAATTTAAGAATCACCAATTAACCCAACCCCACTAACTGCATACCTGCATAACTACCACCTGGACGCTCCGAAACTGTCAGTTGTACGCCTTGTACCGGTACTGTAGTTCCTTTATCTACAAGGCTTAAACAACAAGATGTTCACACACACACACACACACACACACACACACACACACACACACACACACACACACACACACACACGTAAGATTCTGAAACTAACACAAACATCGACATGGAGAATTAACTACAAACTTGTAAATAGCAATTTAGACCTCAAAAACACAATTAAAGCCATAATTTGAAAAACACCGATGGACTGACCTATGAAAACTACTCACGTATTCACACGTTTGATCCCGATTTTTTTTTTCAGTTAGGTTAAAATCCATAAATACATGAAAATTCGTGTCCAATAGACATTTCGTGACTATTTCAGGGACTGCTGAGAGACCAGGTCGTGCATCCGGGTACTGCCACCAGATGGAGCCAACCACGGTTGCAATGATGATCTTGGCTATAAGAGCTGGATTTTTTTTTTATTTTATTTTTTTTTATTTTTTAAAAGACACTTGCGAAACGTTTTTAAAGATTTATTTTTTAAGTTATTATCCGTTTCTTTTTCAGGAATGTGAATTCACTTTTGTAGCCTATGAAACAACTATTTCCCAGTGAACCGTTTTCCAGCTGCGTTTTCTCTTTTCCACTCACACCAACAGAAGGCAGCAATAGTTAAGGCTGTTGCTCAGCATAATTATAGACCCGTGATCCGCCCTTGTTCCTGAATCCTGGAGCTAGACTTTGTCAGCCCTGCCCTGACAGCTTCTGTGATGGGGCCGTGAGGATGTCGGTCTTGCGTGGACATTTCTTCTTTTAAACTGATTAGTTTAGTTTTCTTTTCATTTAAACTCATTTGGTGTCATGTTGCGGGTTGTAGTAGAGTCGGCTAAGGGTCTACCTAAAAAGACCCTTGGAGTTCCTGATCCAATTACCACTGTGATTTTTAGAGGTAGGTCTCTTTTCTCTACACGTAAAACAGTTTGGGTGTGTTCTTGTCTTCAGTAAAAAGTAAATGTTGCCTAATAATTTGTAATAGTGATTGTTGCAGGGCTTGAAGTTTGAAGGCACCTAATTTAATATTCTTTCATCTGGTTTGTGGTAGCTTAGATACAGAGGTGCTGCTGAGCTCATCAGATGAACTGGCCAGATTACAAATGTTAAAAAACAAAAGTGCTTTTTTTTTTTTTTAATCCAAGAATAATTTAATTTCCTGACGCATAGCTGGGGAGTGACTTGTTTGCAT
The DNA here is from genome assembly GCF_018398535.1 of Haplochromis burtoni. NCBI lineage: Eukaryota > Metazoa > Chordata > Actinopteri > Cichliformes > Cichlidae > Haplochromis > Haplochromis burtoni. The sequence continues at coordinate 423,774 of NW_024582523.1, read as the reverse complement.
GTGTGTGATACAGTGAAATGAACTCGGGCAAAGAAGTGAACAGACAAGTTTGAGTCTGTACTCAAAGTTGGCTTCAGCCACAGAATTAAAATCATATATGACAGTTCTGCACAAGACAGAGCAGACACAGTACTGACTTACAGTACTGATCCTAGCATTGCTGTTGCTATAAAGGTGTCATTTGATTTAAAACAATAAGATGTGAATGTTACTTTTCTTAACTTTTCAATAAAAAGGGAGCATTAAGGAAAAAAAATGTGTTCCCCTTTCAGATGACAAGAAGAAAACAAAATCGATTGACAAAGAGTTGAATCCAGTGTGGAATGAGGTAAATCACACAAAGAAACACTCTGCAATACTTCACTCCCTTTTACCTGTTTTTATTATTTTTTAAGATCAATTGCCAGGAATGTAGCAATACTTAATGCAAACTTTCCATACTGCAATTGCAGCCCCACACACCACATGGCTAACATACACACATATATGATTATCTGTAATATATATGTTGTTCCTTGATAAAATGTGCTTATTTAAGACATGACAGCAGTTTAGGTTCTGTATCTGATGGCATGCTTTTCTCACATTTGTTCGCTTGTAGTTGGTTGAATTTGATCTAAAAGGCAAGGCACTGGACTCCAGCTCCTTCATCGACGTGATTGTGAAAGACTATGAAACTATTGGGAAAGATAAGTAAGTACACTGCATGCCTGGAAACTGAGATCCCCTCTCAGCTTTGTGCAACAAGTCATGAAAAGCTTTGCCTCACCTTACTGAATTACAATACAAGCTTAGTATTGTCTGAAACAGGAGCTTGTAAGAATTGAGCCTGTTTAGTCAGGTAGCAGATTAGTCAACACAGGTAGAGGTGTGTGTCCCTTTTTCTTTTATGTTGCTTTTAAGAAACTGATTATTCGCTTACTGCAGAGCCATCATAGCTTGAGCTGTGCATGGGCTACCTGCTATTTGCACATGTCACAGGCTGCTACTACCAGTTGCTTAGAAGCAGGATCAGAACAACATAACAGCATCAACATATTGTGTGTGCGTGTGTGTGTGTGTGTGTGAGAACAAGGACACACCAATATAAACAAAAAGAAGTTTGATGTGTTCATAATAACTCAATATTGCAGCTATGTAGTTTGTTTTTTCCAACCCCCTCAGCCTGCTACACCCTTCTTGCCATGCTGAGACTTGCAGAGCTGTGTGGGATGCCTTCTTGTGCAACAATGGATGTCTTTTTTCCCCCCCCGTCTTTGAGATTTGTGTAGCACAGTGTGATAGAGAACAAAGCAAATTCTCAAAGCTAATGTGGAGTTGTTGTAGTAGATGTAGTGGTATGAGCTATTTTAATACTGTCTGAGTGAGATGTGCTGTAATGCCAAAAAAAGCCTGAACCTGCTCCAAAAATACGCTAAAAGGTTTTCACTTCCAGCTAAAGCCAGAATCCCATATGGGACTGATTCAGGCCAACCACAAGGAATGTTTCCCCAACATCACTAATTATCACGATCAAGGTCTTTTTTATGCTAAGAAAACCGATGATGCTAAAAGTTCTTGTTTTGTATGAAACATGTCAGTCCTGAGATGGATTTCCTGTGGATTTATGCACACATATGTGCTAAACTGAGTAAAAGTTTCCCTTGTGCATGGGACAGTCATAACTGAAGGAGGGGCTTTGCAAATGTGTCTCCATACAGAGTAAAGTTTTCCACTGAGCTGGCCGTCTGACACACTCTCTAAAGAGCTACAGAGTGGAAGCAGAGGAGGATTTGTCCTTCTCAGATAGCTTTGCAGATACTGTTATGGGTATTCCCTGTTGCTGTAGCAACAAGAGGGAGGAAAATACGCATTCTTCCTGACTAATTTGATTTTGTGAGGAATCAGAAGATTGTGGGATAAAGTCTCCCAGTGCAAACAGCGATGCAGTCTTTAACATGAAACTGAAGAAAAAAAGAGTCCAAGTATCAACAGCCATCATAGTTCATACCCTGCAGACAATGAATATCTACAGCATATTTCGTTGTAACTGCGACACTGTTTTCCACAGCTTCTGGTTAATAACTTACCTTTGAAGTCCATTTGAAAGCTTGTGGTCTTAACTATCCTCCCTTTACCTGCTTTGCATCCATCCCTGATAGAACTTTTCATTTCCCCTGTTATGCAGTTGAGGCTCAAATAGAGCTGTAGGCTTTTAGAAATCACTGAATGGTTCATGACTCGACAATAAAAAAATTAAAATGTAAGCGTATAAAATTTGACTGTATATTTGAAATGCAGAGATTTCCAGTTTGTCACAGTTTTTGGCTGAGGGAATTCTTTCATATCAAACGCTTAAGTAGTCTCATTTCCTGTTGGTCTGTGCAAATATTTCAAACCACTTTTCACTTGCCGATGAAAGATATTTCTGGGCTTTTAAGCTTTTTAAGTGCACCATGGGTGATTTTCACACTCTTGTCACAAATGTATCTCAGATGAGCCGCAATATTTCAAAGCCGAGCAGTCGTGCAAAGGGAAATGAATGTTGACAGAGGGTGGGTGGCAGACATTCAAGGTTATTTGTACTGTAAGTCACTCATTCCCGTTAACACATAGTTAATTATAGTGATTGAACTGATATAAGTGAGAACGTCATTGTGTCAGAGGCGCCCTTGTATATTTGTATTCTTAGAAAAATTTAACATCCTGACAAAGTGAAAAAAAAAAAACCCTGAGTTATTACAATAATAACTCATTATGGGTTCAGATTTTATCCTGCATGTAGGCGAGAGCAATATTTTGAACATGACATCACCAAGCCTCGACAATGGTCACAAAGTCTGCTGGTTGTTATTTGTTTAAATGGGAAGTTGGCACTCCAGGTATAATTTCCCTACTCTGCACTTACACCAGGGCTCTAATGATTTTCCCACTGCTCAGTGAGGACGCTAACACAGTTAGTACGGCACTACTTAGTATTTGAATGTTCTAAAAACAGCAGATATGCAAAGTCATGTGCTGAACCATGTCAAACTCTCCGCTGAATGGCCTTCATTTGTCGAGAGATTTTGGTCAGACTATGCAAGGAAAAGCTCTAACACAGGCTCTTCCTGCTTGGAAACACTATTTGATAGAGCTTTAAATTCTGTTGTGTAATAAAATACACAAAAAGGGCTGGTTTAATATGAGGTTAAATGCCAGTTTCATGAGTCACTGAATGTCTAGGGAGTACCAGTGTTGGTCTCCTTCCTCATGTGGAATAATGACTGGATCTCCTCCCCACAATAAATTCTGTCCAAGTATTTGTACAGCGTCCTAAAGTCATCTCGACAAGTTAAGTTACTGCTCATCGTATCACCATGTCACACTCACTGCTGAGGTTTTTGGAGTACACTATTATAGTGCATGGATAGTAGTATATTTAAATCTCTTTCACACGAGATGTTTAAATGCTGTAGCCTTTGGTGTCAGATGTAGGTCAGCAGCAAGTTTATGTTGCAGGAATTCCTCCGCCAGGAATGCTGCCAAAATAAAATGACAGTGTCCACCCAAAGAGAGACAACTTACACGGTGTTCATAACACTCCATTGGGTTAGCTGTATTCCTTTTGGACACAGTAATGTTTTCTCTGTCTATATCAGGAGGAGAAAACATGGGTTTGAAATTCTGGCCTTTTATACGTTTAGTTGCAAGTTTTGCAGTTTTAGTAGTTTCTGTCAAATTTCTTGTAATTGTGAAAGAATAAGCAAGATAAACAGGAAACAGTGTAGTTTTTGACTGCGCGCCAAGGCAGACACAGACACAATAAGCAATGAAAGGACAATGCTGGAAATGCTGAGATACACTGTGTGACACTGGTGTTTTGGGCATAGCTCACATAGCTCACATAGAGTTTCATTTGATTTGTTTTCTTTAAAACATTAAAGGACACATTAACTGAGGAACACAATTCTGTTTTTCCCAATGAACATTAATCGGGTTAATAATTACTTGACTTTGGAGATGAAATAATTGGGTAATGCTGTAAGTAATATTACTTTTAGTAGATGTTTGATGCCTTCAAAGACGCATGAGATTTATCAGAAAACCTGTTTTATTCGATCATTGCATGATACATATGGCAGTGGTGTTTTTCACATTTTAATACTGTAGAGTTGTATTGTGTTATTCATTTATTATTATTTGGAAGTTTAAACTTTATCACTCCCACTTCTTAAAGGTCTCCCAAATAGGAAGCGTTAATTCATTTCCGTCCTCGGTGCAGAAAGTTGTTGCTGTTTAAAACAGAGGCTGGTAGTATTGAGTGTGTGGTAGCTCATAGTGTTGTGTTTGTGCATCTGAACAAGTATGGTTTGTTAGCTCTGGGTGGTGACCTTCTCCACGGCTTTTTGTGTGAATGTAGGCTTCACTGTGCACACATGCAGCTTTTAATTTTTGTGTAATCTGTGTAATCTGATTACTGGTAAATTTGCCGACTAAAATGGCAGCACATGTTTTGCCCGATTCAATCAGGACATTGAAACAGAATGGTCACCAGGCAAAGTCCTCCAAGTTGTGTGTGTGTTGTATGTATTGAAAAGTATGCTGTCTGACACTGTTTGTTTTTTTCCAATAGATTCCTCGGGTCTGCTAAAATCTATTTGAAAGACCTCGCTTCAGGTCAAGCGAGATCACTGCCATGTAAAAATGTTCCCCTGGTCAGTGAAAGTGGACAGAATATTGGAGTAAGTTTTCATCCTTTGATATGAACTCAAAAATATAAGCAAAATATAATTTCATAAAAAATATATATTTAAAATAGAAGACTAGCCAATAATTTCCTTTCAGGCAACAATCAATCTTTTGGTTGGCTATGATGCTCCAGCAAACGCTGTACCAAACCCCAATGATCCTCAGTCAGGAGAAACTACAGTGGATGCTGGTATGTTTATGTAATTTCCAGTAATACTGCACAATAGAGCATGTGTCTACTGAGAGTATTACATTTGTTTAGAGGTTTGTCAGGTATTTGACCTGTGATCGCCCTGTCTTTGTGCTTTTTAGGAGGTGGTGGTGGCGGCGAGGAGGGCAATGAAACTCTTCCAGATGGGAGCCAAAGCGGCCCTGCAGGGACGTCCCCATCCGGTGGTCAGTCGGTTAATCTTCGTCGGGGTGTGGCCAGGGCACAGAGTCGATATCGACTTGCAAATAAACCTCAGGACTTTCAGGTCAGTTTGATTATCAATAAAGACCAATAACTGCAGAAAAAAACTTTGGATGTGCTGGTGAGGATCAGAACATGAGGATCGTGAACTTTAAATTAAGCCCTTCATGAGTGAGATGTTACTAAAATATTTATGTAGTTGGTGGTGTACAAATTTGTACAGTGCATTGATTCTATGTTCATGGGAGAAGATTGTTTATAGACAAGATATATATTCCTCAGACAAAAATCTGTGAGGAATATTTTCAGCACCTTGTTAAATTTGTACCACGAAGAATTAAGGCAGGTCTGAAGTCAAAAGGCTTCTTGTGTGGTGTACCTGTAAATTTATCCTCCCTCATTCTGTCTCTCAGATTCGAGTCCGGATCATCGAGGCCCGTCAGTTGCCTGGCAATAACATCAAACCAGTAGTCAAGGTTTACGTTTGCGGGCACACCCACAGGACCAGGATTAAGAGGGGAAACAATCCTTTCTTCGATGAGGTACTGCCATTTATTTGCACAGAGTGACTACACAAAACTCAGATATGGATAAAAATATTTTTCTTATTCTATCAATCTCATTATAACTAATTAAAGTCGAGTCTATCCAAACATGCCACACCAGATTCTACAGAGATGTGAAATGTTTTGCTTTGTTTGAACCTTGTATGACGTTTTTTTCCTTTTTCCTTTTTTGCAGATATTCTTCTACAATGTCCACATGTTACCGTCCGATCTGTTTGATGAGAACATTAGTTTTCGGGTTAGTATTAATAGGAAATGTTGAAGTCCTCTGTTAGCATTTATACCACCTGCTGATGGTTGCACTCTTCTCTGCAGGTGTATAACTCCTGTTCACTGAGGGCTGACAGTCTTATGGGAGAATTCAAGGTACCCGGTCTACTCTCCTCCATACAAAATGCTGAAACATCTAAAATGACAAACAAGTCTGGCTAATCTCATCTTATTCTCTCAAACAGGTGGACGTTGGTTATGTTTATGATGAGCCAGGTAAGCTGGTTCAACCACAGATTTGAGTGTCATTTGCATCCACACAGACGGTACTTTAGTTTATTTTGTGGAGATCATAATGCAGTGGGCTGCTGTCAGTGTCGCATGGTGCATGGTGGAGGAGAAAATCTTAGACAAAGTGACCAGTTTAAAGGTCAAAATCAAGACAAAAAACTAAGACCAATTACAACTTTGTAGGCAAAATGTCAGTATTGTGTTACTGGTGCCAACAAGGGGCCAAAAAGCTTGTGCCAGATTTAGTAACCACTATGTTATTTAATGTCTCCACATCTAAAATGCTGAAAACTAATTTTCTTTTACTTTTTCTGAGATTTTTTCAAAGTTACAAAGTCTGAAGTGCTTTTTAACTTCTCCACACACTCTCCCTGATGGTGCCCTAGTAAAGTCTGTTTATCCTATGTGGTGTTTTTATGTGTGTGGTCCTTTTACAGCCCATTGTGTCATGAGGAAGTGGATCCTTTTGAATGACCCAGATGACTCCAGCTCTGGGGCTAAAGGCTACCTGAAAGTCAGCCTCTTTGTTGTCGGGACTGGCGATGATCCTCCGGTATGACCGATGAGCTGCAGCTCTCAGAGGACTTTGACTGCAGCTCTTTGCTTCCTCCTCCACAATGTAAATAGGCTGCTTACACGATTCGCTTTCTCTCATGCATTCTTTCTTTGTTCTGCCTCAAACGCTGCAGGTGGAAAAGAGAGAGTCCAATGACGACCATGATGACATAGAGAGTAATCTGCTGCTTCCAGCGGGCGTGACTCTTAGATGGGCCACGCTGTCACTGAAGGTGTTCAGAGCTGAGGACATTCCCCAGAGTAAGAGCAGATCTAGATCAGCATTCACTCTGCATTTATACCAAACCGACTGGTCATTTAAATCATAATAAAATGAAGTTTAGTTCTCCTTGTTAACCCTATTAAACTGATGTTTTTATTGTCTTAAATAAATTAAGACTGATTCTTTCTTGCACTGTGTTAAAAACGGTTCTTTTGATTCTTAGGGCCAAAAAGACACAGCTCAAAAGTGGTCTTTTACTTTAAAAAAGATCTTTATTTACATATCCCGGGATATGGAGGCTGAGCACACACAGAAACGCCTGCTCACATCAGCCAGTCTCAAACAGAAAACAGGAAGCCAGGTTATTTATGTACCTCTCGACGTCACATACGTCACACACAGTTTCATTACCAGTGTTGGTCAAGTTACTTGAAAAAAGTAATCAGTAACTAATTACTGATTACTTCCCCAAAAAAGTAATCCCGTTACTTTACTGATTACTTATTTTCAAAAGTAATTAATTACTTAGTTACTTAGTTACTTTTTAAAAACACGATTTACAACCTGAATAGGTGATAAAGCGATAGATCTTTCAGCCCAATTCTACTTTTTCTACATAATCCATCATACAAAATGTAATCAAATGGAAAAGTCCTTTTTAAAACTTGTTTTATTAGTTTTAATCTTTTAACTTTATGCATCAAGCAAAAATTTAATTATATGCAACATTCTCTGACTGGAAGAAATTTGTTTAATATTTAAACCTATTTTCTGCACATTCCAGCACATAAAATAAAATATTTTTTGTGTTTACACTCAGTCTTTCAAATAGATGCAAGTAAAACACAGCAGAAAATAAATAAAGTCAAAGACTAGCGGTCCTGTTGCTCTATTTTCACCTGTAAAGCAGGAGTGGGTAGGCGGAGGTTTACCCTGGTGCAGGTGTGCCGCAGCGGTCAGTGGAAGAATCCGCGAGTTTCTCTGTGAATTTCCCATTACGTCGTTGCGCACTCGGTGCTTGCTTGGAAGTTTAGGGTTTTTTTCGCTGTAAAAAGAAGTTTTCTTCCCACGCACAACGGACACTAATGTTTTTGTCACTTTTTATGGAATCAAACTCAAAGTAAGGTCAGTACTTCCACGCTTTAAACGCTGCACGCTCATACTCTCTCCCGCACTCGATATATGATCCACTGTTGATCTGCACACAGCTGTTGTCACGAACGTCGCACTCGCTTACGTCACTGTCATGAGACATTCTCGCAAAAAAAATCACGGTTTTAGTAACGCAGTAACGCAGCGTTCCTACGGGAAAGTAACGGTAATCTAATTACCGTTTTTGCAATAGTAATCCCTTACTTTACTCGTTACTGAAAAAAGTAATCAGATTACAGTAACGCGTTACTGCCCATCTCTGTTCATTACACACAACACTTCTTCTATTCAGTTCCTCTTTTCTGTGTCTGATTTTATTGATATGCCTGTGCACTAAAACTTCCTGTGCAGCTGCAATAACCTCCTCTTTCTAAAGTCTGTTGAGAGGGCAACCTGTCACCCTTCTGTCTGAACTTAGTTTCACTCTGTCTGGAGCTCATATTCTACAAAAGAACATGCAGTTTCTGGTCAGCCTGTAACCTAGTTTTACACTGAAGTCTGGGCCTCTCTCATATAAACCAATAATAATCAGCATATAAGCATTTAAGATTATATATTTATTACCTAACAACTGTTTTCTTGCTACAGTGGATGATGCATTTGTCCAGAATTTGAAAGAACTTTTTGGAGGAGAAGCAAACAAGAAAAACCTGGTGGATCCCTTTTTGGAGGCTAGCTTTGCTGGCAGAAAGGTTCTCGATTTTTCTCCTTTTTTTGGGCTATTATGTTAGATTAAGAAAATTAGATTTTTTATTCTTATCCTATAGAGAAAAAATGCTGATGTGCGTTATTCTGCCTCTCCAGTTGTGCACACAAATCATTGAGACGAATGCCAACCCAGAGTGGAACGAAGTACTGAACCTTCAAGTCAAGGTAGTGCTCCTTAAGATAAAAGCTAAATAGCAGAAAGTAACAGAGAAATTACTGTGTTTAAGCTTTTTTGTGTGTGTGTGTGTGTGTGTGTGTGTGTGTGTGTGTGTGTGTGTGTGTGTGTGTGCGTGTGTCTCTAGTTCCCCTCCATGTGTGAGCGTGTCAAACTAACGGTGTTTGATTGGTAAGTTAAATACAATTACGGTTTAACTGTAATGTTCTGTTCTTCTCCTTTTTTATATTATTACTAAAGAAAATATGAAGCACTTGCTTTTGGCTGAAACAGTATTGCACAAAGTTTGTGTAGTGTGGTCAGTGTGTGTGTGCACGCAGGTGTGTGCATATCCTTGTCCTAATACTAGCTTTAAGAGAATAATGCTGTGCTAGCCACACCCTTCCCTGAATAACATGCTCGGCTGGCACTGACTCTCGGGTCATCATTGTGTGTTTCTGAGAAAAGCAACTGTCAGATAACTCGGCTCCAGGAAGGCTGGATAGAAAAAAAGTGCCAGAGGAAAAGGTTAGAAAAAAGTCTGTTAGGTGTTGAAAATATACTGAGAGGGCAATAAAGTCCACTGTGAAAAAAAGGAAGAAAAAACAGAAAACATCCCAAAACTTCCAACAAAAACCAATAAAACGTGAGCCATTGTTCAATGTCCTACTTCATAGTGGTAGTGGACAAAGCAGAGCGTAGCACCGCAGATACACTGTGACATTTGCATGTCATTTTACTGTTAATCGCACGAGTGCGGGCTATGTGTCTATGTGTGCATGTTTGTGTGGACTGGGCCTGAAGTTATTATGTGTGACTGCAGGGATCGTTTGACAGGAAATGATGCCATCGGCACCACGTACCTGAATCTGGCCAACATAGCCTCCTCTGGTGGAGAGATAGAAGGTAATCATTTATTTATGTCTACTTTATCCCAGAAAACAGGACCAAGACGTAACATTTTAGCTTTAAATTAAAACGTCAGCAGAGAAGTTGATTTTTTCTTCATCTCACATATCTAGATGTTGTTGTATGAGTGTATGAAAGAATGCATTATACCAATGTGCCTCATTGTGTTCCCTTCTAAATGGTACTCGACTTGTCCTTTTCTTCTCCTGGAATAGAGGAACATCCGGAATATGGGGCAACGGCGTCTTATGAAGGTTTCTCTTTTTGCTCTGTGTTGCATGGGTCATAGCGCATGACGCTCGTGCTACAATGTTGATTATGTCTAACTTTCTTTGTTCCCTGTTGCCAATATAACTGTGCGTTGCTCTGTTTTCATATTGAATGTTTTGCTGTCACAGTCTCTGCACCTGCTTGCCCCACCATTCACTGCCTCCACCCGCCACCTCCAATAGTCACCTAGTAACACCTAGTGGCATCAAACCTTTCGCTTTAGCTTGACTTTGCTTCACTATATCAGCTTGACTGCCATTTTCTCTCTCCAGGTAACTCAGGGGAGTCTGAGGTGGGCTTCCTGCCTGCGTTTGGGCCCTGTTATATCAACTTGTATGGCAGCCCCAGAGAGTTCACTGGCTTCCCAGACCCCTATGAGGATCTCAATTTTGGCAAGGTAGTGGAGAAGACACGATAACTGCTATCTTATGAATTTCTCTTTCATGCTTTTCTTCAATCGCCTTTGTTGGGTTTTTAAGATTTCATTATGTTGTCCTTGTAAAGGGAGAAGGCGTGGCGTACAGAGGCAGGATTCTGGTCGAGCTGTCCACTAAGCTAGAGGGGAAAGCAGACAAAGCAGTAGACAAAATCCACAGTGATGACGTCCTGGTGGTACAGGTATTGGCTGTCGTGTGGCTGGTTTCAATTTTCACTTTTCCTGTTACTTTTTTCATAGGTCAAAACCATAGACTGTATATAAAAGATGGATGCATATTTGGATATCACCCTTATATGAGTGACTTGTCAATCTTGGCTTAAGGCGTACCCTGCTTTATCTTCCATGTTATTCTGAATGAGCCCATAAGTTAGAAAATAAACAACAAGATTATAAGATAGTTATTGAAATCATAAGATCTTTAGAAAAATGTTTAATGAGCCAATGAATCGTGTGGAAGGCTGACTAATTTGGTCAGAGACTTCTCATGGACATAGAATTGGGTTTCTTTTTGGAACCAATAGTCACCCCCTGCTTTCCATTAGGAAGAATGCATTTTTAAGGCACCTTTAGCGCTGGGTTCAGTTTTTAAGACCAGAAGCTATGGCCATCTTTTATATACAGCCTATAGTCAACAACTTTCTACCTCTCTTTCTCTGTTCTGTGTCTCCTCCTTAATCAGAAATACCAGAAGAGGAGAAAATACTGCCTCTGTGCAGTCTTCCACAGCGCCTCAATGATTCAGGAACCTGGAGAACCAATCCAGTTTGAGGTCAGCATCGGTAATTATGGCAACAAACTGGACACCACCTGCAAACCGCTGGCCTCCACCACACAATATAGTTGTGCTATATTTGATGGTGAGTGGTGAAATCTGCACTGAATACATGATGTTCTCAAGCACTGAATGACCACATGATTTTTAATGGCATGTAATGTTTCTCCAGGTAATCATTATTACTACCTGCCCTGGGCAAACACTAAGCCAGTGGTTGTGGTTACCTCATACTGGGAGGACATCAGCCACCGTCTGGACTCCGTCAACATCATCCTCTACATTACTCACCACTTGGTAATACTGCAATGAATGCTTTCAGTTGAGTTTAGGATTCATGGCCTGTACAGAGCCTGCTTTGAAACGGCTCTGCTAATGTTTGACATGTGTTTGTAACTCCGTGAGGTGGGAACATAATCCAACATAATCCTCACCACTGTTTTGTTGTTGCAGCAATCAAACTTGGAGGAATTTAAAACGGCAATCTTGGCAAAAGTCTCAGACAACCAGCTAGCTGAGGTGTGGCTGAAGTTACTCAATCAGCTGATTGAAGACCTAGAAAGGTAAATGGAGCATGTTGTGAGAAATACAAACAAATCAAGCACAAGTACATCCTGGTGATTCACAGGATGGATCCCTTGAATATAAATAAATAAATTAAAAAAAAAAAAAAAATAAATAAATAAATATATATATATATAATATATATATATATATATATATATATATATATATATATATATATATATTATATATATATATATATATATATATATATATAAAAAAAACACCCAGCACGCCCCTGCGGGCGGTTTATCCTTCAAGCTCGGGTCCTCTACCAGAGGCCTGGGAGCTTGAGGGTCCTGCGCAGTATCTTAGCTGTTCCCAGGACTGCGCTCTTCTGGACAGAGATCTCCGATGTTATTCCCGGGATCTGCTGGAGCCACTCGCCTAGCTTGGGAGTCACCGCACCTAGTGCTCCGATTACCACGGGGACCACCGTTACCTTCACCCTCCACATCCTCTCGAGCTCTTCTCTGAGCCCTTGGTATTTCTCCAGCTTCTCGTGTTCCTTCTTCCTGATATTGCTGTCATTCGGAACCGCTACATCGATCACTACGGCCGTCTTCTTCTGTTTGTCTACCACCACTATGTCCGGTTGGTTAGCCACCACCATTTTGTCCGTCTGTATCTGGAAGTCCCACAGGATCTTAGCTCGGTCATTCTCCACCACCCTTGGGGGCATCTCCCATTTTGACCTCGGGACTTCCAGGTTATACTCGGCACAGATGTTCCTGTACACTATGCCGGCCACTTGGTTGTGGCGTTCCATGTATGCCTTGCCTGCTAGCATCTTGCACCCTGCTGTTATGTGCTGGATTGTCTCTGGGGCATCTTTACACAGCCTGCACCTGGGGTCTTGCCTGGTGTGATAGACCCCAGCCTCTATGGATCTTGTACTCAGAGCTTGTTCTTGTGCTGCCATGATTAGTGCCTCTGTGCTGTCTTTCAGTCCAGCTTTGTCCAGCCACTGGTAGGATTTCTGGATATCAGCCACCTCCTCTATCTGCCGGTGGTACATACCGTGCAGGGGCCTGTCCTTCCATGATGGTTCCTCGTCTCCCTCCTCTTTCTTGGGTTTCTGCTGCCTGAGGTATTCACTGAGCACTAGGTCAGTTGGGGCCATCTTCCCAATGTATTCTTGGATGTTCGTTGTCTCATCCTGGACTGTGGTGCTGACACTCACCAGTCCCCGGCCCCCTTCCTTCCGCTTAGCGTACAGCCTCAGGGTGCTGGACTTGGGGTGAAACCCTCCATGCATGGTAAGGAGCTTTCTTGTCTTTATGTCAGTGGCTTCTATCTCCTCCTTTGGCCAGCCTATTACCCCAGCAGGGTACCTGATCACGGGCAGGGCGTACGTGTTGATGGCCCGGATCTTGTTCTTACCATTCAGCTGACTCCTCAGGACTTGCCTGACCCTCTGCAGGTACTTGGTGGTTGCAGCTTTTCTAGCGGTCTCTTCATGGTTCCCATTTGCCTGCGGGATCCCCAGGTACTTGTAACTGTCCTCTATGTCTGCAATGTTGCCTTCTGGTAGTTCAATCCCCTCAGTTCTGACTACCTTCCCTCTCTTTGTTACCATCCGACTACACTTCTCCAGTCCGAACGACATTCCAATGTCATTGCTGTATAGCCTGGTAGTGTGGATCAGTGAATCGATGTCTCGTTCACTCTTGGCATACAGCTTGATGTCATCCATGTACAGGAGGTGGCTGACAACTGCTCCGTTCCGTAGTCGGTATCCGTAGCCAGTCTTGTTAATGATCTCACTGAGGGGGTTCAGGCCTATGCAGAACAGCAGTGGGGACAGAGCATCTCCTTGGTAGATCCCGCACTTGATGGTGACTTGTGCTATGGGCTTGGAGTTGGCCTCTAGTGTTGTACGCCACATCCCCATTGAGTTCCTGATGAAGGCTCTTAGGGTCCCATTGATCTTGTACAATTCTAGGCATTCCAGTATCCAGCTGTGGGGCATTGAGTCATAGGCCTTCTTGTAATCAATCCAGGCAGTGCACAGGTTGGTCAGTCTGGTCTTGCAGTCTCGGCTGACTGTTCTGTCTACCAGTAGTTGGTGTTTTGCGCCTCTGGTATTCTTGCAATCTTTTGTAAGTACTATTTATATATATATATATATATATATATATATATATATATATATATCTCCCAGGAACAACATCGGACTGTGCTTATTCTCCTGTTTTGAATTGCATTTTTTAGTTCAAGTCTTATTTATCCTCTACTATAGCCACTCTTAGATATGTGGTAGTACTGGTCATAAGACATAAGCATGGAGGGTTGTTCAAAAAAATTGTAACATTTTATGGATACATACACTTGAAAAGTTTCCCTTTAGACTCACTAGCTTAGATTAATTTGTGAATGAATTCTCTGTGTCATATCTCTAATGTGTAGCAACTGTTTAGAGATCATGGTCATTTTTTAACTCTAGAGTGACCTACTGCCTAAGAAACATGCAGTGTATAATGACTACTCGGCCTGATTCCTAAATGAAGTACACAAACTATTGAGAGTACATGATTTATATATTAGGTAAAAATGGGGGGGGGGGAGAGGATTTTACATAAAACACTGTCTTAATTTGACAGCAATTCATAACAGTTGAGATATGCCACATATTTGCTTGAGAGGATTTTGAGTATATAAGATGATAGTAGGCTGAGAAAGAACCGGCTTCAGTTATGAAGAGTTAACTGCTTAATTATTTAACTTTTTTGGCCGCGCTGAAATGAGTAAAATTGTGTCTGCTTTCCTTGAGTTTCCCAACACCTGAGCTCGAGGGCCACTCCAACCTGACAACTCTGGACATCCAGATCAAGAAGCTGCGAGACAGGGCTTTGACCAGCATCAAAGATGGAGCCAGACGCATGAGAGAGGAGGCCGGAGAGATCCGTGACACTTTGTCCGACTTGGAGTCCTGGGTAGAAAAGCTCAAAATGCTGGCTGAAGAGGTATAAACACAGCAAAAATGCTTCTTTGATTTAAAAAAAAAAAAAGTATTAGTAGGAAAAATAGTATTTGTAGGAATCTGTACAGCATTGATTATATACACTGTGTCATGCAAAAGCCTCGTGATGCAGTAACATGTCAAAAGAATGCAAGACATTCATCCTAATTATTGGACAAATCTGTGTGCTAAGGCATGATACAGAGTCTTTCCATAAGCACTGCATAAGTTCACATGGTTTTTCTAACTGTGTCCAGCCCCAGATCAGCATGCCTGATGTGATCATCTGGATGCTACGGGGTGAGAAAAGAGTGGCCTGCAGTCGCATCCCAGCTCATCAGATCCTCTACTCTACATTCAGTGAGCAGGCCTGTGGGCAGCATTGCGGCAAGACACAGACTGTGTATTTACAGGTACACATGAACTGTCAAAAACAGGCAAAAAAATAAATAAAAGAAATGTTTGAATGTTATGTAGTAATCAGCTGCTTTTCTATGCTTTTTATTCTCCATCTCCACAGTACCCCATGGACAAGAACAAGGGCTTAAAGGTGCCAGTTCAGATTAGAGTTAACATGTGGCTGGGTCTGTCTGCACATGAGAAAAAGTTCAGCTCATACTCCGAGGGAAGCTTCAGTGTGTTTGCCGAACTGGTATGCTTCTCCCACACATACCTGGGATTCACACACAAGTATTACATTGTAATACATGTGTCTTATTACAAGTGTTCTCAGCTCCTAAAACCAAGCCCGTCTTCCTGTGTATTACAGTACGAAAATCAGGCTCAGGTGTTTGGGAAGTGGGGGACTACGGGACTGGTGGGACGCCATAAGTTTTCTGATGTAACCGGCAAACTGAAGCTAAAAAAGGAGTACTTCATTCCACCCAGAGGATGGGAGTGGGAGTCTGAGTGGTTCATTGATCCAGAGAAAGCGTGAGTGTAATTGGAATTGGTCATCTAAGCAGGATTTGTTTGACGTTTTCACCACTACCTTACCTTGGTAAACACTGAGTGGCGCAGTGTGAAGGAAATAAGCCACATGGACTCTCTCATGTTTACATTCTCCTCATGCCACTGAGCAGTCAATTAATGGAAATGTATCAAACTGACGGAAGTCATTCACGTAATCTTTTTAACCTATCTGTAAACTCAGAGGCGAACTCATTCTGCACTCCAAGTGTTACCAGCCGATTTTTGCCTCTCACTGTATACCCAAACTTCTAGCTGTCAAAAAAGCAGAGTAAAGTGGAAAAACAGAACTCCCAAACATTGTTTGATGGAGGGTGTCAGACGTGAGTCTAACAGTAATAATATGGAGCACATACTTTCAGTAAGATGAGCACAGGGTTTGTTAGGCTAACTTATCGGTTAGGAAACTCCCAACATGTAAACACTGCTTGACAAACTATGTAAACGCTTCCTTGTGTTTCACACCACACGCACACACACTACAGTGCACTGATGTTGCCGCGTGTTTTGTGTTTTTGATACTGACGTTTGCAACGGTAGATATTCTCATTGTTGAATTCTCTTTTTATATTTAGTCTTATTTGTTATTTCAGTCTGCTAACAGAAGCTGATGCAGGACACACTGAATTCATGGATGAGGTTTTCCAGAATGAGACCCGCTTCCCAGGTGGAGACTGGAAGGCTGCTTCTGAACCCTTCACTGATGTGGTGAGAACACAGTTTTCTTTTCTTCTTGATAAACAAATATTGAGGCATTAATGTAACCATACATGTTAACTGCTGACTCACCCAAATGCCTGGAATAGATAATAATCCCACACTCTTAATATAGATACATTTATAAGCATATATATACCACTAAGTGACTCTTTTTGGTTGTGCAGAATGGAGAGAAAAGTCGCAACCCTACAGAGTTTGATTGTCCCCCAGGTTGGAACTGGGAGGATGAGTGGACTGTGGATATCAACAGAGCTGTGGATGATCAAGGTGCAGACACTCACCTCACAGCATAACTAAAAAAAAAAAATTTAAACCATATAACTAAGGACATTTTTGGTATGAATGCCTGTGTGGTGTTTAAAGGCTGGGAATATGGAGTCACCATTCCTCCAGATGACAAGCCTCGGTCCTGGGTTCCTGCAGAGAAGATGTACCACGTTCACCGCAGAAGAAGGCTGATTCGACCCCGCAAGAGGAGTAAAGTCCCCGGAGGAGCAGCTGTGGAGGTCAGCACTGCACAGTAGGGCAGGACTATGTACTGCTTTGCCATTTCTTTTATAATTGATTCTAATTTTGTAAAATACAATTGCAACTTCCATGCGTATTGACACATACATGAGATAATCTACCAGGGCTGTGGCTGTGTTTGACTTGGTGGCCTGCCTGAACTAATGCTATGCTCAATTTAGTTCTTAGATCCAGGTAGAACAAACGTTTCAACCTGTTAACTATAAGTCCCTTTTTGCACGCAGAGGCGGGATCAAGGCAACCCTGAGGGCTGGGAATTCTCTTCTCTGATTGGCTGGAAATTCCACAGAAATGAGAGGTCATCAGATACGTTTCGGCGAAGGCGCTGGAGGAGAAAAATGGCACCGGAAGGTCGCCTCGGAGCAGCTGCCATCTTCCAGCTGGAGGGAGCATTGGTGAGAATGAGAAAATCGATTTTTTGTTGATGTTGAACTACTTTTTTTAACATCTGATTGACAATGGCATAGTAGTAATAGTGCAAGAATAAGCCAGAGAGGATGGGATGTTATACAAAGCTGGAAGTCAACCTGATCTTGCTGAGTCACCAAATATTTGCTTATGAATTAACCCCATCTACAGAGCTGTCATGTGTGTGTGTGTTTTCTTTGTTCCTGGGAGCGTGTGAAATATGAATCTGTAATAACTGTCTGGTTTTCCCGGCAGGGTATTGACACAGAAGAGAAAGAGAAAGATTCCAAGGGTGACGCTACCAAGCTGTTTGGTGCCAACACGCCTACTGTGTCCTGCTCCTTTGACAGTGAGTGATGCACATACAAGTGAACATATGAATGCATTTTGCATTTGCATAGAATGATTTTTGACTGTCCGCTTCATTCATGTTGTGTTCCTCTTTAGGGTCATATATGTACCATCTCCGTGTCTACGTCCATCAGGCACGCAACATGACCTCCATGGACAAAGATAGTTTCTCTGGTAAGATTAAATCAAGAATGAAATTTAATGCATATAAAACCTAAGACTTCGAGTGGATTTAGATTTGAACTTAAATAAGTATCACTGCAAAAGCCCTTTGTTAAATAAAATGGTAAAACTACTTTTTTTTCCACCACAGATCCATATGCACATGTCTCCTTCCTGCATGTCAGTAAGACAACAGAGAAGCTAAGAGCAACTCTGAACCCAACCTGGGACCAGACTCTGATTTTTAATGATGTAGAGATTTACGGAGACCCCCAGAAGATTGCTTACCGCCCTCCCAATGTTGTCCTGGAGTTCTACGATAGTGACCAAGTGGTACGCTGAGGGATATAGACCGTATATAGAGAAGTCTTCTGCACAATGAATCTGTTTGTTCAGTGCTTACAGTGTTGTAAGATCCCTGATTGATGATTTTGTGCAGATACTTACAGTAAAACTGTATTTTGAAATCACACTGAAGTTGACTTCAGTGAAACTTTTTACTTTTCCAGCTTAAGTTATAAGAAAAAACATTTGACATCTTCCTTTACACAGTTTTAATTGTCTTTAAAGCAATATACACCATTCATCTGTTACTCTTACAAAATCCTCTGTAAAACTCATGTTTATTTAATTATGCACACATATCAGAATATGCATGGTAATCTTGGAAGTTTCTGTTTCAGGGGAAGGACGAAATGCTGGGCCGCAGTATTTGCACCCCAATAGTAAAACTGAATTCTGCTATGGATCAGACACCAAAACTGTTGTGGCATCCCATCATCCAGAAGGGGAAGGTGGCCGGGGAGGCTCTTGTGGCTGCTGAACTCATTCTTAAAAACAAGGTTTGAAAAGAAAGTAGTGGACAATAGTCTGTTTTATAGCATTTTTTAAAAATTGTTCTCTGGGCCTTCAGGTCTGTGAGACGTCCTCAAAACTGTGTTACCTCCGTCGCACACAGTCTGTCATACATACATACTGAGTAATAAATCCTTAACTTAAACAATGTTTTCATCTTTTCGTCTCCTTTTATCATGTCCATGTAGTTTTGGTGATTACTGTTGATATTTCTTATATGAAATGTAAGGTGTAATGTTGTTTTCGTCATTCCTTTATAACTCCCATGGAACCAAGTGTAGTCTTGTAGGAAAAATAACAAGAAAAAAATAAAGCCTAATGAATGCCTCTGTCTCTGTAGTCAGGAGACTCAGATCTTCCACTAGTTCCCCCAAAGAGAGAGAACATCTACATGGTACCTCAGGGCATTCGCCCTGTGGTGCAGCTGACTGCTGTGGAGGTAAAATACAGCCTTATATATATACTTTCCCTTCTAAAGTGATGGACACGCATGGAATTTGACCTCATTAAAACTCCCCAATCTATAATTGATTTCAGATTCTTGCATGGGGCCTGAGGAAAATGAAGCCATACCAACTGGCAGCAATATCGTCACCCAGCCTCGTGGTGGAATGTGGGGGGCAGAGGGTAGAGTCGGCCGTCATCAAGAACATGAAGAAGAATCCAAACTTCCCGAGCTCTGTCCTCTTCATCAAAGTGGTAATGGCAGTACTACACAAGCTCTATGTTATGCATAAGAATTAGGAAAATAAGTGTCTGAAAGAAAGAATAATTTAACTAAATTAACTTTTAATTTTGAAACTTTTTTCGATTCATTTCAGTTTAGTTTTGTTTATATAGCCCGAAAGCACAACAGTTGCCTCAAAACACTTTATATTTTAATGTAAAGACCCTGCAATAAAATAGAAAAAACAGAGAAAACCCCAACGATAAGAAGACCCGCTATTAGTTAGCACTTTTCCAACCGTGAGAGGGAAAACTCCCTTTTAACAGGAAGAAACCTGGGGCAGAACCAGGCACATCTGCTATTATGTGTCGTGGGTGAGGTGAGGAAGACAAAACAAAGACATACTATGGCAGAGAGCCAGAGATTAAAAGTAAATAATGATTAAATGCAGAGTTGTGTATAAACACTCAGTGAGTGAAGAAGAAAACCAGTGCATCATGGGAAGCCCGTAGCAGCCTAGACCTCTTGCAGTGTAACTAAGGGAGGTCACCCGATCAAGCACCAACTATACGCTTTGTCAAAAAAGGAAACTTTACTCTTGCTCTGAAAAAGTCTAAAAAAACACCAACACCCGAATCATTCAACTTAATATTCAATTATTATTTATTATTTATTATTGATTTAAACCCTGATTATTTATTCCATTTCCTCTATACTCTCCATCCAGCTTCTTCCGAAGGAAGAGATGTACATGCCTCCAATTGTGCTGAAGGTAATAGACCACCGTCCATTTGGCAGGAAGCCCGTGGTAGGCCAGTGCACTATCAGTTCTTTGGAGCAGTTCAGATGTGATCCATATGTCATCACCGCCGAAGGAGCAATGTCATCTAAAAGTAAGAGCAGATCATAGACTGCAGCAACCTGCAATGAACGTCATGTTGAAAAACTAGCAGTTAACTTTTGCTTTGCGACCAGAGGAATTGGTCCCTACGGCCATTAGAAAGAATTTAAGTTTAAGGCACTTAAGCTGGGACACTGTGCAACCATGTAATAGAAAAATAATGTGATGATTTCAAAATCTCATCACAACAGAAAATAGAAAACTTATCAAGTGTTTTTCAAATTACTTTTGATGGCAGCAACTTTCTGCAGCTATAACAACAGCATGGATTCCTAGGAGAAGAATCTGGGGTCTGGATGTGGCCTGCCTGCAGTCCAGACGTTAAAAACATTTGACACATCATGAAATGAAAAATTCCACACAGAAGATTGAGAACTGTTGATCAACTAGAATCTAACATCAGACAAGAGTGGGACCACATTCCCCTCCCAAAAGTCCAGCAGCTGGTCTCCTTAGTTCCCAGATGTTTACAATCTGTGTGTTAAAAGAAGATGGGATACTATACAGTGGTGAACAGTGCTGCCACCAAATTCAAAAGGAACAAATTTTCTTTCTTAAATTAATCCATTTGATATGTTTTATTGGGCGTATGAGATTTCTGAATCTTTATTTATCCTTTTTTATTCCCGGCATCCCATCTTTTTTGAATTAGGGTTGTTATACAGCCTGTAGTATGTTAATAGAGAAACACTAGGTACAAACTTTGATACAGTTTATGCACAGAGATAAAAGTAACTGCTCAATGTTAACAGTGGCTCTGATGATGGCGTCGCCTCACAAACATGTCTCTATCACCATGGAGGAGACAAGGCCACTGCTAGAAGCTCAGGTACGCCCCACCACCTTTCCTAACACTCAGACGTTTCCTCTGTTCACCTAAGAGCAGAATTTGACTATCAAGTCAAATCTGACAAACTTACTCTGATTACTCTGGCTTACAGTTTATGTACAGCATGTCAGCTGCTGTCGACAAAATGGCATCCCCTACCTCCCATTTTGTATGTATGGTTACTTATTATGGCTTTCTAATTCACAAGGCGGGGCTCCAATGATGCTGAATGGCTGACAATCACAGAGCTAAAGAAAGCTGAACAAAAATCCTATCACAAAGCCATGAATCTACAGGGGAGTTGCCACAATAACTGCAGTCTTATCTGGCATATTTTATTGAGCACATTGTTATTGTAGCATCGATTGTAGCATAGATGTTCAGGCATCTAAACTTAGAAGCTAGTGCTGCTACTGAAACCTCAAAAAGAACATGCCTACAAGTTTCCTACTTAAAGAAAGTTTGATACTTTGGGAAATACCCTTATTTTTCCTATATTTTCCTGCATAGAGATTGAAAAATGAAACTGCTCTAAATGCTAAATGTGATGCTACTGCTAGTACTCAAGTTCAGACTCAAATTAGGTAGAAAAAGCTAGTCTGGGATTGTCCGTGGGTACAGTCTAAGTGCTATTATTAATTCATTCAACAGTTCAAACAGTAGCCAGTATTAAATCTGTAAAAAATACTACTACTACTAACAACAGCAGTCTTTATGCAGAGATAACTGGGTGGTGGCAGTAGACTCAAATTTAGCACATAGACATGTGTGTGGAATCATAATGATTGTTTGCATCTAACTCGTGTGACTCAAGAAAATAAAGGTACAGTATTGTGCAAAAGCCACCTCTCATTCATATATGAGGCTGTTGCTGATTCAGTGCTTTCCACATGCTGTTTTATATGGGAGCAAAATCAGAAGCTACATTTCTGCATTTATAATTCCATCAGTTTTGACAGGATGCTCAACCTGACTGGCTTAAATGCAGCTCCAAACCATGTTTTACAGATGGCTGTAGACAGCCACTGTTGTACCTCTCTCTTGTTTGTGGTGACAAAGATTTGAACCAAATGTTTCAAATTTGGATTCATCTTTCTGTCAGACCAATCGCCCCTGTACAATTTGGCATAACGCAGCCTTTTCTCCCTGTTTCCCTTCCTTAAGAATGGCTTCTTGACAGCCATCCTTACATCGAGACCATTTCTAATGAGGCTTCGGATACTAGAAGAGGCATTGCACCTAGTTTTTTTTGTATTCCACTTGTCCAGTGTCCTTAAATTTCTTTAAGGACACAGCGCAGACAATTATCCTTGGAAGTAAAATATGCAGAAATGAGGGGTGGCTCAAGACATTTAGACAATACTGTATTTCCCAAAATGTCTTTTTTTTAGTTGACCAATAAATAAATTGTTGTTCTGACCACAAATGAAACTTAGTGAAAAATGAAATCTATGAATGACGTGAAAATTTAGTCCTTTGATTTATTTAAAAACAGATGTCAGTCATGGCAGGCAATGGGCCTCACCACCAGAGCCACGCTACCTGCTATTAGCACCTTTTTCACAGCAGACATTTTAAACTGGCATAGCATGAAGGGCATATATGAAAAATAAAATCAATATTGATTCAGTAAGTTAACACAAGATATTAAAACAGCAATGTCGAATATTAAGGTATACACTAAATGAAATGAATCATTTAGATCTCAGTTTGATATGTCAAAATGTCTGCTGTGTTAAAAGCTCATTGTTGTTGCTACACCCTTTCACAGAATCACTGTCAGTCATCAAACTGTGGCTGATAGCACTTTATCAACTTCTTTGCATTTCGATTTTCTGCTATCTTTTCAGTTTTGTTCCATTTAATGTTTGTCTTCTTACTGTTTTTGTTACTGTTATAAATATTTTTGACTTGTTTTTATTTTTGTTTTTGGTGCATCTTCAATCACCAAAGGTTGCTGAGAAGGTAAGACTTATTAGTAGTTGATGAAATAAGATTTAATAGCAGACAAATCAACTTCTTTTCCCAAATGCAGTGAGATTAAAATGCAGGACAATTCCATCTTTAGGAAAAAGAGACAGTTGATTGGTGGAGTAAATTCTACGTCTCGCTAGGAGACCAGGAGAAATGTGGTCCTTACCTCAAGAAAGGATACGATACCCTCAAAGTAAGCCAGCTCCATTTCCTCACACAACACTCATAAACTAATCATTCATCTTGGTCTATGTATTTCAAATAGTACGTACGCTCCTCTTTGGTTGTTACAGACAACTTGAATGTGAGTGTTGTTCATTTTCAGATCTATGACTGCGAACTGGAAGATGTCCCAGAATTCAAAGGGCTTACTGATTTCTGCGACACCTTCAAACTCCAGCAAGGCAAGAACGACAATGGCGATGATGATCCCACTGTGGTTGGAGAGTTTAAGGTTGTCTAACATCATTTAGAACAATAATATTTGGAGATAGAGAAAAACGTTAATTAACTACAACGGGGGGACTACAGTGAACTTGATTTCTTTGTTTGAGTGTGGGGTTTACTCTTGTACCTGCAGGGTTCATTCAAAGTGTACCCCTTGCCAGATGACCCAGGTGTAGCTCCTCCACCGCGTCAGTTCAGAGAACTCCCAGATAGCGGACCTCAGGAGTGTCTGGTTAGGATTTATGTGGTTCGGGGCATGGACCTCCAGCCCAAAGACAATAATGGCAGTGTGAGTGTTAATCTGCATTACCTACAGTAATACAAATCTTGTCAAACATAGTACGGTCAGTACCGTTTCTTGTCTTTTCTGCTCAGTGCGATCCATACATAAAGATATCACTGGGAAAAAACACGATCGATGACAGAGACCACTACCTACCCAACACCCTCAACCCTGTGTTTGGAAGGTAAACCTTATGTGTCAATGGATTCAAACAGGTATAAATAGAAAATTTATTACATCTTAAGATTTCTATAACCGTCCTTTTTGTTGTTTAGGATGTTTGAGATGACGTGTTTCCTGCCCCAGGACAAGGACCTGAAGATCTCTGTTTATGACTATGATCTGCTTACTCGTGACGAGAAGGTCGGCGAGACAGTGATCGACCTGGAGAACCGCTTCCTGTCTCGATATAATTCATACTGCGGCTTGCCTCAAAGCTACTGCATGTAAGGAAGCAGATGTGCCTGAGTGGGAAACCTTTTAATATTTTTTGGAAAACATGGAGTCAGAGCTGAGGAAATATTAATTCCAACTGTCCTGTCATCTAGTTCTGGCATCAACCAGTGGCGGGACCAGCTGAAGCCATCTCAGATTCTTGAGAATCTGGCTCGTCTTAAAGGACTTTCCAAGCCCAGGACGGAAGATAATGGAAATTCACTCACCTTCAATGGAAAAGAATACACACTGGCTCAGTTTGGTAAGGGGTTAGAAGTATAATAGTATAAATGAGTGATTTAGATGTTTTGTGTTGAAAAATGAGCAACAATTAAGCCCTATTATGCCCGTCTACATGCCCTCATTGTTTGGCAAAGATTAACAGTACGTTTTGTCTTTAGCACATTTCACATTGCTACATATTGTTATAGTTTAATTCCCTAAAACATCTAATACTAGATGTTTTATTAATTAAACAAAATTCATTTGAATGCAGCTAAAACAGCAGAATTGTTTTGAAATTCAGATGTGTCTCCAACTTTCAGATTTCAAGAAGATGAATCAGTTCATTTGAATCTCTTACTGTTTAAATGATAAATGACTGATCATCATACAGCACATTAGTATCCTACTTCAGCTACCAAAGTGCTTTGTACAGCATGTCTCATTCATCCAATCACATACACATTCACACAAGCACTTTATTCTACATTTAAGGGCTTTATATCGAACTTTCACACTCCGATGAATGTACTGGGAGGAAATTGGGGTTCATCATCTTGCCCAAGAATACTTTGCCATGCAACGGCAGGCATCGAACCACCAACCTTCTGATTAGTAGATGCGTAGGTCGCAACAACAATACAATATTGTTGTGACTGAACTGTTTTGCCCCTATAACACCAGATTGTTTTAATACCAATCTAGTGATCGATTTCTTTTTCTACATTAAGAGAGCAACAAGGAAATTCATCAGCACTTGGGTCCACCTTATGAACGCCTCTGTCTGCACGTGCTCAGAACACAGGGTCTCGTCCCTGAACATGTGGAAACTAGGACACTTTACAGCACCTTTCAGCCCAACCTCTCTCAGGTTAGACATCTCATACTGTACCTGTTTCTGGCTGCAATGACTCAGGCTCAGTTATTTTTGTAAAATGTATTTATTGCATTGGTTTAGGGACAACTTCAGATGTGGGTGGATGTTTTCCCCAAAAGCTTAGGCCTCCCCGAGCCTCCCTTTGACATCACACCACGCAAACCAAAGAAGTAAGTGCTGTGTTTCTCTTCAGTACTTCATCGCTGCGGATGTCACTGAGAGCTAACAATGACTGTGTTCAAATATTCAGGTATTTCCTGCGTGCTGTCATCTGGAACACCACAGATGTGACTCTGGATGAGACCAGTATCACTGGAGAGCGCATGAGCGACATCTATGTGAAAGGGTGTGTTAATTCTGCATCAAAGCCCTTGTTTGTCCAAATCTATTGTTGTTTACTTTCTCCAAAATCTTCCTTTAGGAGGTAGCAGCACTTTGTGTTAGAGGGTTACTGTTAAAGGCCAATGATTATTCATGCTTGTTGTTTATGTGCTAGCTGGATGCCAGGAATGGAGGAGGACAAGCAGAAGACTGATGTCCACTACAGGTCTCTGGATGGCGATGGTAACTTTAACTGGCGATTCGTCTTTGGGCTTGACTACCTGCCAGCTGAACAACTCTGCCTTGTATCCAAGAAGGTGAGGCTTGTTGCCAGATGGTTTATCATACTGTAGATCAAAGATTATTTTAATACCATTTAAAAAACAAAACAAAACACAGGTATTGTTGGAATTAAGTTAAAGCATGTTTGAATGTCTTCTTCTTCTTCTTTTTTTTATAACAGGAACACTTTTGGAGTCTTGATAAAACAGAGTTCCGGATTCCTCCCAAACTGATTGTTCAGATTTGGGATAATGACAAATTCTCACTGGATGATTACCTAGGTAAGAAACTTTCAAGTCCAACCTGTGTGTCTATGCCTAACCTTTCTAAAACCTGAGTACAATGTGCTGTGATCCCAGGTACTGTGGAGCTGGATTTGCGTAACCTGGTTGCTCCTGCGAAGACCCCAGAGAAATGCTCTCTGGATATGATGGATAATGTGGAAATAGGTCCACACAAGGCAGAGCAGAACAAGTCTCTGTTTGCTCAGCAGTCAGTCAGAGGCTGGTGGCCTTGCTCTATTGAACAAGATGGGAAGAAGGTCCTGGGTGTAAGTATGAATAGAAACTTCAGTTTTCATTTGATAAGATGGAACCACAAGACATTTGGAAATGTAGAGTTAAAATACAATATTCCCAAAGTGCCATGAAGAGAAAAGATTAAGAGCTTTGGACAACAACATTATACTTCTACTTTATTTTCTATTGACTAGTCCTAAATTGGAAATGTGTTACTTGCAGAACATTGTCAGATAAATTGGTCTTAATTTAGTTGAAGTATTCCAAAAATATCACAGGTCCTTGTCGTCTTGTCACTCTGTTTGTGTTGGGTTTTCAGGGCAAAGTGGAGATGACACTGGAGATTGTGAGTGAAGTGGATGCAGACGAGCGACCTGCAGGAAAAGGTCGGGATGAACCCAACATGAATCCAAAACTGGACCTTCCAAAGTAAGAGCCTGCTTTACAAGATTAGCTGGGCTGAATTTTGAAAGGTATACAGGCTATGATGTCTACTAAATACATTTTCTGTCAACTACTAGTCGCCCAGAAACATCCTTCTTCTGGTTCACCAACCCATGTAAGACCATGAAGTTCATTGTGTGGAGAAGGTTCAAGTGGGTCTTTATTGGACTTATCATCCTCATCATAGTGGTCCTCTTCATCGCCATCCTGTTGTATTCTTTACCGGTAAGGACAGACAAAAGCGAACCACTGGACAACAAAGTTTTCTCATATTATAAAATTGTTCAGTCTTATCATCTTTGTACTTATAGGAAACTTGTCAATGTGTGATTGATTGTTCTTTCTTGCATTTTACAGAACTACATCTCAATGAAGATCGTGAAACCCTTAAGTTAGCAATAAGGACCACCAGGAGCAACGAACTCCACACAGATACTGCCAGATTATCTCAACTTGTACCTTTTTTAACTTTAGTTTTTTTTAACAAATGGGAAGGGGAGCTTGCACATTTGCACTATTTCAACATATGAACACATTTTCTACACCACCAAACTGTGACAATACAGTCCATTACAGTCTAGTTTTGAAAGGGTTTTGTTTAAGACACTATATGGAAAAGGTGTTTCCCATTAGCCCAGTTTGGGTGATATTTAGGGATTACTTTTATTAAACGGAATATTCCTTTTTATTAAAATGTTTCCATATTTGTGGATATTATATATAAATGGGATCACAATTAATAGCTCAAAGTTTCTTTAAAGTGTATTTGTATTACTTGACTGCTCAAAAATTGCAAAATTGCAATGTGGAAAATTTCATCTTTCTCATCTTGCAATGGAGACCTGATCGGATCGCCTGGAGCATTCTTTAGGTACCTTCCAAGCTTTGACAATTGTCCAGCTGGAAGTCACTTGAACAAGTGATGAAATGTTTCTCCAACTGAAAATGCTACAACCACAAAGACAGAAACAACTTTCTGAGATTTCCTTCCTGGATAAAAGATGGGATTAAAAAAATAAATTGTTCAAAAATTTGGATTTTGACTGAATAAAGCCAGCACTTTACATTTAATATTGAAATATGTACAGCACATGTTGTACAGAAGTTGAATTATATACATTTTCACAAAATGGTCACTTTCTCATGATGTGTAACCCAACACATCATTTAGTGATTACCACAGATTATGGATGTATAAAACAGCCATGTAAGCCAACCTTAATGTTCCCCTTTTGGAAGTATAAAACGTTTCTTTCTAATGAAAATTTATTCTTCCTGTGCGCTGCGTTGATTGCAGCGCTGCTTCAGTAAAGCCTCCACCTCTCCTCTCCGTGCCAGGCTGTTGGCTTTACCTTGGAATCGCCCGTTCTTCCCTGCTCCCTTCCCTTGGAGCAATTCTAACACTCTGGAAAGTAAACACACAGATACAGTGCCAACCTACATTAATATTTTAACAGTAGAAGCTACATAAATATGAAAACTCTTACTGTGGTCCCATCTCAGTGACTAGTTCACTGGGTCCAGCCAGCAGAAACAAACCAGGTCCCTTTTCCTCTCCAACAGTCAGGAAAACCAGTGTTTCCTATAACCAGAGTAGGGATTGAAAATAAATATACTGACGTGGTAATGCCTAGCAGTAAAGCAGTGAAATTGTGATCTTACCTCAGTGTTTATTTCATTGGCAATGATATTCATAAACTCATTGTCTCCCTCTTTTCTACAAGAAGAACAAGAACACCGTTTTGTTATTGACATACTCACCTTGATGCCAAAACGTCACCAGGTTGTAAAGAATGGATCATTTCTGAGGGTTTTTTTAAATGGTTAACTGGTTAGTGCAGTGTGCAATGACATCTCTAAGCAGAACCTCTTACTTGTGGAAGGTGAAGAAGTCTTTGTGAGGATCATTCTTAAAGCTCTGAGCAATGAGAACCGCCATATCACGAAGCAGGCCCAGGTTAGTCTGCCAAAGACAGTTTTGTAGTAGTTGAGGAGCCTTATATGCAATATCTTAAGCTGAAGCATATTTACCCTGTCAAAAAATGTAATTCTACTATTATTAATTTATTATTACCATACCATTTTTTTTACCAAATCTGTCAAACAGTAATCTAGAAAGAAACTGTTCTTACTTTCTGTAGCAGCTTAACAGACTTCTGCAACTTGTCGACTGCCTCAACGTGCTCATCTGGTCCCGTTCTGATGATAAATGACCAAAAGGAGTTTTCACTTCAAATTTCTGAATGATTCAAAGTTAAATTTTGACTATTCAGATTTAGAACTTACTTTAGAAGTGACACCAGTGAACGCTCTGTGTTGTAGCTTTTCTCTGCATACTTTAGTACCCTTTTTCCTGCCAGGAAAATTAGGTTGGTTTTGTTTTTCTTTCCTTTCTCAGTTCCCAGCAGCTTTATTACCTTAAATTTGAATACAAAGAAATTAGATACACAACGGTTAATGGCACAAACACTAAATATAATTGTGAAAGTGTCAATGTTGTACCTGTAAGTGACCGAGGTTGGAGACGTGGGTTCCACAGCACATGTTGGCATCTATGCCCTCTATATCAATGATCCGAATGGGTCCTGCGTGGTCCTCTGGCAGCCCTCGACTTCTCACCTGATTTGTACAAATACATATTGTGTAATACACTTAACACAGGGCAACAGGTCTCTTTTACAACCAGTAAGTGCAATATCTGTACCTTCTCCACAGCTGGGTCATCTATAGAGAGAAGCTGAACCATGACAGGAATGTGAGCTCTGATCTTCTCATTTACACATTCTTCCAGTTCCTGAAGCTGGCCAGGTTTCACACACGGAGTGTCCAGCTCAATGGTGCTTCTTTGACGACCCAGTTCCCTGATAAAAACCCAGAAAATCTGTAATCCTACAAGGCTTAGTGGCTACATGGAAAAGAACATATGCAGTGGTAAAGTACCAGGATGTGGTCTTGTATCCAAACATTGTGTCTGCCAAAGCTGTAATCAAATGCTGACCTAAGAGTCAAGAAGAAAACAATTACTGCTTAGGCAACAGGTAAAACAAAATGCGCGATGGCGTTTTTTCCTGTCTCTGTGGTGATTATTACCCGAGTGCTGCTGCATATGATCAAATCTCCTTTCCCAGTCTACCTTCACTTGAACCTCCTGACCCACCTCCAGAGGTGAGGCCACAAAATGCAGGGCGTCCGGTCCCTGCCTTGTCACTCTCAAAACTGGGACATCTCCAAGGAATCCATGGTCATCTGGCTGCAGGAGGACAACGTAAAGCATGCAAATTTTGCAAGTGACATTGTACAGTCTCGCATTTGCATAAACATTTGCAATGAAGGAACATGTGACGTACACATTTAAATAATGGAGTAAGAGCTTGAAAGAAAAAGAAAATGAACATGCTTACCTGGCCACCTCCCTCAGGAAACAAGATGGTATCTTGTAGCTTGATGTGGAATCCTTTAATAGTTTCTTTCTTTCCATTTACTTCATGTTTTAGTTCCGCCGGGCAGCAGGAGACTACAGAGGTAACAAACTGGAAGGGGACCAGAGAAATAACGATAATAATCGTGTCATATAAAATTTACAACCAGAAACATTACATGCTTCTTAAAGGACTGCAGTTGTTTAAGTGTGTGCAAGATTTCAGTCTCATACAAGACTTTATAAAGGTCTGGCTTTGTAAAGGACAATTTATGTGACAGCAAGTACAAAGACTGAAGACTTAAAAAAGGAGACAGTATCCTAAATTCTCTAAATGCATAGCATTTAAGGTGATTTATTACTTTTAAGCGGCGTTTTAAAGGAGAAAAATGATACGATCTGAAATATAGAGTGTGGAAATTACACAATTACAACCTCTAACAAAGTAAAACTGAATAAATCTAAGGTTATGTAAGATAAAAGTGCGACTCGTAGACTATATATAAACGAGCTATAAATCAGTTGCCAGCCCTTGCTCTGGTTACAAAGGTAGCTAGCAGGTGCATCAGTTAGCAGGCATGCTAATCACTTCTGCACCGAACTGCTGATAAATTTCCGGGAGGTCTTTTCGGATGCTTTTAAAAGCTTCGCACCTCTTTCATATAGCAGTCTCGCTGACACTGAAAAGCCATTTTGTCCTGTTTTTGAAAGGAAAACTGCGCCAGCCGGTAGCACGAGCACGGGGAGGAAGCCTACAGCTGTCAGCTGACGCCGACGGGTACCATAATAGCCCAAACTTAATGACTTCGACTTTCGCTTCATAACTTTTTTAACTTAAGCGAAAAAGATTAATTAAGCCATTATTATTTAATCATCTTTTAAATGCACTTTTTTTAACAGGAGGAAGAGAAAACCTTAGGATGTGCTCTATAAAATCGAATAAACTGCAACCCGAATTGTAAAATGTAAATAAAACCAGAATGCAATGATTTTTTAAATCTGATACAGCTATAAATGATTCTCAGTAGAACGCAGACAACATACCAAACGTTGAAAGTGACGAAATGAACCGATTTAAGAGAAAAATCGGGTAATTTCAAATTAGACAGCATTTCAACAAAAGGCTGGAAACGTTTTTGGTTTTTTTTTACAACTAGTTATGTTAACCGGCAACAGGTCACTAATATGACTACGTATAAAAAGCGAGGCTGTGTTTTTAGTGCATTACTACGAGTGTAAACTAAATTTGGGCTACTGATTGAGACTTTTAAATTTACTGCAACGTTACTGCCATCTTCTGGAGTTACCGACACAATCATGTTCTATATCCCCCAGTTCATTCAGCTAGTGTTATTACCTCAAGCAACATAATGCAATTTTGTGTTTAATAAAACTTTTATTATCAATCACATGCCGGTGTACAGTAAACAATTACAGAGCAATAAATAATCTCACATAAAATATCATCATACATTTAAAAACAGCATTTTGGACAATAGCACATCCATTTTTAGCATATAATACAGCTTTCAGTAAACAAACTGTTGTCCTCAGTATCCTGAGCTAGACATTTACAGCAGGCTTCACCAGAGAGGATAAAGTATCAGTCAGACTGTTGAAAGGGAAAAAAATGGATGAATGGTCAGTCTCCGCAATAAAATGATCAATATAAGTTACAGATTTTCAGTCGGCATTGATTGTAGAATACTTAAATATAGACTATTGCAGAAGCAATTCCCAATTTTACATTGTACACTCCTCACTTATATGGAGAACACTTCACTTACATCACTAAGATCCCCCATATCTGGAGCTTCTCCTTTGTCACTGTTAGCCATCTCTCGGATCATCTGTAAAAGGAAAGCCATTTAAACAAAAAATAATGGAAGGTATTGCATATTACATGCACTGGGATCAGAAGCAATATTGGAATTTGACTAATCTTATTACTAAGAAGACTGAATTCACTCACATCCACATAACGGTCATATTCCTCCTTTCCCTCATCATCTTCGTGCTCCCAGTCCCTCCAGTTATCAAAGTCAACTGAAATCCAACTGGCCTGTGGAATGAAGACATAACAGCACCATTTTAGGTATTATTTACTAAAAGTAAAGTTGCAAGGATTACAGAACATCCTACTTAGTTAGTTGTAATATCCTCAGGCACTCTATTAGTAGCTTTAGATAAATACTTATATAAAGCTTCTCTTTGCTTATATAATGCATTTTTATGAGACGGAAACAGTGAGCTAAGACTTTTTCAACTTAGGGTTTGGGATTGAAACTGGTAAATGAATAGTGAGGAAGTATCATTGGTAAAAAAAAAAAATTCTTCAGCCTCATAAAAACAGTCTTAACATGAGCCATGCTATTTTTATGAACCTGAGTAAATACCAGATGAGAAGAATAGAATACCTTGATACTGATCGGTTTAAGGACACAGACACAAACACGTGTGCTTACCTTAGCTGGATCTTTCTGAAGACGAGGCCAAGCACAATCAGGTTTCATCTTCCTTAGCAAGACATTGATGGTGCGGTCATAGACCCTTTCTCTGGAGTCCTTTCAAGTGATGACAAGTTAAAGGAGCGTTTAACAGCCTGCTTTCTGTACATTGAAGAATACAGAATATAATGCGGATGCTTACGTGGATCTGGACTTTGTCATAGAAGTGCAGCTCGTTGTAGTACACATCATCTGTTTCGTTTTTGCAGCTGTTGCAGAGAGGCAATGGGGTTGTCAAAGAAACCATTTTAGACATTTTCTAAACTGAATCACATGTGACTTCAAGAGAGGGAACGTCTTTAAAAACTCACCACAGAATCAGTTTGTCTGGCTGGATATCAACTTGGACATCTTTAGGTTTCTGAACCATGAAGTTGATGGTGACGTATTTCTTCCTATCAAACCACAGCGCATGTGCTGGCTTGCTGTTAAAACACCAAGAAACTGCTTAGGAATCAAACCTGAAACCTTTTCATAATGAAAGATTTAGGAAAAAAACATGCTTTGTTGCTCAGTGAGTTTGGCAGCACTTACCTTTCCTCTGGTCTGACAATTTTAGGTTTGTTCATTCTTGTTGTTGTTTTTAAATAAAAGAGAAGTTGCTATACAATTCCTTTTTACCAAGAGAAAGCTAACTCACACGTGTCCAGCTGAGTTAGTAGTGTGCTCTGATGCAGCGGCCAGGCCCTAGAAGCTATATATAGACCATCTGGTATCAGCTGCTAGGAGACTTGCCTGCCACAGCCCCTTCCGTGCCCTTTATAGCCTGA
The DNA here is from genome assembly GCF_018398535.1 of Haplochromis burtoni. NCBI lineage: Eukaryota > Metazoa > Chordata > Actinopteri > Cichliformes > Cichlidae > Haplochromis > Haplochromis burtoni. The sequence continues at coordinate 389,989 of NW_024582523.1, read as the reverse complement.
CTGTGGAACACTCGGGAAAACAGATGCATTTTCTGGGTTCTCAAAGTGGTTCAGCCACCTTTAATTGATTGTTTAAGAGGATGGAGGTGGGGGCAGGAAGAATCCAACAAGAAAATTACCTAATGGGACCCACTTCAACACTTGGGAGGTTGTTGACCAACATTGCCTGAGGGATGCAATGGAACTTTAATAATTTTGGACAAAATCTTGACGCATTGATAATTTTAAAATTGATTTTGCTGAATTTATGAATCATTTACCAACATACACATACATGAATAATCAAGTGAATTTCATTTGACAGCGTTTCATTAAGTTTAAATCTTAGTTATGCAACAAAATTAAATTACTTAAAATCAGTATTTTGGCCATCAATATTGTTTAAAGAGTAGAATTGTAAATGTAAACTTTATATATAGGAAGGTAGATATAATAAAGATAAAATACTTTATTCATTTTCCAAAAGTTAAAAAAATCCTGTGGTAGACCAGCCAGAACATCCACTACATATATATATAAAAGTTTAAATAAAGTAGAATATTTCAATAAAGTATGTGTCAAATACACAATAACTTAATAAAGTAAAAAAATAAATAAATAAAAGGAAAAATACAGTCAAATGAAATAACAGGGCTCAATAAGTAAACATGTTGATAAAATACAATATATGATAATAAAGATATGACCAAATTGAAGTTAACCAAAGAAAATATGAATATACAAGAACGTGGCTCTTCTAAGTGAAACAGCTCAGTAAAATCAGTAAATTCGACAAAGCAAAATTTAATAGATACAATTTAAAAGTCTTGAGTCAGCCTTTTTTTATATTTTGGTAAGGAAATTGGAACTATGTGCAGGAACTGACTGGAGCATGTGTAAACATAGATAGGCCAAAAACAGAGTTGGTAAAAATCCAACAAGTTTAAAAGGCAGCTTGGATAATTTTTACGAGTTTGAAAGTCAATATTTGGTATGGCCATCTTTATTCTCCAACACAGCCTGAACTCTCCTAGTCAAGCTACTGTATCTTGTAACTTCTTAAAGTAACCTTCAGGATGAGTTCTCCGGGGGTTTTAAAGGCTTCTTCTTTGGATAAAGGCTGTTATCCAATACTATTCCTTAAGAATAACTTCTTGACAGCCACCACAGCACTAAAGCAATTTCTGAGGCCAACAGTAAATGGATCCGCCGAAGTAACAGATATATCAGGTCTCGTGTCAGGTCCTTGATGGATTCCCCCTCTGCAACCTATTTCTTAAGCACATGATTTTTCAGATACTGTTCATCTGCTGTAAATCTCAATTTTCAATGATTTAACAAACAAAAAAGCATTCCTCTGAAAATGGTCAGGTACAAGGACTGAACTGAAAATGTCCCAGCCTTGGGATCTATTGAACAAGAGCACTTTTTTCAAAATGGCAAGAAAGATTGGCTCTTTGGGAGTCATATTTTTATTAAAGAAAAAAAAAGACACGACAGTGCATTTCAAATTAACCCCCACCCAGCCCACTTCAGATTTTAGACAGGCATTAGTAATAAATTTATTTTATCCGGAAGTCGCCCCCTGCTGGTCTACTGGTTACCGGAAATTCATTTCTTCGCTCTGTCTGAGCGAGGAATGCAGCTCGAGCTACTAAACGCTGTGTACATATAAACTAATAAAGTAAAAAAATCTATAAATCATTAAACAGTTTATTTTTTAAACGTAACGTTTACATTTGCTGCTTTAGACCATCGTGAAGTAGTAGCCATCAAGAAGAACATGCCTCGTAGAAGACAGGTAAGAGTACATGTAGGTCGCACAAGAGGGTAACGTTAGCTAAGTTAGCACTAATGGTTAACCCGAAGGTTCCACCATATTTCATTCAATATTCTGACAGTGTAACGCGCTAAAACACGGTGTTAGCATCAGCTGATAAATCTGCACAGAATAATTTAAACATACTGACTTTAACTGCATTGCCACATTCAGCTTGTGACGGTATTGTTCGAGCTCAATAAACACCCAGTGTACAGTTGAAAGCAGCTAAAAGAAGCTAAAACTTTTACTTCACGTTTGGTGAAATGTAACGGCGCTTCGCGGTTCATGTATATGTAGGCTTTGCCCTAAGACTAAAACAAGACCAGTCCTGCTTAAATTGCTGTTTGTGAATACAGTGTTGTGCCACATTGGCTGGGAAAAAAACAAATACTAAAAACCAAGAACAGAGCTAACCGTTATCGCTAAGCTAACAACAATAACAGTTGACGTGCTAAGCAGACTGGTTACTTTGTCGTGGTAATTACTACACGTGTGACAGTATTTGGCCAGTTTTTAATACTAGCTTGGCGGAATATATTGCTTTGGTATTAGTAAGGGGTAGATGGTGTTAAGACCTGTTTATGCTGATGATAATAATTAAACAGCTAATGGAGAGCTATCATTTGATTGTAGCCAGTCAGAAATCTAAAAGAAAAATGGCCACAAACAGCACTTTTACAGTGTTACCTCAGCTACGCTTTTAATTTGGTGGATTTATGACTCAACAATGAATAGATACACTGTGAATGCTGAATTAACTGCTCTGTAAAACTGTAGTTGCTATCGCCAGAACAACTCTGTCTTTTTGGCTTGTGGACACCATCAGTGTTATCCATGCTTGTTTTTTTCCGCACCTCTATTTGACATTATTTAGTAAAAGGTGCCTTTCATTTACCGTTTGTTCCCCTGACAGAGACACATGGCTGGGAGTGGTTCAGATGGAACTGAAGACTCTGACTCCTCTGCTGAAAGAGAACAGACCAATAGCTCAGAAAGTGAAGGGACTGTGCCCAAGAGACAGCGCCTCACCAGAGCCTCTACTCGCCTTAGCCAAAGCTCTCAGGGTTGGCAACATAGCCTATACATATGCACACACACACATATGTATATATATACTTTTACAGTGATTTGAAGATTTCTTTTATTTTATTTTCCCTTAGATACTCAGGAATTAAAGCGAGCTGTGGATCACGATGAATCTCCACCACTGACGCCCACTGGAAATGCACCCTCCTCTGAATCAGAGTTGGACATCTCCAGTCCCAATGCCTCACATGATGAGAGCCAGGCCAAGGACCAAGCCAACAGAGATTCGGATAAAGATCTCTCCCACCGACCTAAACGCCGCCGCTGTCACGAAACCTATAATTTCAACATGAAATGTCCAACCCCGGGGTGCAATTCCCTTGGTAAAATATATTACTTTTTTTGCCAAACGTCAAAAGTGTTATTAAAAATTTGAACATGGGAAATGTGGCATATCAGCAAACATCATGCTTATTTTTCTCTTTTTTCTTAGGTCACCTCACAGGAAAGCATGAACGTCATTTTGCTGTGTCAGGCTGTCCTCTTTACCACAATCTTTCTGCTGATGAATGCAAGGTGATTATTATAAATCATGTTCAGAATACTTTACAATATTATGTGAATTTACTTTATCTATACAGTTATTAACCTGAAACACTGGCAGTGGCTGGACTGTACAACTTTCTTTGGGACATAACTGATACTCCAAAGGTTGAGTGTAGTAAATGACAATTTCATCTGTAGTACAAGTACACAATGTCTTTTGCTATCAGTAAAAACAGCCACAAGTAACACACTTCATCACTTAAACAGGGATGTTCCCAGCAAATGTTATTAATGTTGTAGGTTGAAGTGGCTGGTATGAGTATTTGGCTGCCTGAGCCGTATCAGAGAGAAATGAGAGACCAAGAAGAGATATAATCCATCCATCCATCCATCCATCCATTCGCTTCCGCTTATCCTTTTCAGGGTCGCAGGGGGCGCTGGAGCCTATCCCAGCTGTCATAGGGCGAGAGGCAGGGTACACCCTGGACAGGTCGCCAGTCTGTCGCAGGGCCAACACACAGGGACAGACAACCATTCACACTCACATTCACACCTAGTGACAATTTGGATTAATCAATTAACCTATCCCGACAAGCTGCATGTCTTTGGATGGTGGGAGGAAGCCGGAGTACCCGGAGAGAACCCACGCAAACACGGGGAGAACATGCAAACTCCACACAGAAAGACCCCGGCCTGATGTTGGAATTGAGCTCAGGACCTTCTTGCTGTGCGGCAACAGTGCTAACCACCGTGCCACCGTGCTGCCCATGATATAATCCATGCTTTATTTATTTATGTATTTATTTATTTATTTGTCAGGTAAAAGCCATTAGCCGTGAGAAACAAGAGGAGGAGGTAAAGGCACAGGAGGACAGCAACTCGCGCCATGCAACTCGTCACCAGGTAGGTCTGCTTTAGAAATGAGAGCATGACATTGAATTTTAAACACTTTGCTTAATTATCTGTTTATTATTTTAACTACTGTCAGTAATTTCTCATACCAGGAAAGTGAATTGGTTATTTATCCTTATTTGTAGACACCAACACCGAAACAGATTCGATACAAGGAGCAAGTGGCTGAGATAAGGAAGGGTCGAAACTCTGGCCTGCAGAAGGAGCAGAAAGAAAAGCATGTGGTACGTCACCAGTACTTTTGTTTTGCTATTTCTAAGCTTATTCCACCTCATAGCTGGCATGTTACTTCATTTCCTGCTTGCCTTTTCTCGTGGCCCACAGGAGCATCGGCAAACACACGGCAACACCAGAGAGCCTCTGCTGGAGAACATCACCAGTGAATATGACCTGGAGCTGTTCAGGAAAGCACAGGCCCGAGCATCTGAAGACCTGGTAATGATGAGGTTTCACATCTCCATAAGTACTTTCTTTTTAGCATTTTAGAATAAGATAAAAGGAAATGAAGCTAGAACTGGTGCCTTTCATTGTTCCAGGTACATTATTTTTCTTTAAAAACTGAGTTGTCACTATTTTGTTTTATTTATTTATTTATTTTTTAAACTGTCAGTATGTTAGCATTCTAGTTTTTTGATTGATAACCTCATCACACACATTGGACATTAATGTTTCCCATCTTCATGCCTGCAGGAGAAGCTGCGCATCCAGGGTCAGATCACCGAGGGCAGTAACATGATCAAGACTATCTTGTTTGGTCGCTACGAGCTGGACACCTGGTACCACTCGCCCTATCCTGAGGAGTATGCGCGTCTGGGTCGTCTGTACGTCTGTGAATTCTGCCTCAAATACATGAAGAGCCAGACCATCCTCAGGCGACACATGGTGAGAGAGACTAATCCCAAGTCATTGGAGTCGTGCTACACTTAGAAATGATTTTTATAAAAACATTCTAAACATTCATTTTTTAAAGTTCCGTTTTGGCAAACAGCCGTTGCTCTTATTACATTATATATTTTTACTGCACGGTAGCCTTTAAATAAGAATAATTTATCTTTATGAACTCACTGGTTTGGAAGTACTGTATATAATTTGTCTTTTCAGGCCAAATGTGTGTGGAAGCATCCTCCAGGAGATGAGGTGTACAGAAAGGGGTCTATATCTGTTTTTGAAGTCGATGGCAAAAAGAATAAGGTAAGAGTCTTACTTAGTAAACACTGGCATTTCTTTTCTTTTTAAATTGTAATCAAATATATAAGCCACTTTTAAAGTAATCAAGGGCCATATCATCCCCAGATCTACTGTCAGAACTTGTGTTTACTTGCCAAGCTTTTTCTGGACCACAAAACACTTTACTATGACGTGGAGCCTTTTCTCTTCTATGTCATGACTGAAGCTGACAACACTGGCTGCCATTTAGTAGGCTATTTTTCAAAGGTAAAGAAGAACAAGGTTATTTTTTTTACCCACACAATGATTGAATTTATGTTCCAGAACAGAAATGTCTAAAAAGTGTTTTTTCCTTCTATTTATTTATTTAAGGAGAAAAATTCCTTCCTGAACTACAATGTATCCTGTATCCTGACAATGCCACAGTACATGAGACAAGGCTTTGGAAAGATGCTCATTGACTTTAGTATGTATATATGTTAATTTATTCTATTCTCAATGTAATCATTAAATTGCATTTTAGTCTTTTTGCATAATGAAATACAGATAATTCTCTCTTCCTTCTGAAAGCGTTCATTCTGACTGTCCTGTGCTTTATTTAGGTTATCTGTTGTCTAAAGTTGAGGAGAAGGTGGGCTCGCCAGAGAGACCTCTTTCTGATCTGGGCCTCATCAGTTACAGGAGTTACTGGAAGGAGGTATTACTCAGATACATGTACAACTTTCAAGGCAAGGAGATCTCCATCAAAGGTAAGTGAAAGCACAAACCCTATAATTTGGCAGCTTAAATTATATGTTTACAAAAAAAGCTGAAAGTGGCTCTGTACTTTGTTACCAGTTACCAATTACCAGTTTAAAATAATCTTAATTTTAGCTTATATTGGCCTTGGTGAAGTCCCAAAGTCCATCTTCTGTCTAGTAACAAGCCAGTTTAGCTTCTTTCCCTCTTAGCTCACCTCTTAAGCTATGTTTTTTTCTGTTTGGCTGTCCCTTGCAAGTAAAAGATTTGCGCAGCAGCAGCTGGGTGGGAGTGCTGTGCTCAAAGTCTGAGCTGTGTGCCTCAGATAACCATATTAAAGAAATTCCCTCTCATTGACAGTCAAGAGCAGGAAAAAATGCCTAAACCAGAGTGTTTAGAGAAGTCTGAAGCTTGAGCTTTAGGCCCTTAAAGATTACTTGTACATACACTGATCTCAGAATATGTATATCGATGATAGATAAAAGGAAGAGCATAATGAATCCACACAAGAAGATTCATGCATTTAATAAACAAGACAAATGCATACAATGAATATTTGTTTTAATATTTGCGTGCTGCACAGAGATCAGTCAGGAAACTGCTGTCAACCCGGTGGACATTGTGAGCACCCTGCAGTCTCTTCAGATGCTGAAGTATTGGAAGGGAAAGCACTTAGTACTGAAGCGTCAGGTAAGCTGGCTCCTCTCCGTTTTATTTATGCTTGTATTTATTTATTGAAATAATTGCTTTTGTATCAAATTATTTGGGTTACTGAGATCATTTACTTGTCTATTTCTAATATTTTGATTAATTTTGGAAGTAAAATTTTACGTTAATGCTGTAAAACACGTTTTATACCAGGCCCTTCTTTCTATTTCTATCTTACTGGAAAAATTAGATGTGATAACCTAGCTCGTTACCCTGTTTCTCATCCCAGGACCTGATTGATGAGTGGAAAGCAAAGGAGATCAAGCGAGGCAATAGCAACAAAACCATCGACCCAAGCTCGCTAAAATGGACCCCTCCCAAAGGGACATAAACACTGAGAAGCTCAGGCTACTGAAAACACTCGCCTCTAGCCTCACCAGCCACAAGTAGCCTAGACCTATGAACTGTCAATAAAGATCAGTGTTTTTTTTCTTTCATCCCTTTGACCCTGTTTATTTCTTCTTGTCTGTAATGTGAATTTTTTAAATACCTTTTTATATTTTACTGTCATTTCTAGCCAAACCAGCATACGTTCCAAGTCAAATGCTTTTTGTCAGCATTGTGAAACATGAGTGTCGAGGATTTGCTTTAAAACTGCCTTTGTGTGCTGAATGTTAAATGATGAACGGTCCAATGTGATGGATAACATTAATGTTAGAATAGCTACATTTGAGTGCATTTAGAGGTTATTTTTATTTACTATGAGAAATGTGCTTTTTGACAATGGTGGTTATTCTTTTTGAGCGTTAATACAGTAACTGTTAGCATGAATCGAAACATGAAATTGAGCAGGGTGTACTTTTAATGAGTATGATTTATGGCAACACGCCTTTGGTTGGTATAAAATTGTATAGATCTTCGTCATAATGTCTCTTTTTTTTTTTTTTTCTAATTCCATCAATACAGGATTCTGATCCATTCCTTTGCTGAACCTGCCAATGATGAGGGGAAAGAGGAGATTTTTAATTTGCTGAGGATATAAAATACAAATGTAACACCACTATATGAATGCACATAGAAACAAAACAGCCTCAGGTTTTTATACTGGTACAATCGTACCTTGCTTGTATGGGTTCTCTGAATCATGGATCGCAGTGGTCTTTGCAGAACGATTTACTTTGGGTAGAGATTCTGTAATAAACAGGAAACGTTTGACTAGGATGGTTTTCGGCTTGTACTTTGAATCATAGCTGTGTAATGTGTATTAGCACTTTGATATTTTTAATATCAATAAAGCTGCCTTGATATTTTGAAATATCTACAATTTACATGCGGTCTATTGATGATTTTATGCTTACCACCACTGGAGATGCTTCTTCCCATCAGGCCCACAAACATTTCTCCTTTATTTCCTATAAGAATAAGAAATATGCAATGATGCTGTGATTAAATAATAGATTCCAATTTCTGGAACTACTAGTTTTCAAAACCGTTAGTATGATAAGAGTTCTGCTTCAATAAGGTCAAGCCACTCACGTCTCTTTACTTGGTAGGGTTTTTTTGCATCTGTGAAGAGATAAATCTATTGTCATGCAACAGGCTTTAATACTTATTATGAGACATAAAAATGGTGATAAGCACAAAAATGAGACATTATGTTATGCATGGATATGTTTCAAGGTTACCTGAGCGTTTCCCCATGAGTCCGTAGAATCGAAGGGCTTTGGATCTTTTTATTACACTGGACATTGGACTGGTCAGGCTTGTCTGCAGTGATTCATCCTGCAAGAAACATTTCACTATTTTATTTAAAGTAAACCAGTTTTTATATTTAAAAAGTATATCTACATAAGTCTACAAGCAAACGCATTGTTAATGCAATGGTCATCTAACATTTTGAGTTTTCTTTCTGTATCTTCTTTCAAATTAATAAAGAAAAACAAAATACAGATTTATTTGCAAAAATGTTAAAAATACATATGCACCATTATAATATGTGTTACTTACAGAACTTTGCCTCTTGTAAAAAAAAAAAAAAAACATGCAGAATTTTAAAACACACAGCTTTCAGACTTCTTTGAAAGTATATTTTTTTCTTGTATATAAGCAAGAAATCTCAACAATCATCTAAGATTTTCTCCTCTTCACCTAAGCTTGAACAGAATAAGTGAATGAACTCAATGCTTTGATATTTAAATTTGTCCATTGCTCAACCCATTATAAAAACAATAGTGCTTCTCACCTTCCACTCTTTCAGAAGTCCTCTCTGCTCTTCTGCACTGCACGAGAATCTCTGATAGGTTTGCACCAAAGCACAAAAAGTCACAATAACCAGCTGGATCTTCCAGTTATCCATTGCTATCTCAAAGAGAAAAGCTCTGCTTCTACTTCTTTTTAATCAAATATATTTTTTATCCCAGCAAAAGCTAATAATACATTACAGATGATGTTAGCAGGATGGGTTTTCGTATTATTCAGTCTGTGCGAACTGCATCCATGGCGCCTTTATACCTCTAAACCCCTGCTAATAGACCCCTCCCCTCTAAACAGGACTATTCACTTGCCACCATTCAATTTATTACAACTCCCTAATTTATTGTATTGGAGTATTTGTAAAAGATCAAGTTTTTAAATTCTTTCCCTCATACTTTGTAGTCATTAAATGGGAGAAAATGTGATTGAATTAACAATTAAACTTTTTTTTTTTTTTTTTTAAATAGTTGGACCTATAAGACGTCATCTAAAAACTTACAGGCAGGGGTCAATTCTAAGAAAAAAAACCCACCTCTTCAATATCAAATATTTACATTTGAGAAGGTCGCCTTTCATTTCCATCTTTATTAGACGTCTAGATTGTGGTTGGTCTAAAAATATTCTCCTCTTGCTCATTTGTGACCTTGTGATGTTCACATGCTTCTTTGATATTACAGAGGAAGAGGGCAGGTGTGTCGGGTCTTTGAGTGATGCTTTGTAAATATACCCGTCTACTTTGAAGGTTTTATTGGGTTGCCAGTTGACTTGGTGAATGTTTAGCTGGGAATTTATTAAGCAGGAGAGCACAGCTGTGACCTCAAAGGTCAAGTAGACTGAAATAAAAGTGGTTGACTTATTACGATTTAACACACGTGGAAGCGCTGAAGGTTGTGTAGTGCACCTGATGGTCAGAAGTCATACACGACAAGGTGATGGATGAAATCTCAAAAATGCAGATGAAATTCAAGCGCAATGAAGACTGTATGAATTGTGTTACATGACATTTGTGACCTCAGATGTGTGGAAAATGCTGACAATGTCAATATTTGTAACTTTTCCATTAAGGGATATGTCAGCAGGGTGATTTATTTTCCATCTCCTGAGATAATTACACTGTTATTAAACCTTTTGATACTCTTTACTTACTTAGCCATTTAAATGCTCTGTTTTAATGAAAGCTGACCCCCCCCGCACACACACACACTCTGGTCATAGAAATTTCTGGAGGGGCAATTACTTGACAATCTGTGTGCTGCAAAGACACCCACTCGAAACAAAGCTGACACACACATCAAATGCTTTGATCCACACACAGGTGCTTCTGTAGGAAGACGAGCCCAGGACAATTATCCCTGAAAGGCAATTACACCTGAAAAGCCCTCGTGTGCACGTAGTCTAAGCCACGGCTAACGTGGAGAGGCGAATCAAAAGAAATCAGAGGCACGGCATTTGCATATGAAATGGTTGAGTCACAAAGAGCTCCCGTAATGACAGAACGCTGCATGTGACGCAGTGGTAGAGGCCTTTTCAGGATCTGCGCTGCTCTGACAGTGATTCACTGCGGGGTGCTGAGTTTGAACTTTACCTGTGATCCATTTCACCTTTAAATAAGTGAAATATGGGTTAGGACTGTTCTCATTGTTCTTATCTTTTCATTATATTAAAAGAGACATACAACTACAACTTACATACACACTGTTGTTAGTACTACGCAGCCTCTGAAAACCATTTTTAATGTCTTCTGTGTCTCTGGTGGGAGCTTTCTACAGCAAGTAACCATGCTGATGTCATGTTTACCCAGGCCTCTAATTGTGCATTCAGCATTTCCCAGTAAATCCTCTTCATCTACTTCTTTATCCGCATTTCAAAGACTGCTAGAACTTTCCTCACATGTGTAAACATTGTTCAATAATCAAAAAAGTTCAAGCAGTAATCAGAGGGGGCTATTCCTTATATTAGCACTGAAACACATCCACTGTATTACACTAATCAACATCAGGCAGGGAAATTATGCATGACAGAAACCAATATGCTGTGTCTGTGGATAATTTATCAGTGGTCTGAACTAATGCAAACCATACTCTTTTGTATTGTTGAGTCCATTACATAACTGGTTTCATATGGTGTTCACATGTCACCACGCTCTTCTTTTAATAGGGATGGTACTTTCTGAGACAGCTCAGATAGACTTTAAAGTGGCTTTAAAAGGCTATAGGCACATACATAAATGCCAATACATGAAACAAGGTGGTGCAACCTGACAACACCAGTTACGGATCTCTCATTAGAGCTGGGGGTCATAATATCCTGCTGACAGACACTGTATTGTAAGATGTCTCGCTGTGGTAACTTTAGTCATCAGGACTGATACTATCTCTTCCTGCCTTGGGGTGGTTTTATGGTTGTCACAGTTCTTATCTGCATATCTTAATCCGTCTTAATACTAACAAGTTGGTCCATTCATTTGGAACTAAGTGGGTTTTGTTGAACTGAATGAACCAGTGAATGCATTTTTAAAAAATGTGGCAAAGCATGGTCACTGTGCTGGAATAAAATAGTGTATAATATGTGTAGGAGCTACAATAGTGTGCAAAAGTCTTTGGCTGCCCCTCATTTCAGACTTCTTCAAAGGTACTCTCTCTCTCTTTCTTTGGACTTTTGCTGCTTTTTCACTTATTTTCAGTCCAGTTCTTGCATTGATCATTTCCAAAGGAAAGATTTGTGCTTGTTTGTTAAGCCATTTAACACTGATCTATGAATCATTCAAGTATAAAAAGGCACTTAACTCAAGGGGCAGTTATTGTTTTAAATGTGCTATATAAATAAATTGGACTTTCATGAATGTTTGCATATTTCAATAAATCATTTCACCTATTTCTAATTTTTTGCACAGTACTGCACATCACAATGTATTTTTTTCATGAACCATGTAGCTCCATAAAAAAGTGATGTAATCAAACTGAATTCATTGAATTAAGATGGTTAGTTTATTACAAACTACCTCCTACAAAATGATCATGCAGTTACATTAGGATTTGGAACAATTTGACTAGAAAGCAGAAGTATGAATTTGGAGAAGTCATGTTATGCTATATAAACGTATGTGTACCTGTATACAGTGAACATCTTATCCAGCAGGTGTCAGTGTTGTCTAACACATAAATTCAAAGCACCAGAACCTCACTGGAGAGACCAGGCTTGATGAGTATATTTTCCTCCCCATGGGCTTGTTTTTGTCTATTTATATGACATAGTCAAAAATGAAAGAATGTGGCAGTATTGTTTTGGTCAGGGGCATCATCACACATGTTATGATTTGTCTTTAATTTTTGTGGTTCTTTTTTGTCTTTTTTTGTGTCTTTTTTCCTTTTTCATTTTTTAATGAAAACAATATTTTACCACTACAAAGACATCTGCTTGTGCGTTGTTGTACACTGTGAAGTGGCATTAAACCACATCCATTAAAACATGAAACTTTTGCTGCTGCGAAAGTACCCATTTTGCATAAATAAATGCTTGAGACTTTGTGTGATGGCATCTGCTCAGGCCGCAGTGTCGATAAATGTGAAACACATTTCAACACTTTCCGAGTCAGAAAGTTTCAAAACTGGCACTGGTAGGAAATTATGTAATAATGCTAATTATTCTATATATTTCGCTCAGATTCTGAGCACACTAAGGCACAACTAAAAGCAAAAACACAAGTGCATATAAAAATATTGTTAAGATATAAGAGAGATCAGGTTTTGTCAGTAACTCCCACACAGACCTGATGCCCATCATTTTCATGAATCACACAGGAACAACCTTTGTGTGAAAGAGTCCACGCATACGTTAGGCATTACAAAGCAGTATACACGTAACTATAAATAATATTAAACATTTCACTATTTCACTTAGTCTGAACGCCTCTCTTAACTCTCTTGTTCCCCAAGTTGTTTTTCTCGTTTGGTGCCCTGTGGCACTTTACTGTGGTTTCTCTAGAGAGGCATAAATTTGGCTCTTCAAGGCTCTCTGAGAATGAAATACCACTGTCTGCCTTTGCATGTTCAGACTGGGGGCTTCAGGCTGATCGTGGTGGCTCTAGCTTTCTCCAGTAGTGTGAGACAGCCTGGTGTCATGGGATTGAACCAAAAGAAGCATAAGATGTGTTTGATTCTACCACACCAGCTGCTCCAGCACTGTCATCTCAACTTTCTTTTGAAAAAATTGGAAAAAAATAAAAGTACAGATACCTTTGCCATGATTGATGGCAGCATTTCACACAACTTAAAAAGTAAGCAGTCTTCAATGTAAACAGATTATAAAGAGCCGTTTCCTGTTTGATAGATGATAAAGGCATTCCACTGCGTCACACATACATCTTATCGCAGTGGTCACGCTTTTTTGGAAGTGATGTCAGGTGGAGAAATTTTGTCAAAGACAGAAACATGTTCTCTCTGAGAGGCGTGTGCTGGAAGCAGCTGATTGTTTACTTTGGAGCTCCTCAAAATCACAACTAGAGGTGTTTCAGTGTTACCGCATAAAATCATCAAAAAAGAAATCATCACTCCCTTAGTGTTATGAAAATCCTCACATTTTTAAAAAATAATTTTCCTTTGCATAGCTTGAACATAGCCGTTGTCTTACCGGTTTAGACCAGTTCCACCCCTAACTTCTGTGGGCCATGTTAGCTGATTTTGACATTACACAACTGGGTTATTCTGATCATTATAATGATTAACCTTTGTTGGAAACAAAGTGTTCTTAATACTAGTTTTCAGATGTGTCCCATATGGAAAAGATATATATAAATCTTATAAAGTTTGTATTTGTCTTTTGTGAAACTTGTATGAAAAGCATACAAGAGTGAAAACAGATATAAGATCCCTTGAAAAATTATATAAATCAAACTTGTATGTTTTGGATACTTTACTAAAACAATATATGAAAGTAATGAGAAAGTGGCCACTTTCATGAGTAAATCATATAAGCCTTATATGATTCACTATATGAAGTAGGCCACATCTTATGCAAGTCTTTTACAAGTTTTTACTATTTCTTTTCCATATGAGGTAGGTAAAATCATTAAGATTCCATTCAAAATTGGTTTGTTTTACTCTGTTCACTGGATTTAACTACACATCCTTTGCCTTAAGGGATAAGCTAACATTTTGTCAATTGTGCCCTGTGAAGAGAGGATAAATGTCACACTCATCTGTATGCTTATTGTGAAAGTACAGATACTTCATTGATTTTAATTGATAATACATTTTATGTCACTTGGACTCAAGCTGACCTTATTGGAATTCCAGATGTGGAAAGTATAATTTAGCTCTTAGTTAAACACAAGGGAACCAGTTTACTTGGTTCTGTTCATCTACAACAGAGGGATGTTGCTAACATAAACACACTTCAGATAAACCCAGGTATGCAGATACCTTCTAATTCACGCTGGAAAGCTATCTAAACAGCTCTTTAGAAAAACATTAACCTCTGAAGAGTTTTTATGAAGTTTTCTTGTGAGCCATAGATTTGGTGACAGCTTTGCACCAGGCTATGTATATAGCATTTTAACTTTTTAATACTGTAAAACTTGAACATGAGAGTCTATGAGATTTGTCTTCTCTTGACACCAGCCCCAAGTGGCCACACAATGAACTGCAGTTTTAGCATTTGGGTTGGTATCTATTAGCCTAATTTTTGAGCCTCAGCTCTGCTCGGTCCGAGACAACTAAATCTACATGTTAGAACCTCTAAAATTGATATTTTTCATGTTTTACTCATATAAACAAAGAGGTGTGCTCATGATATAGCTCTGGCTTGAAAGCATGCTAGCTGTTTCCCCATTCACCAGTGGGGAGAACTGGAAATTATGCTAACTCTGACCTGAACTGGATGCAGAATAGCTTCATTTTTAGTATTAAGGCATTAGACTTGTACTGAACTTGTCCGTGTCATTTATATGTTGGATTCCTCTGTCTCAGTGTGATTATTTGTTGTCTTTTCCCAGCCTCTCTTTAGCATTCGCCAACATCAGTTGGTCGATCAGTGCCCACTGGTCTCCAGAGGCCCATAATAAACAACGTTACTGGTCTTCTTGTTTGCTGGGCTCTTGTGGCTTCTTTGACACTCTCAGCCTATGGCAAGGCCTCTTTTGGTCAGATCTGCTTACTTTGTCGGGGAGCCAATCACCAATTCATTCCCAAAGCCTCAGAGGTTCAAAAGCCAAGTGCATAATTGCTCCTTAAATCAATCTGCAAATTTCGTGGTATCCGAGCGGCAAGTTGGCCTGGAATCGTTTATTCACAAGGAACAGCTGTTCATAGTATGCATTTAGAGTCGCAGAAAATATTACAGCGTCCTGGAGGAAATTACATGTGAATTGGGGATGATACATTCAATTATAAGCCTGTGGTTTCCATGCATTTCATATTAGCCTTAGTACAATTCATCCTATTTGTTAACCTTTAAGGGCATCATTGTGTTTTTGCGGTTCTGATTGTGGGAGAGACCACACAGCTAGAAAAGTGTCCCAGCTCTGTGTCTGACAGGTTTCCCACCACATAGTTTGAGATGTGTCCCTAAATCCCTCTTCATAAACTTCACTCTGTTTGTGTGCGAGACAGAAGATGCAGCCAGCACGGTTGTCACAGTGTCACTTTAAAAAACAAAGAACAGACAGGACTCATGTCAGTCTTTCCACCTTAATAACAGCTCCTCTTCACACACACACTTTGATGCCCACGGCTTTATGAGTCCTGCTTAATTCACACTGTCCTGCTTGCTGCCTCAGTCTCTCTCTCTCTCTCTTTAGCTTTCTGTCTCCATCTCCTTCTTCCTCTTTCCCTCCCTCCTTCTGTCTTTCTCTGTCTCTTCACTCCTCCCACTCCTCCTCCTCTCCCTGCTGTATTTGCAGTCAGCTTTAGTGCCAGACACCCTGAGGCAGCGGTAGCGCCAGCGAGTCTTCCCACCTCTGTTTTTGTGGTGGGAGATGACATGTCGAAGCTTTGAAGGGCAGAGGAAGGGAGGGAGAGGGGGAGGGAACGGGAAGGGAAGGAGCACATCACTCGGCGCGGAGGAAAAGCAAGGGACCCAGAGAGAATGTCATGTGGCCTGCAGTCCGCCCAGATATTCTCTTTCTCTCCCTCTCTCTCTCTCCTTCTCGGGCTGTCTATGTGGGCAGGCAGGAATGGCGACAGGAAGCAACCCCTCCTCCTTCCTCCCTTCATCCTCTCCTACCCTCCTTTAGCTCTCTGCTCACTCCTCATGTCTTCCCCGCTTCACCACCCCTTTTTCCTCTTTCCTATTCCACCTCCCTCTCTGCACCTCTTCTCTCCCTTCTCAGGGCCAAGTTTCTGTTCGTAAACTGTCTTTTTTTCCCCCTTTTCATCCCCTTCTTTCGCTTTGTCTGTTTTCCTCACCCACAGGCGTGCCTGTGCATCATAACTCACTTGGTGTTGAAGTGTGCTGAGGTGTGTTGAGGTGTGTTGAGGTGTAAACTGTCAGTGACTAGCAGACAAAACATGTTTGATTTTGGTATTACTCATCTTTCCTTTAAAAAAATCTAGGTGTATTTTTTTCCATGCATACATAGCTACCATACATGCCTTACACTGCATTTTAATACGCTATGTTTCACAAAGCCGGTGCCATTAAAATAACTGTAAAATTCCCACAGAGCAAGGCTAATAAAACAAAATCCTAATAAAATACCAGCAAATGTGATCTGGGCTTTCAGGTATTTAACTGTTTATATTCCCACTGGAGGAATGTGGGGTTTGTGTACTAATATGTGTATTGGAGCAATGGGATTAGCACTGAGGTAGACAGGATGGGGCCGCACACAAATGATCAAACATCCTGTCAGATATGCTCTGGTGAATGAAAGAGGTAGTCTTGCCTTTGTTTGTTTCACAGAGAAAACAGAAGACGCTCACAGTGACTCTCCAAATCAAGCTAATAAAATGATGAAAGGAAGACAGAAGTCTTCACCGTGGCATTAAAAAAATCCCACTAACTTTGATATGTGCTTCTAACAACCACACCACCACTCTTGTGGCTGCCTTCTCACCTGTGCTCTTTCAAAGCAGTGACATATCAGTTACACATGTAAAGCACACATGAAAACACAGACAGAGTTTTAAAATGTCTGAGCTGTGATCAAAGATTTACTGGTTAGTGCCCAAAGAGACACTGACATGCTTTTAAATTTATCCAAAATTACTGAGTGTTTTGGTTGAGCCTCAGTGTACTCACTAGTATGTTTGTATTTTTAAGTGTAGCTCTTACTACATTTAGCTCTAGCTGACTCTATTATGCTTTGATAAATTATAATGCAGACAGCTACAGTGGCTTCATTTTTGGCTCTCATCATTCATAAAATTAAGCATCATCTTTATCTATTTTGTCAGGTCTAAAATCATGCTGCATTTCCTTTGTGGTGACTCACAGTCTGTTTTTCTGCAGACCATATGCAACACCATATATTATGCCAAGCAGCAAAACTGTATTTCCGCCAGTGGCCACTTGAGGCTTACAAAATCCATATTGACTATTGTGTTAAAATATCTAACGTCAGCATTGAACTAAACCACCTAGCACAAAAAATGTATAAATAAATTGTTTTCTCCCTAGTTAGAGCTGATAAGTGTACCTGGCAACTCTTTTGGTGAGTGAATTTTTAGTTTTTTTTAGCATTAGCCCACAGTTCTATGGATGTAGCTTGCTAACTAAGCTAGCTAATGCAGCCTGATAACAGTTCATCTGATCTAAATGAGCTCCAAAGAAAGAAAATGGCTTCAAAATGCTGGCATGTGCACACAAATTTGGCAACCTTGTTAACAGAACGTATTATTAGTATTATCTCAAAAAACAAATACAAATACATTGTTCCCTAAATTTTCCATTTGCATATCTTAAAAGTGAGTTGAGATAACCAACTGAGATATACTGGATCTAAGATGGAAATTTGGTTTTATTCTTTTGAAGTGAAGTGCTTTTAATGCAGATTCTTTAGTCAACATGCAAATCTGAGTACATGCTTTTATACATACTGAAATAAAATAAAAAACAGATAACTACTGAGAGTTAGATTACGACAATAACACTCCCGAGGATACAAAACAAAATAGGCGTCACTTGTTGACCAAAATATGTGGCCTTCTCTCATCAGATGAGCTCACTTGCAGCTAAAACACTCACATGTATGTGTGTGTGTGCGTGTGTGTTTATATCATTGAATGACATACTATTTGTGTTTACATGCATTTGTATGGATTGTTTCACTGCAGGCCAGTTTGATATTTCAAGCCATTGCGAGCGTCAGAAAGGGAAGAGATTACAGGGTAGAGCAGCAATAACACACACTATTAGCAAGACAAGGTGTTATTATGCCTCTGGTGTCAGGTGAGATGTCAGAGCAGCGGCTGTGTGTCATGCTTACAATTGCTAGATCAGCAGACTTACGAGTAACGAGTCAACCTGCTCTCTGAAATACATTAACAAAGAGGCAAATATATAAATCTTTTCTAAATGAAAAGTAATGTTTTGTTTTCATAGCTTGATTAGTTGATATTTTCTGGAGAAAATATGGTTGGTTTTGGAATAAAACATTCAAAGATAAATCAAAATTCATACAAAATGACATTTTGAAATGCCTAGTTATGAAACCTGTCATCGCATTGCAGCATATACAGAGTCTCTTGATTGTTTGGATAAAGTCACAAACCAGCCTGCTGTTACAGTGCACTTTTATTCTTTCACTTTCAGATTTGAAATTTCCTCTGTGAGCTTTTCTCTTTACAGTAAGTGTGTTAAAAGCATTAAGAAAATGCCCGTGGCCGCAAATGTGAATGAGCACATAAATTTTGCCGGCCTCTTTTTTTCTCTCCTTCTTTCTTGTTGCGTCTAAATTTTCCATGCCTGGCCTCCCTACTGCTGAGAGTGCTGTTCCTCGAAGCCGCAGTGTATTTTGAAGCAAGGTCGGGAGAGAGCCAGAGGCTCCAAAATCAGTCACAAGACTCCCAGTGTTCCACTGTTCGGCTTGGTCTTGGCATCGACTCCTGACCAGAGAGGTCTAGCTAGCCACAGCCACTGTGTGTGTGTGTATGTGTGTGTGTTTGTGTGTGAACATATATACCCTTTCCCCCTTCCAGCTTCTAAGACTATATAGAAATAGCTACGGTTGCCTCGTTTATGGGCTCTCCCACATAGACACAGTACCCAGGTGTGAGTCACAGAGGCTCGAGTAAAGTTTCTTTTGGAAGAATTTTCAGTTTTTGTTATAACCCCCAATCCATACACACAGTCTCCGCAATAGTAAAGTATGCATGTAACTTAAGTGGAAGTGAGCCCAGATGTATTGGAGTTTGACAAATATGAACACAGGCAATTCAGGGGAGCTCCTCTAAATTGCTTCCATACAGGCTGACAGTGATGAGGTCATCCCTCACAGAAAAAAAAGAGCCAGTGATTCTGACAATGCTCAAATTTCATACTTTTTGCAGTGCTGTTATTATAGACCATCATACAGCAAGAGGATAGTCTGTCGTCAGCCATAAGCTTGTCTTAAAGATAGACCTACAGCATTCTGTTTAGAAAAAAAAAGGATGGCATTGGTGGATGAGGGTGGACCACACATCAAATGCTCACACTCGATTAACACATATGGATCTGACATTAATCCTCAAGGTTCCTTTAAGTATGTCAATGGAAAGCTATCCATCTGTCTTCGTCTTCAGACGGAATATCCACCCGGGGTCTGGAAGTCTAGGACGCAGCACGCAAAACCACAGTGAATATAAATAAATGGCTGTATTTCTCTCTCTGCTTTTGTCTGGTCAGGACACTCCATGGAGAGCCTGCCAAGTTGAGCATCTACATTTGGGTTTGGCTGTTCCCCTCTACCGACAGCTCAGCCCAGGCCAAACCACAGGAAAAGGAAGCAAAAAGGTTCTCTCTGAAGGGCTTATAAAATATTGTCCCGGGTAAAAATGGCCGAGGTGAATGGCAACATTCAGTTTCTCCACTACAAACAAAAGGGTTTTTGAAGTACAGACACTGGGTAGTCATTGTTATTTTTTCTTCCTTTGCTGCTCAGGCGCTTATGTTTTGCTTTTCTCATAGTTCATTTTATGTTGTTAGTAAGTGCTCTGTGCTTTCTTGCAGAGATATTGTGCATGATATGGTTTAATAACCCCAAAGAATAGTACTTCTAACTGTTTAGTATCACCTCCGTATAGTAATGATTTCAAATTATTGGAAATATCATCACTTATAAAATTTGGTCTGTGAAATCCACGTGATTGCTTTTTTAAAACAGTTTTATATCAGTTGGAAATATAGTAAAAGTATATGATAAAACCCGGACTATTTGCATAACAGCCAAATGTGTTTGGGAAAAATTAATGATGTAGCTTCGTGGTGCTCCTTTAGCCAAGCTTTTCAGGTGTTACATGCTAATGATCGAACTCCAAAAAGTATTACATATTATTTACCAGTATCATTGTGACAGGGCAAGCAAAGTCAGCTGTGCTTGTCCAGTGAAATTTAAAAGGCATCAAATTAAAACCTATTAAAACCTAAGTAAAAATGATCTCCTTTCTTAGAGCTCAAACATGATCTGGTCATAAAAGTTCTAGTTTCATTATTTGAACTACTGCCATTTTTTTTTATGACTGTAGTTGGCTAATGTTTGTGGAACTGAGCCTGACTCTGACACACTAAAATCTATCATATTTGTCATTTGATGGGTTACCAAAGAGACACAAGTTTTTGTGGATAAGCCTCTGGTCTTTCACGTGAAATTCATGGGAGACTAGCGTGCTAGACAAGCTGCTGCTGGCACAGCTTTCACCACTCTGAGATCAGTTACAATACAATCTGCACATTGTGTGGAAACTGGCCCAGCATTAGCCGGTAAATGAGTGCTCTGTGACAAAGATTTTTCTATTTTGTTTTTTACAGAAAGGCAGACATTGTCTCTATTTGCCTTTCTGTAAAATTACCACTAATATTTTCCATAAAAACAGGACACAAGTATTTGTCTTCTCTTATAGAGAGATATTGCTATTTAGTAGCATCCATAATGGAGGGTAAAACAATTCATGACTATCTTTCATCCCTCAGAAACACCACTGGAACCTGTGCCTAATCAAAACTGTTTGTGTTAAGCAGTGTTTATGGTTTGATTTTACGTTACAGTGATTTATTATAGGATTACTTACCTGTAGGAGGAAATCAAGGCTTCCTTCTGCTGCCTTTCTTTTCAAATGGGTGAATAGTTGTTCAATAAGATACATTTATAAGCCAAACCGTTTATTTACAAGTATTACATTATATGCAGGAATGCTGTTATACTAGCATAAATCTCTCCTTCTCCAGAGAATCCCAGTTTGTTAATGGTGAGTCATACTTACATAAGAAATAAGTATTATCATATCCTATTATTATAGGAGTAAGTCATATTGGCATCTTGTCACTACTACCCCAAGCACTCTGAATGACAAATGGATGAACATTTGATAACTAGCTATGCTTAGCTAATTAGCTTTTACATTATTGACACATCCTGACAGAAAATATGCATGACTGTTTGTACTTTGCTTTTATCTTAGTGACAGTGTAAGAAGTGGGATTCTTCACTCCTCTGGCAGTAAATTTGTTTTTAGCTATGGAAATGCTTTGGAAGATCCAGTATGTGGATTATAAATACTTAAATGTTGCTCTTCTTTCAAGACGTGGTCTAAATATGCTTGTTTGAAACTGCTGGAGAAATTACTATCCAGCATTGGCCAGTTAGCTGTAATGGTGTTTTTGCTTTTCAGGGTCATGTAAATGTAAACTATGAAGTCCCTCCAGTGGGCGTAAACAAATCAAAGCTTAGTGCTCAAAGTAGCAGTGTAAATGAAACATATGAAACCAGAAAAAATTGAAAACATTGTCAGACTTTAAAAAGTTAAAGTGCCAGTAATGAGTTGAGTTACCAGTTTTACCAGTGTTCAGCATACCTGCAATGTGAACATATAACCGTAAAGTTGAAGCGATCTGTGGTGGTGGTGGAAAGAACCTCTTCCATTCCAATGTTTTTCCATCTCTCCTCTGTGGAGATTTACCCTCACAACAAACACACATATATAATACAAACCAATGTCAAAAATAGTTAGAGTCAAAAAGTAAAGCAAACTAATCACCTCCTACACTCACAGATACAAACCAAACACACAAACATGCACCACATGCATCCTCCCATCTTCCCACCCACTGTTTCCTTGACAGTGTCTTAGACTGAATGTAGTTGCATATCTTTTGTGCATGGATCTCTGTTGCATGTCCCACATATTTCCCAGTAAGCTTAACAACAGATCAGAATTAATGGGTGTTTAAAGACTTGAAGACATGAAGGTGCATGAGTGCATGGCTAAAAGCACCGGAGCATGGAGCGTATGCACGCATGAGGTGTGTGTGAGGGCTCAGGCCGCCTTTGTCATGTGATGTGCATGGAGGGCCATCTGGTCACCCATGCCATGCCGTGGTCCCTGTGAAGTGCTGTCAGCGTGGCTGTTGTGGTCTCCCGTGGCGACTGGAGGCTTGCTGCACAGCACTTCCAGCCCAGGCAGCCGACCTCAGAAAAGGAAATTTGGGTCGCTGAAATGGAGGGGTTGCTCCCGAGCTATTTACAGAGCCCTCTACCGGTCCAGCACCACCCACGATATTCCATATGAGAATCAGTGTGTGTGCGGTGACTTGTGGTAGATGTGAGTGTTGGGGGTTGAGGAATAGAAGGGGGTGGTGGGGCAAGTTTGTATGTGCCTGTGTGTGTGAATACTTTTATGAGGAAATGCTAGCTTTACACTTATATGTGCTGGCATGTGTGGCGTGGCTTAGCATACAAAAGCATTTATATTTAAAGCGTTGTTAAAAAACAATGCTATTCTATAATCAGAAACTTTACACCTTGTCTACGTTACACTTTAATTATACCCTGAAACAAACAAAACAGTAACCTTCACTTATTCATGTGGCACATGCTACGCAATATATAGGAGCTACAAGTTGGTATTTTGTGAATGACAAATCATCAGTCCCTCTCAAATTTATGGATACTGTATATAAAGAGACAATACTGGAGCTGCAATCGAGCCAATCCTTTTCTAACCTTTCCTGCATAAACATCTGGGGGCGTCATGGTTGCTGAGCATGGAAATACGATGAGGATATGGAGAAGAGCGGAGCCTCAGATTAATGAGAAACCTGCCTGTAGGAAACTTTGGTTCAAGTGAGATCATGGGCATTCTCTTTTGATGCCCATCACTTTGGTTTAGTGGTTTTCTGGTTGAGACTCGGGAAATAATGCTGAAACGGAGCCTTGGAGCCATTCACCGAGATGCAGAGAATGCGATATACTGTATTTGCAGTAAATCACATCACGCCTACTTCTTTCAAACATGACTTGTACTGAGAAGTGGGAAAGTCATTTGATTTTTGTAATAAATCAGTAGTTCGAATGAGTACCTTGCCTTTGTGCTTTTGATGTATCTGAGATAGGTAAGCAAGTAAACAATCTCTTGACGCCCACAGGACGAGGACAGTGCACTGCCACCCAAGGGGAGACCTCCAGCATCACTCAAAGTCTTCTTATGTTGTGAATATTAGGTTAAGGTTATTTTAGGCCGACCCGCTCCAGCAGCAAATTACAGTGCAAGAAAGGGGGTGAAAAACCAAGTGGGCTGTCTAGTGTGTAATTTTCCTGTTTCTTTTTCAAAGGATGAGGTATTCCTCGAGGAAGCCCTGTTAAATTTACAAGCCATGACCCCACATCAGCGGGAAGGAGACTCCTCTGACAGGGAAGAGGAGGCATGGACGGAGGTTTATGACTTGATGTCTAGCGCTTGATGGAGCTAGCTTGTTGTTTTTCAAAAATCTTTACTGTCTATTAATCAGATTCAGAGCAAGTAATCAAAGTACTGAGTTTGGCTCTGAGTTCAAAAGAAAAAAAAAGTGATAAATCAGACACGTCAAGCACCTCTGTCACGGTTTAGCGCAAATGTTCGTACATACCAAACTTGGCTGGTATGAGATTCGTGAATAAAACCCTGATTTAAAGAAACCTCACCCTGAATAAAGGTCTTTCCTGCCTGAACAAGAGATCAGCCTTTAGAAGAATGAAGATGATCACTGCTTACTCTTTAAGTGCAACTCCAGACGTCTCAGTCATAATTATGCCAGTCTAGGAGAATTACAGGCACCCTGGCATTACCTCTAATACACGCTAAGATACACACACACTTGCTTCTTCTGTATCAAAAGGTTCTACACTCTTGTTTTCTCATGATTCCAGTTGGTAAACTCTTCAGAAAACCATTTAGCTTTGCGACTTTGATCTCTGCCAAGATTGCTGGCTATAATTATGAGTTAAGCAGCAGAGGCTAAATTACAACCAGGGAATTTGTGACACCCGAAGGCAAATGACTGAGACTGTTGCCGTGTAAGGATGTTAATACACATATATATGCATTATGGATACCTCCACTTCTTCTCCCCTTCTTGCAGTATGAGTCCATATAGTCTTCCTCTGATTTTCCAAGGGGCCCTTGGCTTACTAGTGTGGGGAGGGGGCGGGGATATGCTCTGCAGTGCGGCTTGCTGGTTAATTATGGGTCGCGAGCTGCTGCTCGGCTGGCCTGGGCGGGTGTTGGAGCCAGTGGGTCTGGCACAGGGAGGTCTGGCCACAGACCCCGGCGGTGACGGCATGAAGTCTGGGACGAGTCAGAACACCAGCCCGGGGTTTGGAGCATTCCTCACATTCCCTCCTCCCATGGCTGCCTGCCTGCCTGTATGTGTATGTGTGGATATGAATAAGACAGAGAGCAAGGGAAGGAGATGTGTGAAAGATCCAATATGTTTGCATGTTCATAAACATATGTACACAGGATGTGTGCATGTTTTACATCTTTTGCTGAGTGGATAATGCAGCAAAGGCAAAAACAGGGCCAGATCAGTGACAACAAGCAGTAACTGTGGTGATATCTGAGGCTGAGAAGGAGAAGACCAACTTGATTAAATAGCCACTGTACAGACAAACATCTTTAGAAAACTTACATGAGTTGCTCTTGAATGTTTTTGACTAGACCAAGCAGTCTATTATTGTGCAACTTATTTAAAGCAAAGCAGTTTAGTTTCACTCTTAGTGGATGAAAAACTGTGCTAAAGACAGAAGTCAGAAAACATGAATTTGTAGCATCACGAATCCTCTGAAACGTGGGCTTTAATTTAGCAGATTTAACATTTAACAGACTAAGACACATTGTTAAATCTGGAAAGCCCCTTTCACATAATGCTGCTGCCACCATGCCTATATGTTTGTTTTAAATTGCCGTTTTAATATAAAATCTTAGATAAGTAAATGAACAGGAAAGGCTGTTGTTTGAAATACTTTTCAGATTTGTCCTCATCTTTCCCCCTACTTTTTAAAATCGTTTGTAAATAACATATAATTTATATTTTAACTGTCCTTGGTGATAGCATTTTGGCTTTATTTTATGATATAGCTTAAGATTAAGGCACTGAATGGAAATATAAATATAATATGAGTATCAGCAAATCATTTAAATCACTGGAAATAATATTAAGGGCCAAATGAATATACATTTGTAGTTTTTGGCATAGCTGCCATACCGATGTTGCCTTTCCAGGTGAAGCCTTGCTTGTTTGGAAAAAAAAGAAAAGAAAAAAGCCAAACCACATTCTGTATGTCTTCCAACAGCATGGCTCATAGTAGTACTCAACTGGGTACTAAACTTGCCTTCCTGCAGTCCATGATTTCAATCAAAATGGAATAAAAATATGAGAATAGAAGCTTTAAGACTAGAAGTCCTAGATTGTGCAAGAACGCCCAACATTTGATGTCCTCAGTTGTTGAATGCTTACAGAGTGCTGTTAAAAGAGAAGGTGATGCAACAGATGTTAAATATGGCACAGTTGCAGCTTTTCTGAGATGTGTTGCTGGCATAAAATTCAAAATTCTTTTTTATTGGCACAATTTTATATCATTTATACAATGATACATTTTTTTTGTTTGCTGTTTTATTTACTACTTAGCATCCCACTTTTTTCCAGAAGTGTAACGAGTGCAGCTGAAAGATAAAGTACGTTGATATTTGACATATTATAAACTGTAATTGTGATTAGCATCAATTTTACAGCTTTTTTTTTTTTTTAACATTTTCAGTTTCTATCATTTTAATCAAAGTGTGTGAGTTTGTATTACAGAAGGAAGAAAGTGCTTAAAATCTATCAAGGCCTACTTTAACCATTTAACATCAACCTGTCTGCATCTAAGTGCTACGTTAACAGGTTTCCATACTGAGCTGGCAGGTCATGCAGTGTAGACAATGCCTTGTTAGTGTAACATTTTCTGATCTTAATCTGAACCCTGCTGCTTGTGACAGACAGTGACTGCAAGTTTGCGCCCCACTTGCGGAGCTTTACAGCAGAAGTTAAACAATGTGGTTTTAGTTCTGAGACACCTGGTCTGAGACTACATTGGACAGGTTTCTTGGAGAAGTTTTTGTTTTGAGAGAGTGTTTGGAAGAGACGAGACCTGCTGTAGACACAGACAGGTGAGTGGGCTGGAAAGACAATGAGGAAGTCTCGGCACACTGAAAACGTAGATCAAAGCTGGCTGCATATCAACAGGCTGCACTGTGTACATAGTTCAGGCATTGGCTTACAAATCACTGTATTTCTTTCTTTGTCACTGTGTCAAAGGATTTATACCTTTTTTTTATAAACCTGTCACATCAGCTCACCTGTGTGTTGTCCCACAAGCACCATGACACGTACTCTGAACTGCCTGTGTCAACATATTTACATGCAGTCACCTTTCTCGTGCAGCTGTTAAAATTTCTCGACTCCAAGAGAGGGACGCAATTTTATTTTTAGCTCTTATGATGCTGAGCTATGCTTTAAAAATACTCACACACAGAAGGAACCTCCTCACTTTTGTCTTCAAGCATCATATTCAATCTGTGCAGCTTCACCCAAAGGTAAAGAGTTAGTTTACTCAAAATAGCTCCAAAGTGGGGGAGAGGGCCACCAAAAAAGCCCTATTTCTTTCTCCCCACATAACCTTTATTTTGACAAGGCTGGGAGAATAGAGTATTTATATATGGGGCTGTGTGCTGTGGTTTCCCCACAATTACAGAGTGGCAGTGCTTAGACTGAGAGGCGTGCTGGAGGTTTATAGAGGGGGACATGGAGGAGCGGGGACGTGAGGGAACCAGCCCTCCTGAGGCTCTTACAACCTGATGTATATAGTCTTAAATGTCACGCTTTGGTGCAGAAATATGACATATACCCAAAGACTTTTTTTTATATTTTCCAACAAATTTCTCAAAAACTTTAAACTTAAAAATGTGTGTCTTAATATTTTTACGCATTTAAAAGTATGAACAGAATTTGTGCAAGGGTGAGCCAAATCTCCATAGCCCCAAACCTTTACATTGCAATGAGGCTCAATTTCAGTGTTTAAAAGGTGGTCAGTAATGTTTTGAGTGGTTCTGGCGTGGGCCGGAGTTTCTCTTTGTAGATCTACTGTTTTATGGTTGAGATATAAACAAGGATTTTCTACCAAACGTCTTGCACAACCGCTGCAAGCCACGTAGAGGAGAACAGTGGGAGTTTGTGTTTGTTTCGTGGATGCTGTGTTGAATCTGGCAGCGGCCTCTGCAGGGGTGAGCAGAGAGGGGGGAAGCGGGCTTTGCGGTTCTGCCGGGAGCCTGGAAGTCAGTTAGGGCGGTGGCTGAACCACCTTCCCTCCGCAATCCAGCCCACTCCCCAAACACACGTACGAGTGAGCGCATTTCACAGAAAAGCACATGAGTACACACACACTTGCACAAATTCACCAACTTCATCTCCTCCTCTCTTCTTACAAGTTCCTCAGCACAGTGGATGCAGAAAGATGGCGTGCCAGCCAGGCAGCAGCAAATACAAGCCAGCCTTATTTACAAGGATAGCACGTGATGGCAGCAGCTACACGCACCAGAGAGGCCGATGCCACAAGAGAGTAAATTTAATTAAACACTTCACATTCAAAGAAGAATAAGTTGTTTGATGATATCCACTTTTAATCAAATTTTCCCCCCTTGCTCACCACTGAATTTCATTTTGCTTCAGACTTGCTCTTGCCTGCCTATATGTCAAGCCTGGCTTTGAAATGCAATACTTCGCCAGGGGTGTGAACAAGCTTGTTGTGTCTCTAGTGCTAGAATGACAGATACCTGCAAGGGGCTAACCAACAAGTAGAGCTGGTGCTGATAGGAACACATACAGGACAGTGTGTGCTGTGAAATAGGCATTTCTCTCTTTGGCATAATGTGCCAGGCATATTCTGCAGTGTGTGATGATAACAGTCTGATCCTGTGTTTTTTATATAATGCCAAACTGATCACCTGAGTCTCCCTGTTCCTGTTTCCATGCTTGTTCATGTTCCCTCCTACGCCTAGATTCTGTCACTATGGCGGCAAAACAAATACTCGCATTAGAGGTAGCATTTCAGTCACAAAAGCGGCGTCTTTTACCCACATTAAAGGATGTTATGGTTTGCGAGCGGAGACAATAGTGCATTAAGGTGTACAGAATGCATTGTGGCACTGCTTGCATTTGTGGTTGTTGGACTTAGAGTGCATTGTGCTGTACACAGTGCGGTTTCAAGCACAACTGACGATAAATGGGAGAATTTTGTGATGTCACGGCCACGGTGAAATGTTAAGATGCTGCTGGCAGAGTTGGTTAAATGACTTTCTGAAACGTGAGCTGACTAGAAGTACCCACACGTCTGGCTACGAGGAAATATAATTGTTGGATCAGTTTTCAACCTTGTAAGTGTTTATGTCCAGTCAGTCATTGTACTGGTGCATTCAAAATGCAACTGGAGATAAACAGCAAAATGAATAAATGCACTCATGTTGAAAGACCAAGTTCTGGGTTATATTTTAGGTATGTTATTATATATTACCACTGTTCCATTGTTCCATGTAAGCAGACTGTTTTGTTGTACGGGATCAGAGCGGTCATAATGGAACATTCATAGGGTAATGTAATCTGTAGGAAGATTTTAGAATAACAAAGATAGCACATAAATTGTCACATTTTTATCTGTAGGTCATTATATATCTATATATTTACATATTTAAAAGTATAATATGTAAATGAATGTACTTGGGTTTTTTTGTTTTGTTTTTTTTCCTCCACTAATGACTTAATGCCAGGATACAGACGTGTGGTGGTGAGTAATGCTATCTTAGACCAAGAAGGCTCTGGGTTTTAGTTTCAGCTGGTTCAGGCCTTTCTGTGGAAGTTTTGCATGTTCTCCCTGCGCCTGCATGGTTCTTTCCAGCCACTCTGGTGTTCTTCCACAGGCCGAAGACATGCTCGTTAGGTTAATTGGTGATTCTAAAATTGGCCATGAGTTTGAATGATTGTCTTCCTCACTGTTTTCACCCTGAAAAACTGGCTTCTGGTGCAGGGTGTACTCTGCCTCTTGCTTTATGACAGCTCGGGTAGACTCCAAGCCTCGACCCTGAATTGGATAAGCAGAAGACAATGGATGCACGGATATAATTTTTAATATAAAATAGCAGAGAAAAAAACAAAACAAAATTGAAACATCTCACACTTAGCGTGATTTGTAGCATGAATTGGATATAATTGGAGATTATGTATCAAAATTTTAGTAGCGGGGCCACGCCTCCAAACCAGGCCCGGGAACCGTCGCCAGTCCCTTTTGAGGCCTTCCCCAAACCGCAGCTCAATGCATGTTCAAGCATTGACCTTTCCCTACTAAGACGCTGTCAAAACTAAAATGAGGACGTGAGGCCAGCTAGTGAAAAACAACTTTGGGGAGAGGCTGGGTCTTTTAAAACTGAAGACAAAAATGGGAAAATATCTTGTTTAACTCATTCCGGGCCATCTACATTGCATAATACGATGAAAAGATTCATGGAATCCAGAGAATTAGACAGCATATGTCACATCACACGTCGAAGACATCTGAAAAATAAATGCTTGCTCTGAATCTGATGCCAGAGTGGCACAGCATGGGCGGGCACATTAATGGTGCAACTCTTTGAAGGCCCCGCTAAAGTTGACTGATATATATACGCGTCCCAACAGGTTCTAATAAACATGCTCCTCTTTCAACTATTTTGTTTTTTTCGAGTATGCAACTGGCATCAGTTTCAGAAGGACGTGACATTTTCCGAGAACAAGTGCTACGTATTTTCAAACACACAGAGGCTTTTTAAATGATCTGCAAATCACTGCGCTGTGTTTTTCTTAATATTTTATACAGCAGCCCAATTTTTTGGGGGGGGAAAAACTGGGTTCTATTTCACTTGTCATATCAGCTTTCATCGACAACTACTGAAGATCAACATGCTACCACCCAACAGGTTTGTCATTAGATTTGCATGCAGGCCAGCTTTATTTTCTCTGCCTCTTCCTCTTCTCTCTGCACTCGGTGGCAGATCAAATAGGAGTCGGTCCCGTCACCTGTCAGAGGAATGTGCCAGCACTCCCATCCATCAGCAGCTCAACTAGATCAGGCAGAGCCGTGGCTCGCTGTAGGCCCCAGAGAGCCTTCGGGGCAGCAGCACCTTACCTGGTTAATCAGCTAGAATGCTCATGCGCAAGTGTGTGTGTGTGTGTGTTTGTCGTGCAGGTAAAGATCAGCACACAAGTCTACACTCATGCATGTTTACAAGGCATCGACGCAGGCAGCGGTTCCATCACGTGACCCGACATGTCCTGCCCTGCTTTAGCGGCCTATGTGATGTCTGCGGTTTAGACAGGGCGTTCCAGCGCGTTCACCACCAAGCTGGGAGAAAGAGGGGGATTTGGCATGTGTCAACAGGCATACCTGTAACCAGGGAGATGTGCCCTGCAGGCACCTAGTGATTTTCTCATGATTGTGATGGCCAGACGCAGACGACAGGGCTTGCAAAAGTAGACTCCTCAGCAGGACTGAGGTGGCTTAGCGTGGCGTCAGACGCACACACCACTACATTCCACTGGGATGCTTTTTTTGCCCAAAGGGAGGGGTGGTACACCGAGTGTGTTTGTGTACATGCGCGCTACTGTGCCTGTTTGTGTGACTTTATCACAATTACTGTTTGTGTTTGTGGGCATTGAGGGCCAGTGTCATGATAGCACTCAGGGAACAGAACACAGGTCCAACCCTGAGAACCTGAGGAACCTGAGTAGACGTCAGGGGACTATTGGAGTCTAAGGGGCTTAGCCTTGCCCGACACAAACACTTACTTACTGTGTCTGCTGTCTCCATCACTGTGTATTGTAAAACAAGAGCTTTAGTGGAGACAGTGGATCTGACAGGTAGCCCTGGTCTCCTACCTGGGCCTGAGCTTTTCGTTACATATCTCGTGTTTATTTTTGGTTTTGCTCATGTTGAAACGACAACTCCATCACTCACAATATTCCTCTTGTATTTTCTCTCTCCCATGTCATCCCCCAGACTTTTCTGTGAAGCGTTCCCAAAGCCAAGCCACAACAACAACAAGGCCTCAAATGTGGGGAAAAAGGTGGGTGAAGAATATTAATCTAACTTGGCAGTTGAGAGGAAAGGCCCGTCCTGCGTGAGAATTTGCGGGGTCTTTAAGTAATAGCTGGCAAATAAAAGTGAATGATTGCCATCAGCTGTCACGAGGTACAAGAAGAAACACTTGCTCAAGAGAGAGATGCCAGAGCAACTCCTACAGTTGCACTTCTAGGACAGCCACACCTAAACGCTGCCTTCTTTGTGATCTCAGTTGTCACTTTTTGGCTTCATGAACAGCAGCGAAAGTGTTCTTTACTTTCAGTGTTACACACTTTTATTCAAGAGTTTCTCTGGCAGTGAGAAGGTGATTAAACAGTGAAAATAACATAAAAAACAAAAATATATAGTCCATTAAAAAAGTTACATACACTGATTACGCCTAGACTAACTTAATGTAATGTATCCCCATATCCAGTCTCTTGCCAGTTAAAATTAGATAAGTGTTTCACACATTTCCAACCTCATTTACCTCGTAATAGCACTCATTATGCTGTAATGGCCCCACATCCTTTTGTCAATAATTTACATTTGGCTAACAGGAAAGCTGATATGATAATTAGCACGAACTAGTAACAGACCCTGAGGTAAGTCTTTCCTAGCTGACTTGTGTAATAATAATAATAACAGGGTTCCTCCATGACCAGTGATAGTTGAAGCAGGGGGAATCTCTAATTGCTCCAATTATCAAGGGAAACCTGCATTCCAGCAGGTGCAGCGTGAGCCTGGATCTGCCTACTGTTATGACTGCACTTATTAGATTACCCTGAAAAACAATTTAAATAACTGCCTCTCGCTTTTTCTAGAGCAAAAAAAAGAGTTTCTAATAGTCAATTTTACATGAGAAAGTTATTTAATATTTAAGATGTTTGTTTAGGGTGTGTTGAGGGTGTTAGTAGAAGAACAGGGTGGCACTCTGGATTAAAACGAATGCACCGATGAATGTAATCAGCTATTCACCTCAGACGAACTCGTGAGTTTACAGAGCGCTCAGGGCACAATTCCAGTGACAGTCTTCTCCTTTGTTGTGCTGCCAGCTTGTTACTGCAGATGGACTCAGTCCATGTTGAAAATGAGATTTGTGATTTCATCTATTATGCTTTCTTTTTCTTTCTGCTTATTCTGGAACAAGGTGCACATACGCATGCACTTCCAAGGCCAAGAGGCGCCAGAGCGCAGGACGTTGTCAGCGGCTGTCACGGCTAAGCCTGGGCCATCTCGTGTCAAGAGCTTTGGATTAGTCACACACTTAGGTATGCTGTGTGAATTATTTATTAGCGAGCATCACCACATGCGCACTGTCAGTGACAGCTAGGATTTATATCTCCGGTGTCCATGGCAGGAGCAAGAAGCGCACATTAATTAGGGAAATGGAGACAAAGTGTAGCTGGACAGCATGGCACTTGATTTATACTGGCGTTCTACCCCCCATTGTGCATGTTTAATTGGAAATATCATTGAAAATGTGCATTGCAAGATCACACAGCTGATGAGTGGGACCCAGAGTTGCAAGCAACAGCTGATATTAGTCACTCTAAATGTAAAGCCATGGGAAGACACACTCAAAAGTTACAAAGTAGTGTTAGGCCAGAGGTCTTAGAGGAACTAATGGATGGAGGTGAAGGGGTTTCAGAGTTGTCATGAATTATTAAATAGGATCAGGTTTCCGGTGCTCTTGTATACATACAAATCCTCCAGTGCATGGGGAGTAGGACCTTAGTTCTTCTTGCACAGTGGAAAGAAAACCAACACCTGTAATCCCTACAAGGTGTCGAGCAGGAGGAGGACGACGCCGCTCTGAATTTCATGTGTTTTTAAATGTTCAAAACATGCAAACATTCAGTATCTGTGCATGCAGGCCTGTAGATTTGGTGTCCATTGCATATGGAAATTGCGGAAAAAGGTTGATAGTTAAAAAAAAAAAAGTAAAAATAACAAAGAAAAACTCAACAAAATAATTGCAAAGTTATATATTTATAATTTCTTCTATTTCGCCAAGTGATTTGTGTGAATTATTATGGATTTATTTTCTAATCCAAAAAGGCTCTTTACAGGATAGTGTAGGTGTATGAAAATAAAACTCACAGCGAGAAAGCGACAGGTAGGTTTTTGAATTCAACCTTCCCACTACCGATAACAACAATGACAGCTGTCCCAATGGTATTCAGAATAGTTTATGACTTTGTATGTCGCCATTGTTAATAAAGTGTATAACTTACTGTTCTGTCAAGTTCTTTAACGTGTGAATGTTAGAACACCCATCTATTTGTGCATGCACGTTTCTGACCTGCATGCTTGGGTCCCCATTCATCGACTAACAAGTTAGGCAGGGGTATGGGGAGCAGCAGCTTTATTGCTGTACTTTGAATTATTTAAACATCTTTACAGACACTGCCGCTGATCTCCGGGAAGTACGATGCCCCCCGTCAGCTCCTGTTTCCACAGCACTAATTACATCTACATTTTCATGGTATACCTTGTCTTCTCAGAGGAACCACTATTGAAAGGCTCCCTGTTAGGATAATAGCAGAAGATGATAATCTAAAGCACTTTGGGTACGGGGACAGTTTGTTAATGCCTCGCAAATTACTTTACTGGCCTGTTTAAAAGTGAAGATTGCCTGTTATTACCTTTCAGTGTGGAGTAACATCTTAGCATGTTATATATTTAATTTTAATGACAACCTTTCATCCACATCATCGTGATTTAGTTGTATGTCTACTTTGGAGGGAACAGTCACTTGCACAGTCATCCCTGAGATATGACCTATTTTCCTGGAGTGGTTTGTTTGTATACATGACAGATGTAAATATATGTTTCGTGCCATTCAACCTTCTGGTGCTGGCGCCACTGATGCACTTTTTTGTTGCATATCACACTTGGCACAGACACACAAACCTTCCACTGCGCCTTGGAATAAATCTGAAAGCAGCGTAAGGAGATGTCTACCTTGATTTTGGCTTTTGTGATGAAAGGGTTTTTTTTTGTTTTTTAAAGACTGATAGAAGGACGGGAAAGAAAATCAGAGCAGCTTCAAGACAAAAAGCAGCTCTGTGGTGTAAATCACATTTTCAGACCTTCATAGGTGTCTGCTGCAGACTTTTCTGGCTGTGTCAACCACTTCTCTGCGTTAGCTCATCATTTGAGGATTGAGAGGGGTCTGAGCATACTCCCTTCAGGGTGAAATGGAAAATCCCAATCTGTCCTGTCCTCTGTATTTCCCTGACAGTGAGGTCATGTTGTCTGCCTAACCACAGACCTTGGAACTGAAGCCCGCTGGTTTGGATCACTGGGTGGCAGTGTTGAGCCAAAATGGAGGGAAAGATGGAGGAGGGAAAAGATGAGAGGAGGACTGTGGCTCCATGCACATACAGCACATACAGTACAGTATGTTCTCAACAGGCGAGATGTGAATGTTGACAAGCAACAATAAGTTCATTAAAACAACGCTACGGGGAGAAATTGTTTTAGATTTCCTATTTTCCTTTTTTCTGTTTTCATTAAATGATTTCTCAGCCGTAGTTCACCTGTTCATTTTCAGGTGTAAGGACAGGCCACCCTACTCACAAAACTTTTTTATTCCTAAGTGACCCAGTTGTTTCCTCGGGGGCTGCTAGAGACTGAAGGCATTGTGAGTGCTGGGTCTGAGGGACTTGCCTGTCACCAGCTATAGCCCTAAGAAGAGGGCCTCTGTCTCTACTTTGTTATAACAGTGACACGAGGACAAGGAGATACTTCCAAGGGAACCTTGTTTTAGAGATCGGTTGATGATGAAGTGTCCTGCTCTGGATTCACAAGTGTTGATGGCAGCTGTCAGCACTTCTTTGATGGGTGTCCCTCAAAAATGCCAGTAAACTGATAAATATTACAAACAAGACAGGAGGCTTTTCTGCATGGCATTTCCTTTTCTCTGCATGACTGTTTTGTAATCTTAAAAAAGTAAATTCCAAAATGTCTTTAACCTGCCTTTCTGAAGCCTTGACCCTTTGAATGCTCTCCACAAACCTCTCTGTTTCAGTCATTTTGGAGTGGAGACATACCCAGCGCTCCTTAATGGCCCTTTGTTCAACCTACAGGCTTACAGGTCAGGGGTCAACTGCACCTGAGGCCGATTCCCACAAACAAAAGCTCTGTGTTTACTGGCACCAAGTGACCACTTCCCTGTCTACCCCAGGGGGAACACACAGAAATATAACAGACAGAATAACAGAGAAGCACGTAGCTGTGGTTATTTCTCATAATGCCATTTGGATGTTTGCTTATAATTGCTGTATCTACTAAGAGCAATTAAAGTAAAACAGTCATTGTATCATGGTACTGCTAAAACAACTAAAGGGAAAAGCAACCTTCGAAAGGCATGAGAACCTAGAAGTCAGGATGTTTTCTTATCATCAAGGACTATCCCAGAGTTTCTTTGTGAGAAGATGAAAGTTTTTCATAGGATGACATATAAAAAGCAGCTCCACCAGGGTGGCATTTAAGAGCAAACGTGAAACTGTGTCCAAAACCTCTCCACAACCACCCAAAACCAAACCATATCAAGTTTAATCTAACTTCAACCCCAGGGATATTAATCCAAACTGAAGGGTTGGGTCAGCATTTTCAGACCTTCACTCTCTTAGAAAAATAAAATAAAAAATGATGTGGAGACAGAATAGACAAAACATTAAAACCATCTGTCTAATATGTCCCCGTTGTGCTGCTGAAACAGCTCAGACCCATTGTGGCATGGACACAGGACCTCTGGGGCACATCCTTTTTTAGATGTCTGGCACCAGGAAGATCCTTTGGGTGCTGTGGTGGATGAGGCTTATTCCTGTGCATCTCATGGACCTGGGCAGTTTGGATGCTGGGTCATGGGTTTTGGGCTCTTTTTTAAGTTTCAAGTTCCTCAAAGCCATTTCTGTGTAGTTTTGGTAATGCGGCTATGTGTGCTTGCAACATTGTTTAAAGGCTTCTTATTGTAACAAAAATGATAAGTGTTATTGACTTTGTCAGGTTTTAATGTCTCAATACATTCATCACAGACACATCAGATATTCCAAGCATCTTGATTTTTTGTTTTTCATCATCCTGCTGTATTAATGTCCTGAAATCCTTGCTGACCCTGTGTAAGAAAACAATTCCCTGTACCTCCTGCAACAGAGACAGCCAATTCCCAGCTCCTCTGGCACAGCGTCAAGGACAGCAGATGGGAATCCTTAAGCTGCCATCTACATGCTTCAGAACATCTGCCCACGAACCAGAACATAAGGGGGGGCTTTGCTGACCAAACTGAACCCTGAGAAGAAATAAAAGAAACCGTGGGGTCTGGCAGTAGTTGAGCTGGGGGTGGGGTCTTTGGCAGAAAGGGGATCTTACCTGTCAGGACACGAGCAGAACAGGTAAGAGCCCCCCCTCCTCGTCCCTAAGGCCCTGCCTGCTCTTGTTTTGTTGCATTCAAACACACACAGCTCCACCTGTCACTCTGTCACTTGGACTAAGAACCAGCAGGGTGCTTCCCTCCACCCTTTCCACCCTCTATTACATACTCCATCTCTGTTACACCCACCCATTCTCATATAAGGCCAACTGCTTCGCTGCGCTGCAATTTTTATTTATTTTTTTTTACCATAAATTGTTATTTGTTCTTCTGCAGGCTTTTAATTTAATAGTAAATTTTATAGTTTACTGCTGCCTTCCAGACATCCAGCTTTAGAGCTTTCTGAAGGTGCCCAGAGTTTTCTTTCTGCTGTTGAAAACTGTCCACGGTCTGCTCAGCAAGTATACCATTTTCCTTCCTTTTTCCAGAAGCAGCAGCAGTGTTTTGATCTGTGCAGTTAGCGTGAGCAGCAACATCTGCCACTTTTGGACAGACAAATAAAAGAAACACAAACAACATTAACAGCAAATCCCAAAAAGACACCGCAGTCCTGCCCACAGCCTTTGATTAGCAAGTGATCTCCGAGTAACTGCAGTACACAAACACTACAGCTACTTAGCGCAACAGGGGCTAAAATGTGGTAGTATTAATTGCAGGGAGGTGCGGGTTTGTGTATGTGTCGAGGTGCTGGTGGTGGTGTGTGGGGGTTGTTTGGCAAGACTTGGGTCCATTATTTCTCTGCAAACTTTAGGGCTGGAGTATGGAGCTACTGCAGTTTAGATGTGGATGACCAGGGGATCAGGAGAATAAGTGGAATGAATAAATAAACAAAGAAGGTGGTTGCTGGTCATCTTGGACCTTTTTTTCTCGTTGTATTATTTACTTTTTAAAAAGTAAATTGTGGGGCATGAATTCTTTTGCTTTCTGAAGTGGGGCTAGAAAGAAACCACTGGCTTGGTGGGAACGGCTACTGCAAATGAAAATAACCTTTCCCAATGGTGAAATATTCCTAACCTGATGGGAGTAGTCCTTTCTAGGATGCCAGTGACATCATCTGAAGGGCATTAGGTGTCATCAAATAGTACAATATGAAAATTGTATGAATCATAATGCATGGTCTTCGCAGTCTACACCCAGTTTTGGAAACTTCAAGATTCAAGATTCTTTATTCTTTATAAAACGCAGTGAAATGTATCCTGACACGCTCCTCGAATGTGCAAAAGGGGAGAGAAGAACATTATGTACATTAAGTGAATATACATGGGGGACACTATGTGCAGTAAGTGGCATTGTGTGCAGCAAGTGGATGAATTATGGATGAATTATGCTTTTGGGTTGAACTGCATTCGCTACCATACACACCAAATGCAAAACTGTCATTTGGACGAAGGGTGTTAGATCTCACCAATAGAGTTCCAGAAACTTGGAGACTCATTACCAAGAAGTACTGAAGCTGTTCCTTAGCACAGAGTGACCAAACATGCTACTGAAACGCTCTATATCGTTTTTTCCTCATCTTTAAAACTCATTTCTACATTATTTCTATAACAAAACCAACTCTTTCCTATATTGTTGGGTATAGATTATCCAGCCAGCTCTGGTAGATGGATGCTACCTTTCAGCATCAGCTAAAGGTCACATAGCGAGCAGCCTGAGGGTATGAATATTACATAATTTGAATAAGGAAAAGTGAACATGCTTGGTTAATTTTCATTAAGTAACTACTATTTTTAAAAGGAAATAAATGTTTTGGTGGAGAAATGACAAGCAGTGAGTCACCGTGAACAGCATGACTCTGACTCACGGCCGCGGTGCCAAGCAGCTGAGAGCTGCTGAAACCTGTTATTGAAAAGTACGGAGCTGCACGCAACGCTTTAAATCTGTAAAAGTTTACTTGCAGAATTGCAGGATTTTAACAGAGTTTTTAAGACTATAAACTGAAGAACAATACTGCCGTTACACTTACATGACATGGTGGCTCAAAGGCTTTGTGGGAGCTGTAGTGTTCACGCATGTTAACATTATGGTAATGCATGTGTGTGCAGCTACCTGAGGGGCTCGCTGTTTTACATGGCCTTTTAAAAGTTCCTGTGGGATTAAATGAGGTTAGATGCACACAACACACTGCTATTTCCCTTAGGCAGAAGAGGAACCTTTCCACTCTCTGCTCACACTCCCTCACTAGTCACGCAAGCCCTGTCAGAGATAGGTGCATGCACGCACACTTGCACAGTCACAGGAAAGCTCGCAGACGAAAACCTCACACTTAAATGAAATGAGTCAAAGGAGTACCTCAGAATGGTAGTTTTACATGCTGTGTAAGGCCATATTTGTGGCTTGTGTGGTTATGCGGAATTCTTGGAAATTCTTGTGTTCTCTGTGGCCGTGATTTTTGTATTTCTGAACTTCTCGGCTGTCTCAGGCTCAGAGAAGAAGTGAGAACTGTGTGGGGATAATTAGGATTTGTGTATTTGCATGAGCAGTTGAGTTCACACATCTACTGGAAGTACTGTAACAACGACACACTGCTACTGTGATTTCCCTTGTGGAGCGTTGCTGAGCGTGCTGCATAGTTTCACTAAATGTGTGAGAAGCACAAAGTGTGAGAGAGGAGGGACTGTTCTAGCAGGATACATGCTTCAGAACAGGCTGCAGGGCATTGCT
Source organism: Haplochromis burtoni (assembly GCF_018398535.1). Taxonomy (NCBI): domain Eukaryota; kingdom Metazoa; phylum Chordata; class Actinopteri; order Cichliformes; family Cichlidae; genus Haplochromis; species Haplochromis burtoni. Next base: position 350,278 of record NW_024582523.1, on the reverse strand, counting down.
GAATGACTGATAGGAGACACATTTAAAACAAAGCTCCAAACACACACTCACTCTCTAACACAGACACAGTTTACACGGACACACCCGCTCATCTGCACAAACATAAATACATACACTGCCACATGCTATCCAAAATAAATAAGAGCAAAATCCTTACAAATCTTCACCTCAGTTCAACCTTGTTTGGTGTCGGCTCGTCTTGCGATGACAATTATTTGTTCACAGCATTTCATGACACATGCAGTCTGCCATGGCAACACACAATACACAGCGGTCACGACTTGACAAAGGCTTTCGTGCCTTGTCTCTCAGCGGTGCATCCACCCACTGGCAATTGCCAACCAACTGGCAACTGCCATAGCAGGCAATGGGTGCTGTTCAACCTGTCACAAACTAATGTTTTCTTTTTCTGCCCTACCCAGTTTAAGTCAGACATGAAGCTGTGGCTTTTGAAGAGGTCAGGAAGGTGTTATTTAAGTCTGAATGTCCTTGGTTGCAGATCCTAATTTTAGTTGCCAGGTGTGGGGTTTAGACCCTCTGAATTCCTAAGCTGTGTAAATGCTCTCAGATGCTTGGGGGTTAAAATGGGCAGGGGGTTAGATGCGCTGCACAGGGTCCTGTGAGACAGCAAGAGACAGAGATGGAAAGCAAAATCCAGGCCACTTCTGTACATGAGAGAACGTCTGAGTTGTTCCTCATGCGATTGGTGGCATTGGCCTGGAGACTTTCATAACACAGGCAGAGATTTTGGATTATAATTGCCACAGACTGTCACCGCCAGTCAAACCACACGGTTTGGTAGATGCAAATAAGGGCCTCGTAAGTCTCAAGCACGGCAGAATTACTGTAACTCTTCATGGTTGCTCTTCCTGGAACTCCCACAGAGTGCTGTTACATGTTAAAAGACAATTGTGCAGCTCTGGACTTTGATATATTTTGTTCTTAGTGGTCTATAAAGCAACACAGAGAAATATTTCACTCTTTTAACTATTTTGCCGTCAGACATTTTTCTTTGTTTGCTATTTTCACTGCATGCTAACATGTACAACTACACGAGGTATTCTACAAGAGGAACACTATACACTTCTTGCCCTCTAAACAGAGCTATCTTTGCGACATGGGCGAAAAGGAGGATGATTCATCCTCAGCACCGATGATGATGCCAATGCTTCACTATATAGAAAATTGGGCCACACCTCTTCATCTTTGAATTCAGGTGTTTGCACTCCCAAACACCTGAATTCCAATAATAAAATTGGACACTGTGCAACAAAGTCTACCAATAGAAACATTTGTGAACAGATGAGTTGAAAGAGCTCATGGAATTTGAATTCAACAAGTGTCTTCTAAAATTTCGTGATCAACTGTACCTGTTTTTACTGCAAAATGAAAGTATTTAGCCCAGTAACTCAGCCACAAAGTTAAAGAGCCCGGTCACTGAGTTCTGAGGCGCCTAGCTAGCTAGTAAAGGCCACCAACACTTTGCTTAGTCAATAAATGTAGAATTACAAACCTCCTCTGGCATTAACATCAGCGCAAACACTGTGCTAGAAGCTTCATGCCATGGCCAAGCTGCTCGTCTAGGTGTATTTTTATCCATAGCATATCAAGCTAGCAAACATCCGGAGATTTATTTTCAGGCTTTGCAGATAAAACTATAGACTATATTAGTTGTGGGATTTCTTTTAGTATTTACAAGGGTTTAAATCTTATCTTTGCCACAGAATAGTTGAGTGTTATGTGTGGTCCAATCTCACATAATACTCAATTTCCAAATGTTCACAAAGCTGCTGCACAAAATTAGCAACTAGGGACAGGCCCAGTCAAAAATTGTGCAAAACTGAAGAGTCTAATTTGAGACAACACTACCGTGTTGAAATTCATGCACTATGTAAGGAAGTACATTGTGTACATAGTGTGCTGCATGAAAATTAACATATTAAACAAAGTATACAAGTGAGTGCGGAGAATATCCAAAAATCCTCCACTTCCTGTCACTGGTGGCTGTTTAGTTCATATACAGTGTGCAGGAAGTGATTAACAGTAAAAGATCAAAGGAGGTGGACAGGATAAACATTCTTCCCTAGGACCCTACTCCTCCGGGGTATACAGCACCACTTCCTCTTTTTGCAGACTGGCTGCTGCCTCCACCACCACAGCATAGTGCACACATTGTCACCACATGAGGTACTGCCCCGCAATTCAGATAGTGTGTGTGTGTGTGTGTGTGTGTGTGTGTGTGTGTGTGTGTGTGTGTGTGTGTGTGTGTGTGAGAGAGAGAGAGAGAGAGAGAGAGAGAGGACGATGGAGAGATAGAGAGAAAGGAGGGGTGTTGTGTTTATATGTTGTGTGGGTGCATGCATGACGACTGCTGAGGCAACATTCAGGCTGCGCTTGGAGTTTGAAAATTATTATGTTGTGCAGATGCACAGATGATCTTAGACGCTCAACTTATGCTAATTTCCCACAGTGGTGCACAGCTGTTCTGCTACAGGACTGCCATTGGGAGTTGATTATGTGACCCGAGCAGCTGCAGGTGTAAGAGAAAAGGCAGGAAGAGCAGGAAACCCTCTCTGATGTCAGCAGTCCTGGACATGGAATGTAAATTTTAACTGACTGCTATGCAGAGCATGTTCAGCTTGGGGAAGGAGTAGAAAGGAAGTAGTTTGTATGTGTGTGCAAGCATATGGCTGTGTCTGAGCAACAATAAAACAAACAGAATATAAAAAGGAAGAAAACTAAAACCTCAATAAAACGTGCATTTTACTAAGTACCGGTGACTTTCAACCTGAATAATTCCATGAATCACCCTCTTCTGAAGATCGTGTGCAATGTTTGGATCATCAGTCCCAGATGTTAACTTTTCTCTTAACATTCCAGGTTTGCCATATTGGTGTTGAGTCTGCTTTCTTAATAATATCAAGGCATTCCTGTTTGAATTTGAAATCACTGCCTTCCAATAGCACCCTGTCCAACCTGAGGTGAAACATAACCCCCTTTTGGGCTGAATGGATGGCTGATCACAGGCGCTCAAGATCTAAAGGACACAATTATCCTCAATTGAAGGCTGACAAGGAAGAACAAACTCCTCATAAGAGGGTAGGGGCAGCTAATCTACCGACAGAGGACCATGAGAGTGACTGGGCCACCACATCTTCAGGTAAAGAACCCCAAATCCTACTCCCTCATAATAGTGCAATGAGTGAGAGACGTGTCTGTGTCTGTGTACATGGAAAATCAATGTGAGGTCCAGTTGGCCCTACAGCGTGGCCCAGAACCAACAATTAAAACTACAGTGTTTGACCTTGCTGATCCTTTGAAGCTCCAGCCTCAGGGACAATGTTTTCGTCTTGGGTTCAATGATGGCTCCAGCAGCCTTTGCTGTGGTAGGAACTGAGCGCCGAGTCCAAATGTGGGTTTAAAAATAGAGAGGCCTGTGATGTGTGGCTTGCTCTCACTGTTTCTCTTAGCAGATTGAGGTCAGAGCATATTACCCATAATCCGCTTCATATGCAAAGCTGCATAATATGATTCCGTGTCACTACAGCCTGCCAGTTATTCTCACAGTCAATCAAATCTGAGAACATGCAGATGAGGCAGCAATATTGACCAAAGGAAATAAATTGTTACATTGCTGTTTTTGTGTGCTGTCCCCTTCTGAGTTAACAAACAAGAAATTTTCCTCTGCATGTCTGCCAGAACTTAGCCTTTCATTCACATATTGGTTACAAATGAGCCTCATTTTGAATGATAACCCAAGAAATGCACATATGGCTTCAAGTGAAAGACCCACGTTTGGCCTCTCTGTCTGCCATTAAAAAACATTTAATCTGATAGAATCATTTGTCTTTGTGTCTGGAGCCGGCAAATCCAAGGGCAGGTTCCAGCATCTAATTGGTCGAGAGGATCATTGACATCACAAGAGGTGAAAGGTCAATCTGGGACAACCTTGTATGTTCTCTGGTGCCAAGTTTTGCCTGAGAGTTGCCATGTGTGAGAAGCTTTTCTTGTTGTTCTTGGGCCTTTGTGAACATCTGCGTCGGACTACTAGCCAGTGCAGAGAATAAGAGTCACGCTGAAGCTCAAGACTTTGAAATCCCCTTAAACACACAGTAATTTTGAGAAAATACACTTATGGGTGGAGAAATGGCTAGGGAATTAAACCTCTTTGCATTTCTTCGCTAAAGTACTTTTTGACACTTTCACATAATGCAGTCTTCACAGGCATCGAATAAACTACATAGAGATGCTCTTTGGTGAGCTACAGGAGTTTGTGTCCTCCAGTGGCATTAGATAAATGACTGGTTAATTGTGATGGGTACAGTGTGACGATCTGCTGTCAGCTTTATACTGTCCACGCCTATCCTGAAAGGATATAACCATAATGATACAATTTCAATTCAATTCAATTCAATTTTATTTATATAGCGCCAAATCACAACAAAAGTCGCCTCAAGGTGCTTCATAGATACAGAGAAAAACCCAACAATCATATGACCCCCTATGAGCAAGCACTTTGGCAACAGTGGGAAGGAAAAACTCCCTTTTAACAGGAAGAAACCTCCGGCAGAACCAGGCTCAGGGAGGGGCGGCCATCTGCTGCGACCGGTTGGGGTGAGAGAAGGAAGACAGGATAAAGACATGCTGTGGAAGAGAGACAGAGGTTAATAACAGATATGATTCAATGCAGAGAGGTCTATTAATACATAGTGAGTGAGAAAGGTGACTGGAAAGGAAAAACTCAATGCATCATGGGAATCCCCGGCAGCCTACGTCTATTGCAGCATAACTAAGGGAGGATTCAGGGTCACCTGGTCCAGCCCTAACTATATGCTTTATGTTACACTGTTGAAATGATGGGCCAACTCATCTCCCGTGCAACATATTTATTTTTACAGAAAACTGTAAAAACAGAAAAATAAGACAATCAGTTCTCTTTGGCGCGCAGGCCGTACGCTGCCTCTTCGCCACTGACACTACTTCTTCTAGTGTAGCTGACATTACTTTATACAAGTAACTTATACAGTTTCATATTCACATGCACCACCTTTGTAAACTGGTTAAATCACACAAATACATTTTACTATACACATGAATAACATAGTGAACTCTCATTACAGTTTTATCTTGTTTTTACTACTGTTTTAATCTATTTATGAACCTGTCTTCTTAACTGTATTTAATAAACTAGATCTCTTTCAAATAAATGTTTTTCTTAACATATTTCTATAGCATTCACTCTTCATGAACTAAACATAAAACAATTCACACTTTCTCTTATTGTGCAAAATATATATCTTATGGCTTTAACCCAAAAATACACCTGCACCGAGCTCACAGAGTTTCGGTACAGTCTAACACTTGGATCGGCACAGGCTAACAACTGGACCAACTTGGAAATTAGCTCTTTAGCTTAACATTCGCCACACACAGACATTTATCATTAATCGCCACTGCTGTCTGTCACTTTTATAACATCTGTTTATATTATCAACCACCCAGCTTACCTGTAAAAACAGAAAAATAAGACAATCAGTTCTCTTTGGCGCGCAGGCCGTACGCTGCCTCTTCGCCACTGACACTACTTCTTCTAGTGTAGCGTCAGCTACCGATGCGTACAGGACCGAGCGCCCTCTGCTGGCGGAACTTATGCAACAGTAAAACTTACATTGCAGTGGCCTTACTAAAAGAAAATGTCTCTGAGCATCAAATAAAATGGGGGGCTACTATTTTCATGTCTCTGTCTTTAACATAGTGCCACATTTAGCAAAAAGGAAAGTTTTAAGCCTAATCTTGAAAGTAGAGATAGTGTCTGTCTCCCGAATCCAAACTGGAAGCTGGTTCCACAGAAGAGGGGCCTGAAAACTGAAGGCTCTGCCTCCCATTCTACTTTTAAATACTCTAGGAACAACAAGTAGGCCTGCAGAGCGAGAGCGAAGTGCTCTAATAGGGTGATATGGTACTACAAGGTCATTAAGATAAGATGGGGCCTGATTATTTAAGACCTTGTATGTGAGGAGCAGGATTTTGAATTCAATTCTGGATTTAACAGGAAGCCAATGAAGGGAAGCCAAAACAGGAGAAATATGCTCTCTCTTTCTAGTCCCTGTCAGGACTCTTGCTGCAGCATTTTGGATTAGCTGAAGGCTTTTCAGTGAGTTTTTTGGACATCCTGATAATAATGAATTACAGTAGTCCAGCCTGGAAGTAATAAATGCATGAACTAGTTTTTCAGCGTCACTCTGAGACAGGATATTTCTAATTTTAGAGATGTTGCGCAAATGGAAGAAAGCAGTCTTACATATTTGTTTAATATGTGCGTTGAAGGACATGTCCTGGTCAAAAATGACTCCAAGGTTCCTCACAGTGTTACTGGAGGCCAAGGTAATGCCATCCAGAGTAAGAATCTGCTTAGATACCATATTTCTAAGACTTTTCAGGGCCGAGTACAATAACCTCAGTTTTATCTGAATTAAGAAGCAGAAAGTTAGCGGCCATCCAGGTCTTTATGTCTTTAAGACATTCCTGCAGTTTAACTAATTGGTGTGTGTTATCTGGCTTCATGGACAGATAGAGCTGGGTGTCATCTGCATAGCAGTGAAAATGTATGCTATGTCTTCTAATGATGCTGCCTAAGGGAAGCATGTATAATGTAAACAGAATTGGTCCTAGCACTGAACCCTGTGGAACTCCATAATTAACCTCAGTGTGTGAAGAGGACTCTCCATTTACATGCACAAACTGGAGTCTATTAGATAGATATGATACAAACCACTGCAGCGCAGTACCTGTAATACCTACAGCATGTTCTAATCGCTCTAATAGGATATTATGGTCGACAGTATCGAATGCTGCGGTAAGGTCTAGCAGGACAAGCACAGAGATAAGTTCACTGTCAGAGGCCATACACACTAAAGCAAATACTAAGGCCCAAATGAGAAAAGTGTTTCACTCGTTAGATCTTTAATCTGACAAGTAAAAATATCAAATATGAAAATCTAATATTTGATTTAATGTTTAAAAACATTTACCTACTGCAGTAATACTTGCACAGCAACCAACTTCATGGTATTTAACAGCCGATACTAGGAGCTGTGGATGTTGGCTGATATTTTCCTAATTTTCTGTCTCATTGTTCTAACCGAGGATATCTGTTTTAAAGTTCTTTTGCCGGACTGCCAAGCTGTTTTCACACATGCTCTGCAGCCCTGACCTTTCCCAGAAGTTTCCCTCCTTTCATGTGAAAATGCAAATGTCTGATGCAGGAGGTCTGGACACAAGACGCTCATTACCTTGCCAGCTCCAGAGTACAAATGTAATATCTGATTGAGTCCACATGAGAACGGGGCACGTATGTGTCTTCTGAATTCAAAGTGTGCAAGCAGGCGTCGTGCTTGCTGCCTCCTGTACGTCCCATCCAGGAAGCACCGCTGCTCAAACCAAGCTGAGTAGTTCCAGAAGTGTGAATGCACCTGACTCACATTTGCCATTGCCTGTTGTGTGCTGCATTTAAAAAAAAGGCAACTTCTGGCAATGTCATGACCTGATTCTCTGAACAGTTTCTGGAATTCATATGTGAAACTAGTTCAAATGTCTGGACATGTCCTGAGCTGGAAAGGAAGAAGGCGATATAGTTGGTTGTTAAAGAATTGTATTCTGTTGATTATTGGACCCAAGCCCTTCATGCATATTCTCTTACTTGCAGGGATGTTTCATAGCCTATGAACTGAGCCTGGATTCATTCACATTCTGTGTCACTTTATAAGAGAAACCAAGTCTAGGACACATGACAGTCAAATGTGTGGCCTCAAACACGCAAAGAGCACACAGGGTGAATAAAAGCATCACATAAAAGGATACAATATGTGCAGTTACATTACAAATCTCTTAAATTAGTAACTTGTAACTAAACTCCAAACTAATAACTTACTTAACTGTAACTTTAAACCTATTTTGCAAAACAAGGTACAGGTTTATGTATGCAAAATTCTGCAAAGGCTGGTGTTCATTGAGTTAGTACTACTTGCATTGACGAGAACACATTGAATTATTATGACAGATCTTTATGTAATGGCTAGTGGTAATGTTTTTGTTGTTTTTTATTTTAATACAGTGAAATATCCTCTAGCAATAGGGTCCACAGTCCGGTCAGAAGTGTTGACCACGCCCTCTTACTGTTGGGTCACAAGCAATCTAACATTAACTGTGTTATGTGGTTCAGATGGCTGTGCAGCAGTTACACCTGTGTGCATGTGACAAATAATTAATGCATGGCATAGTTTAATTTAATAATTCATATATCTTCACTTAGTAAACAACTTGGACAAGTTCGAACTTGCAGACAGCTGGTGCAACTGTTGCATCTTGGATCCTAAGCACAACAAGGCTTTATAGATTCCTCATATGATATAAATAGACAGTATTTACTCACACGTCTAGTTTACCCAACAAAGGCCTACCTCTGTGTCTGACCCTTAACATAAACACTACAGGGCTCCTTTCCCCAGTGACCCAAGGGGATGCAGGTGGTCCACATGGACACCTCTATATGGGTTCTGACCCAGGTTCAAAGGTCAGACCCTCAAATGACGGCCTTCCTTGCCGCCTCTAATTGCCCTGTTTATTTTTAGTCCACAGTGGGCCATGTTGAGCTATTAAAAGAAACATGAACATGAGGCCGTGTGCTAATTACTGTTGGGCCGGCAGACCCTCACTTTCTCTGATTGCTACCATATGTTAACCCACTCAGAGAGGAGAATCTCATCTGTCACCTTCACTGTCTCTCTGTTTTTTTCTGTTTATGCAGCACTGCATGGTGTAACTATGTGCAAGCGTGTTCTAAAATATCTTCAGTGAGGATTTAAATAGAAAGTTTTGTGGAAAATGGAATCTTATAAACATTATAAAGAATGTATAACCTCTGAGTTACTGTGTGAGAGATTAATACATCCGGCATCTCAAAGATGTGCACAAGTGTCCGTCTATGTTGGTGGCCTAACACAATATCCCCATGGTTAAATGCAGTTAAAGTCCGTTTGCAGAGAGGACAGTAGAGTAAGTCTAGAGTACGTTTTTTTTTCAACTAAGCTACCTTGGTTCAGTTTCCAGTTTGAGAGTTTATTTGGTTGGTGTTTAGTTATATTTGGGGTGTAGGTAACAAAAACAAATTGGTTAAGTTTAAAAAAAGGTTGTGGTCTGGAATTTGACAAACCCATTCACAATAGTATGTTCAAAAATTAGGCTTGTTCAACACATTTTAATGTGACCCTTGACAAGTGAGGTGTAGGATAGATGCCAAAGGAGACATGGCTGGTTTTGTGACAAAGGTATATAGATTAAACATGTAAGATTACGGCAAGTAAGTGCATACATTTAAGCATTTAAGGAAGCAGTAAGTAATTGGGTTGATTTAGACCTATTTGTGGTCACAGAGAGGTTGAGATAAAACAGCAGAGGACACCAACTTGCTTAAGTTGTAAAGTTTACAAAGGATTGATTGCAGTAGGATCCTGTGGATTAGCAGTGCCTGGATAAAGAGGCAGTGAGAGCTGTTGCAAACATTTTAAATTACAATTAGTAATCATAATAGTAAGTCATTAAATTAGCATTTTAATAAACTGCTCTCAACCAGTTTTATTAAATAGCTTTATGATAAAACACATTATTAGAGGCTGGGATAGTTATATATACCCTCTTTGTTTCAATTTCTAAATTAACAATTTAGCTATTAATTTGTTTTAGCTATAATAAAGCAGAGTAAGATAATGGTCAGTCCTGATTTATGATGGTTTCTTGGTGCCCTTGTTTCCCTCAGTGTCTGCTGTTAGTAACACATGTGTCAGCTGTGAATCCAGATTTGTCAAGAAGGAGTCTGGACTATGTCACACAGCACAGGCCCACCGGCCTCACCCTGCCCTGATGGATTGGGTTTCCGTTTCACCTAGATGCAAACAAACTTGCTATGTCCTGCTGAGATTAATCATTTACTGGGAGAAAATAGATATCCACTCGAGAGCAATGCATTACACTACTTAAACTTTTTAAGGTAGCTATTATGATGTTAAGTTTCCTAAGCCAAAACCCGTCTTGTGTTCATGGTCAATATCTGAAAAGAGACGGCTAAATGGATAAGATCTGGCAACTTTAGGAGTTATTGATTTTGACTGGCAATTCATTTGCATGATGAGCTTTACACTGTGGAATCACTAATCTGTTTACGCAGCAAGTATGGTATAATCATTTGTGGCGAAAACAATTAAAAACCTTTATTGATTGTTTGGGTTTTCTAACTAATTGGTCTTAAAATTGTATCCCTTGGATATGATTTATTGGCACACAGGTTATGAATGCATCACTTTAATAGACTTAAAGTCTATTACAGTCTATTACCGTACAGTGAAGCTGTGAGTCTAAGTACTTTTTCATGCTTGTAAATCTAGCTGCACCTTACTGGAATTTAGCATGGACATTTATGACACATTTTATTAATGATCAGACAAGTTGAAACACAATTAATCTTGAAAGAGGCAATAAAATTGATGCTTTTATTGTAAAATAAGTATATGATGTTCCAGCTATTTACCTCATTTTTAAATGTATAATTATGCACATATAGCCTTCAAATGAGTGAAATTGAATCTCACTGCTTTATGTTCTATATTATAATGTATGCTGTTCAGTGGCTCACTTGTAGGAGTGCAAGATTATATCTCAGCTTAAAAAAGATTCCTTAAATCTTCCTACAGTTCACAGAAAGATTGAGAAAAGTGCAGACTATTGCACAATTACTAGTCAGAGCTTCTCCCTCGATCACTGAAATGTACTTAGTGTTATTATTATATAGCTGAAATGTATTCATGTGAAGCTATGCTTAGGAAACACCAGAACCCAGTTTCATATTCAGATCAAACTGCTACCAACTGAATAACACTCAGTTGCTGAGGAAAGTGTGAGATGAAAAAACTTAAAGTGCAAAGATGTGAGAACAGATGATCACATTGTCTGGTCTGGTAACACTTTTGCTATCGGGAGCGAAGGATGTGGATTACTTTTTTATCTCAGCGCTGGAATTTCAGACATTGCAGTTTAATTGTGGAAAACTCTGAAGTTTGGCTCCTTGGTTTGGTTTGCTGAGGTAACACCCAGCTGTAGCAGCGATCTTAAAATCTGGAGTTCGCTCAGTTCGCTTTTCTTGCCACTATTGCTGTTGTTTGTCTTTTCGCCAGTGTGTAACATGGTGAGACTTTATATGGTTGAGGTAATCCTTAAATGTGCCGTGCAGATGTAAGCAGATTTCCTTACACCACTTTTCCCCCCCTTGCTCTTTTAACATTAAGGCATTTTGTTTTTAACATTTTTTCGACAAACTAGAATTTTTACTTTACTAGTCAATGACATCCAGTAGAGCATTTTGAAATTTATAGTCACAAGGAAGGAAATATAAGTGGGTTTTAAAGTTAATAAGAATTAAACACCCACGCACTCTCACACACTGACTTTCCTGTACATGCTGTCCATACATGCTGTGTGTGTGTGTGTGTTCTCATTTCATGCTCAGCACACAGTCTGCGGGGGCTGAGGATATGCTGTCATGCTCCCTGTGTAACCAGCAGTGCTCATGTAATGTCAGCAGTTGGTGGCCCTGTGTTGCCACCCACACAGCTGTTGTGGAGCCTCAGGCCACCTGATGAGTGCCTCAGCACGGTGAACACACCTGATGGTGCTCCCTGTGGTTCTTTTCTCCTGGGAGTCTGGCAGACGGCTGGAACGTTGGTTTTGAGCAACGCTCCAACGCCAACACGGAAGTCAAGGGAAACCAAATTTGAAAGCAAAGCCCATAAAATCAGCAATCACACTTTTATGTTTGCTAACAGTCTGCTGCCACTGAGGAGAAGCCCCTTTAATGAGGCTGTGTTCAGTTATTCATAATGGAAAGCTCAGTAATAGAAAACTGCTGTGTTGCAGTTGCGTTGGTTTCGCATTTTTGAATGGTCGCCAAACCAGTGAAGCGGAAAAAAGCCTACAAGGTTGTTGCAATACAGCATGAAATTCAAGACCTGAGAATTCCAGACTTGGTCCTTCTCCAAAAGGTTCTCTAAGTGGGAACAACAGCGAGCTTCGCTGGGACACTCCCAGTTCCTCTACCACCTCCTAATCTTCCTGAGAAACCCAGGTGGGACTCCTGGGGGAAAGGGCTGCTGTCCCTCAACATTCCTGACCTGGCAGGGGGGCAAGGATTGGGTTGAAATGGTGGGGCAGGGTGAAGCATTGAGGCAAGTATGGGCATTGTATATGTAGGGGCGGTGACTAAGTCGCATCTGGCCCTTTGGCTTTTGTGATTGTTGTTTTTTTTGGTCATTGTTGGCCAGTCTTACTCCAACATTCCTCCTGGCTCTGGAGTCAGTGTGCACTAGAGAACAGTAGCAGGAAAGGATAAAGATGACAAAACAACAGGATTTTAAATCTAATGGGAAACAATTGAAGGTGACCTCCCTCGGGGAGTTGGGGACTTTGTGGCCTTCAGGACTTCAAACACAAAAAATAGATTTAAAAAAGTAAACAGGGAAAAAGGCTGCCTAAAAATGATTTACTAAATATGATATTTCTCTCTGAAATCAACAGTTAATTATTTCACTGTTTAGCTGCAGTGTCATTATTTATATTAACAGTTTAACATCACACTTTTCATATTTGCTCATCTTAAACACACACTCCCCTTTGAAAATGTCTATCTGTGCATCAAAAAAGGTTGATTTGCCTTTAGAAAATGAAAATGGCACCCTGCCAAAGACACTCAATAAATGGGACGCACACTGTAAACAAAAAAAATCAAAGCAACTGGCTTAAAGTGACAAACTTAAGAATTTAAACATTTTGCGTACATGTCATATGTCCTATTTGAGTACAGCCGAATCACGTAAGCACATAGTTTCAGTTCGAAAAGCGAAGCCTTTGAGCTAATTCAGGAAGTCAAATCAAGCGTCATACAACAGGAACATACCTCCCTCTCCCCACGTCATTTAAGCTGACATGTCAGTGCTGCTGCTCGCGTGCATACCTGCCGGCTCTTTCAACCCTTCACTAGCCCAGCATCCCAGTGGGGAGTGATCTCAGAATGCAGACGTCAAACTCCAGCTATATTCTGCTGCTGCTGTAAATATTCTGCGTAAACCAAGCTGTTGTTGTTGTGTTTAATTACCTTACATTACGTAGCTATAAGTAACATAATTGCTACTCAAATCAATTAATTATTACATTTTTACAATATTTACAATATTTCCATAAAATAATTTTTCATATTTTACTTACTGAGCAATAACCGAGTTTGTATCAACTTCCATAAGACATCTTACCTCAAATACACAGCAAATTCAAAAGTGTTAAATGTTTTGGTGTTAGTAGTCTTCTTGCAAAAGTAGAGTTAATTTTACTC
>NW_024582523.1:286850-327961 GCF_018398535.1 Haplochromis burtoni | reverse complement strand
TAAGTAGAGTCACATTCTTTTAATGTAACTCTGAGGTGTAAAATGATAGTAGTTAAAATCGAGTGTTAAAAATGAGTGTTTCTATGTCAAATCTGGATGGTGTTACAATGAATATTCTCAAGTTGCCTTTCTGGTATACTCTGACTACCTACAGGCATGAACCATGGTTGTTCAGAGCGTCTGGTACTAGGTCCGAGTGTCGTGGAGATCCTAAAATCGCTGCAGGTCCATTAGTCAATATCGATCACTATGCGCATTGACTCGAAGTTGAGAAGAAGCGTCTAAAGGTAACTTCATCTGTGTAAGTAAGGAATGATCAGAGGGCTTGTCTGGCTCTCTACTCACTCGACGGAGAGTGGCACGTGCATAACAATTGAAAGTTTAACATCCAGGCATCCATGAAAACTGGACATTTTATGACATTTAACGGAGTTAGAAGTTAGCAGGAAGTCTAGCTTGCTACACAGCAAATTCAAAAGTGTTAAATGTTTTGGTGTTAATAGTCTTCTTGCAAAAGTAGAGTTAATTTTACTCTAAGAGAGTCACATTCTTTTAATGTAACTCTGAGGTGTAAAATGATAGTAGTTAAAATCGAGTGTTAAAAATGAGTGTTTCTCTGTCAAATCTGGAGGTGTTACAATGGAAACATTAACTCTTGACCTCTTAACTCTGAACTCCTAGAGGGGCTATGACACCAACAGAGTAAATTCACAGACTCCGCCCCCAGCACGGCTCCAATCGAAGCTGAAGTGAAGCCGTTTCAGAACATTTTGCTCTACATATTTGAGTTGTTTGCCATGCTTGGTAAGTCATTTTTTCAAAGATTGTTTCAATTATTATTAGCTTTTACTTCTGTGGCTCTTTGGAGTTGAGACAAAGCTGTGTGAAAGGCATTAGCCATGTTGCTCGTGATAGCATAATATTCTGTTTTAGCTAGCTGAAAGTAGTTGTTTGCGGGCAAATACCACAGCCTTGAAAAAAAGCTTGCATGTGAATTTTCAGTCAAACGTTTGGTCAAATACACCTAAAACAATGTCTAGAATGTGAAATGTTGGTATAATGGTGCTACTTGAAGCCTGAAAACGATCGCCCATTAAAAAAAAAAACGAGCAAACAGCAGTAGCAGACGTCCTGACTGGATTCTACGTTAGCATAGATCCCTCCAGAGTTTTGTGCACACGGTTTAGGTAAAAATTAAAAAGGTTGAGGTTTTACATTTAGTTCAGTATTACCTGTTGCCTGTGTCCTTGTCTTTTGGGAAAATACTTTACACAAGTAATGGCTCAAAAAGGATTCCTTTTTTTTTTTTACTGTGCTGCAATTGTTACTGGAGCGAGCCAGCCAATCCGCATCTGGTTCTCGGGTTCAGATCAGGGAGGCCGTTCCTCCCAATCACGCCCCTCCAGGTCTCGCTGTCGTTACCCACGTGAGCATTGAAGTCTCCCAGCAGGACAACAGAGTCTCCAGGTGCTCAGAAGGTGCTCCCCAACCTTCTGACCACAAGGCGAACTGCTAACTCTTGAGCCATGATCGCCTTAAATAGCGATGATAATAATACTTATGTGATGTAATGCAAGCTTATAGGACTCATGTTATATACTTTTCCATAGCATTACATTTGAATTCAACAGTTCAATCTTTCAAATAACTTACAGATATTTGTGAAATCATGATACATTTGTGAATGTATTTTAACAATCTAAATATGCATACGTACAGACAAATACATTTAATAATCATGAAAATTGTGTTTTATTACATTACAGTGATTTAACGTTAATTTACATTTGAAATGTGAAGTCAAAGTCTATTTACGTAACTTTAATGATATTCTAGAAGAACAGAACAAAACTGTGAAATGCAGTAAAATACTTTTATATTAGGATTTTCCTACAGTGCTGCCATACCTGCGACCTTGTGGTTGTTAGTTCACATTCATTGGCCGATGCTTAGCGTCATGTTATTATGTGTCCCAACGTCTAATGGCATGTCACATTGTTTTCATGGCCACACCCTCACCCCAGGTGCAGAGGCCTATTTCTGTTCAGGAATGTTGTGAATACTTTGAGATTTATATTAATTGCGATTCCTACCTCTACATTTATTTTTAAAATATATAATTAGCACAACGTGGCCATGCAATGTTTTATATGGTTTTTTTTAGTTTTTATTCCTATTAATTATATTTTCACTTGTTACCTCTGAATTATTGAATCAGACCTAGATGACATGAAATTTTCAGCAAAATTATAATTCAGATACTCCTTTAATTATTGATTATTCTCATTAATTTTCGATCATTTTATATATTTTCCCATAGTATTACATTTGAATTTAACAGATCATTCTCTCACATAACAGACAAATATTTGTGAAATTATGAT
Organism: Haplochromis burtoni; assembly: GCF_018398535.1. Taxonomy (NCBI): domain Eukaryota; kingdom Metazoa; phylum Chordata; class Actinopteri; order Cichliformes; family Cichlidae; genus Haplochromis; species Haplochromis burtoni. Next base: position 325,577 of record NW_024582523.1, on the reverse strand, counting down.
ACATTTCTGAATGTATTTTTACAATCTAAATAGGCATATGTACAGAAAAACATTTAAAAAACAAGTAAGTTGTGTTTTACTATATTTACAGTGATGTTATGTTATTTTACCTTTGACATGTAAAATCACAGTCTACTTATGTAAATTTAATGATATTCTAGAAAGACAGTACAAAACTGTAAAATATACAGTAAGATACTTTGACATTACTATTTTTTGGAACAGCCTGTAATCATGTTTCAGTTCAATAAACATACGTGTGGAATGTGTCATTTTATGTGGTGCTTAATTCACAAACCAAAACTAATAACTCTTAAGTAGAGAAATTCTACAAGAAACTATCAATTTTAAGATAGCAACATTTTTAAGGTGTAATAATATAAATTTATTTAGGTTACTTGGAGCATTTGGTTTTAGGGTACATTAAAAAAAGATTCCCTGGGCCTAATGGGATCAAAGTCGTGATGCAGTTTTAAAACGCACATCTCCTCAGACAACCTCCCAGGGCTCTCCTTGTGGGCTGTATTTATAACAGGTACATACATCTAATTGGGTTGTTTTAGCCTAAAGCTTGCTGTCACTGAAATATGGATGTGTTTGATATCATGCTAGTCTCTACACAGCCAACGAAGAGCTTACATGTTTGGGTATGAGCAGGATCAGCGACTCTGCTGCTGTTATCACTACATCATGTCTGCTGAGTTCCCCGGCCAGAGATTACTATCCTCAGGTCACTGCTTGTTTCTCGGCTTCTGTCCCTGCATTTTAAAAATGGTTACCATTTTAGGTGTAGCCACAAAAAAATATATACTAACATTATTTTTGATGTTTTTCTTTCAATCACTCGACTGCACAGCTATGTATCCACACATTCAGATTTTCAGAAGTGGCTGTATCTGTTATCTGAAGTTCAGCTCTTGGAGAAAGCGTTTCCTTTCCGCCTCATTCGAACAGGAAAACTGCCAAAGCTCCATCCATCAGATAAAAGATTTTGCTTCTTTCGTCTCTGGGTCAGGCACATGAGAGGAACGTTTTGCTCGGAGCATTTCTATGCAGTTGCCAGGCAGGCAGAGGTTTTTCAAGGCGGGCCCTGGGGACCAGATTATGACTAATGAGGTCCAAGTTAATGTGACCGGAGGAGGCAGCTGGTGAGAAATAGGCCCCATTTAAAATCTTTATCATAGGATCTCTCCACAGGCTAGACGGAGGGACAAACCAACGGGAAGTACATCACTGCCGACGCCGATCACGTCTACCACAAATGAGCTTATAAGGAAATCTTGGGGAAAAAAATACTGAAATGTTCCGCAGTTGTGCGTACATGGTAAGGGTTATTTCTCTCGGCACACCTATCCTGCAAGAGGGGGATAGAGGATTGAGGCAGATGGTATTGTGGTTTCATTTACCTGATGAAGCTGCATACAGTACATCCAGGACACCTGTTCCCTGGTCCTTTGTGTCCCATTTTGTATGTGCACTTGTCTTTTAGCCAGATGATCCACAAGGGATGATGTTTTTATATTCAAAAACATGTAGAGACATGTTTGGCTCATTGTGTCATTGTAGTGAAAATTTTATGCTCGCTGTTAGATATGGTAAAATGGTAAATGGCCTGTATTCGTATAGCGCTTTACTAGTACCTAAGGACCCCAAAGCGCTTTACACAACCAGTCATGCACCCAGTCACACACACATTCACACACTGGTGATGGCAAGCTACATTGTAGCCACAGCCACCCTGGGGTACACTGACAGAGGCGAGGCTGCCGGACACTGGTGCCACCGGGCCAGATATATAAAATTAATGTCAAAAAAAAAAAATCTAATCATAGCTTTGAATTAAATATTCTTGCAATTATAGTTTTCCAGTGTGACTTTGATCCCCTGTGTACAGCTTTAGTGTGCCCCTTCCTGCTGCTTTATTGAAACCCCTTGTTTGTCGTGGCTGGCAAAACATAAATAAGTGATCAGTAATTGTTTTGTGGTTCTGTGGCCAAAAATCAATTAAAACACCTCCCCAGCAATAATTTCCTCCGCTGACTTAAACACAAGCTCCCTCTAGGTTAGTCATCAGGCCTAATTGAGACCTGGGGAACTCCACTGAAGGATGATTTCATTTTTAGCTGCTTTGGAGTTGTTTTACAGTAAATTCCCTGTCTGGTGACTAAGATGTCATTCATGCATTAGCCCAAACTGAAAAGAGTTGACATATTCCTTTAGTCAGATACTATTTGTCCAGTTAGTGATTATTACAACTTTCACTTGAAGCACCAGGCTGCTTTTCTACTCCTTGAATGAGATCTTCACAGTGCCCAGGTGAGAGCAGCAGGTGTGGGGAATAATCGGAGACCCACCCAGTATGCCACGGGCCCTATTCTCACTGAGCCTAAGCTGTCGTCCATTGTTTCAGGCTTGCTGAAGAGGAGCAGAGAAACAGGGCAATTATGACATTATGGCTGGGTGGCTGAGCAGCAGTCCCAGCTGGTGGGAAACAGAAGGGAGGAATGGGCAACCAGAGAGCAACTGTTCCCACAGGAAAGCAATCCACCACATGGAAAGACTATGTTCTTCATTTGTGGGTGATGATGGATGCTTGACTAGAGCTGTAATGATCTGATCCAATTCAGCTCAAGATTTGACGCAGACGAACTTGTTTTGTGTGTGGGATTTTTTTTTTGTTTGTTTGTTTTTTTTTCATATTCACAACCATTCACTATAACTTACACAAATAAATATCAGGCACGGTGTCAGCACTCGTCATCGGGGCTCATCCTCAGTACGTATATTTTTGCAGTTAATGGATGACATTTATTAAACTCTTATTTGCTGACAGATGACTAAGTATGCTCATGCCTCAGCCAATTTAGGACTGTAGTCTCATTTAGCTGTTGGGTTTGACTTCTGTCAACCAATGGAGACTGACATAAGTGAGCAACATATAAAACAAAGGCAAAAAAATAAGGATGGATAAACTGGATGGATGGATGGACAGAAAGCCAAAAATATCAAGGCAACATAATTCAACAGATTTTTGAGCTTCTGAACTTTTTACTGTTTTTATTGACTTGAGTTATAGTAAGCCTGTGCAGTTAACAATGAAATATTTGGTTTGGCAAAGATTTTTAATACCAGACATTCTTCTTGATTGAGGCTCTCATTTATATGGGCTTTGGAGGGGCACTGAAAACACACTAGCTTGCAGTTCACGCTCATGAAAATGAAGGGGACACAGCTGAAAGTTTGCTACAACGTTATGTGTTTCCATAGTGTAGGGGATAACATGTTTGGCACACAAGCAAAAGGCAACTTTGCAACTGTACGACAACATAAGAGATTGGGACCACGCTGGTCTCGGATAAATGGAGCGTTGCATCTGGGATAAAAATTTGGGTTAAACCACATATGGATGGCAATTTTCTGAAGAGGTTAAGGGAGCAGCTGAAAGTTGTAAAGGCAATTTTTATGTTAATTTTTAAAGACTGTGAGAATTTCTGTGTTTGCTGAGGCTATTGAAGCTAGAATTTTATTGTTAGTCCCACAGGAATACTGTTAGCTGAATAAGAAAAATAAAGCAAAGTCCACAGCAGCAATCACGTGTTTGGTTTTCTCAATGTTTTTGTTCTTTGTTTTTTTTTTTGTTTTAAGGGTTTGGGATCATTTTAGTGAAACACAGTTGCATCATACAACAATGCATGATGATCATTCCAGTACTGCAATAATCAAAGCTCACATTGTTGCAATGAAACTGATATAATAAAATGCTTTATGTGTTTTTTTAGTAACTTTTTCTAGAACCTTAAATTATGAAAATGATTTGTGTGCTTATAGTAGGCCTACAAGGTCCCTAATTGGTTGTTCCATATCCACTTGAGAAGTAAAAGATTAACTAAATTAGGGTCAATCTCTTTCTAAATGTAGTACACATGTTGCCCCAAATAAAAATGGCAAGGACTGATTCCGTTTTTATTCTGCTTATATTCTTATTATACAGCAATTAATACACAATTTGATTTAATTAAAAGTAGGATTGACACATAATTACACATAAATTCTGTTAAATGTGTGTTAAAATGTGTTACAAGTGCGACAGTGCATTTATTTTTAGGTTATTGTTAATATATTTCTTCTAAGAGTGCTCCATCATCTTATAAAGACCTTTACATGTACTGCTGCTTCAGAGATGGCATAATATGAAATATGAAATATGCTTTACCTTTGCTGGAAATTATGCACTTGTTGATCACTGTAGGCTCTCTCATTAGAGACACATACAAATGACCATCGCGCTGTCTACGTTTTTAACCAATCAAGAGCTTTTGCCTATTTAGTAATAAGCTCATTTATGCCTTTTGACTGTTAATCATTTTTGTGTAACATTACCATTAACATTGATTTAAACAGTCTAATTTCTTTTAGTGTACTACTTTTTAAAAATAGTTTAGATTTATTGATGGCACCCGCTCATGTAATATCTAAGCTGCATTCCTGTTTAGTTACGCTACTTCCAGGTGCTTTTGTCTCTCGCATCATTGCCCTATCCCCTAAACCTGACCACTTTTGACTTCAAAGCAAAGGTGTGTTGTTCCCTCTCCACACTAAGGAGAGTGTCATGGGAGAATGACCCGGCGAGAGGCTGATCAAGCCCCAGGACAATGTGGAGTCACCTGAGAGGAGAGGTCATAGCATTCCACTGTAAAGGCTGAGTGGCCCTACGATGCTAAGACAAGAAGTCATCACATGCCTGAGAGAAAGAACCTGTTTCACAGTCTCAGCTACAGACCTTGCAGCACACAACATACCACGAGAACAAAACCGGTGACTCTTTCCTGACTACAAAAAAACGATTTAACCAGTGAAATCTTCTTCACTAGACGTCGACTTACAGTTCTGCATAAAATGTAAGCTTTAAAATATAATAATGGTCACTTGGTGCCATTATACTGTTATTATAGTATTCCTACTTTAATCTCTGCATTTCACTTGGGCTGCAATAACAATCTTTTATCCTAAACATTTACGTCAGGGTGCTTGCGGTCCTTTTTAAGGGTCAGCATGTCTGCCCTCTGTGCTGTCCAGTTGCATACCTGAACTCACACAGTCAGTAATAAAGTAAGACCTCCTTTGATCCGATGTCCCACCCAGAGGCTTCTCCCTCCACTTAGACAATACTCTAATTCATTACTGAACCTGCCTCTTCAAAGCTGAACCACTCTGCACTGGGAAACCTTAAACTTAGGCCCCCAGATAGGCTCCTGAAACCCCCCCAGGTAGTGAGGTGGTGGCTGGGCGAGTCCACGTAAGTCACGGCAGCCTGCACATATCTCCTCAGCCCTGCAGCACCACACCTATCCCCCTCAGGTGATGGGTGGATTATTGGGCATTGGTATTTCAGCATTTTTTGGTCCAGCTACAAACACGCCCACCGAGCGTGGGAAAATGTCACCATCATTTTTATGCGAATTCCTGTCAGATTGTTTCAGTTAAGCAAGTTTTATATTTCTGGAACGCGATTACATAAGATTTGAACTATGCTTCACTTTTGATCTCAGGACAGGATATTTGAAAAAAAAAAATAGTGTAAGATGACCTGTACAAAACATTAAAACGTGATGGTACAGGAAGAAGTTTGCATTCTTTACTGTTTTATCATATGTCTTGAAACTATCAGCTTACACTGAGACAGGTTTGTTGTTGCTGTGTAATCCCTTGTTGTGGGTTCAAATGGATGGCTGCTTGGGCACTTAGAAGCTCATTTAGCCACTTGAGGAAAACAGAAGTAGTTTGACTTGTTCATTAGGGTGACAGTTATGTTTGTGTTTCTCTCTGATCTGCAAAAAATTCCTATTCCCCAGGATTTTGGGGGTGTTTTTTGCCTTTATTTGATCCAACAGTGAAGATTTTTCAGACAGGGAGACAGAGTGGGGCAAGACATGCAGGAAAAGGACCCTGGCCCAGTCTACTGTATTGAGCCTTGTGGCATATGGTCACCTGTCCAACAAGGTGAGCTAAACATAATATAAGCGAATCATAAAACATCAAAGCTTTAAAACTAAATGTGGAAAAGTATACCAAGTTGAATTCAGAAATATAGGGATACGCTTACACTACTACTAAAGTTAAACACAGTATTATTTAATTACATGGTCTTACATAACTTGATATGGTAAAGAGGAGATTTCCCCTTGGGTGCTAAGAAGTTGAAAGTGTCAGAAAAACCTGCGGCATCTCATTTTTCTTCTTCTCTGCCCCTGTTTACCCACTAACTTGCCAAGTCTGATGTCAGCCTTCTGCACACAGGGTCCCCAGGTGAGTGTACAGTTTCTGTTTTGACACCCGTTCCTAATTACACATGTAAATGATTGATCACCTGGACTCGGCGGGGGCCGCGCTGATGGAAGTCCCTGTTGCACGATGGCTCTGCAATTCTTTTTGTCAGCGTTCAGGACAGTCTCTTTTGCTGGGAGCAGTGGAAACAGATACCTGCAACTGCTCGCAAGAGCTGGGAGATTAAGTTCTGAGCAAGCCACCATTTGGACCAAATCGTCTCCCTGTTAACGGTCCTTGAGGAGCAAGTTGCACAGGTGCGGCTGGATATCTATGGCTCTTTGTTTGGTCTAATCCCACACAACTTAAACCAAGATTTGTTGCCTGCCCCTTTAAGCTGACTCCGTGACACCTGAGGGGCCTGGCCACTGAAAGCAGAGCTCAGCTACTTTTGTGATATGTGATTTGGCTAATTGATTTTGGAGTGGCCAGTCTGAGTGCCCAGAGGGGGGGGGGGCACAAAGATGTACTGTGATAGAAGCAGAGGCTGCTTCCTTTATGTGTAACAGGTGGTGAAATTAACCTGTGTCTACATTAGCTCTCTCCTTTCAATTGCAAGATGCTAAATACAAAATGCAGATGCTTGAACTCATATCATTAAGAAAATAAACAGTGGACCGAAGCCAGAAAGCGTGTAATGCTTTTACAGATGCGGTGAGAGCCTCTTGCTTCCCTCCTCTGCCCGGCAACAGCTGTGGATTTGTCTGGTGCTTTGACTCAGGTATGGAGCCAATCTGAGGGCCAGGAGGGTTTTAACCCCAATCTTCTCCTCCCTCGTCTCAGCCTGGCACACATGGGCCTCGCAGCTGCACTTCCCATTGATCTACCAGGGGATGCTGGGATAGCTGGCTGGAGGGAGATAGATTGGAGGGGAAATGGCTTAATTGTCCTCACTCTCTCTGCTGGAATGCAAATAGCCCTCGAAACTGGCCTCCACTGCGAGGTGAGCCGAAAGTGGAGAAACCAAGGTCCCGCTTATTGTGGTGAGTCGGTAAAAACACATAATAAAAGCCAAAAATCACATCCAGGCTACTTTCAGTCCTGGCTGTCAGAGCTGCATCAGACAGTAGATTTCCATTCTCCAAACTTTATGCTGTCTCCCCTTTGTTTTTGTCCAATACAGCAACATTTCATAATCACTTCAATGCCACTGCCGCTCGTCACACAGAGCCCAAACAGACAGGCAGGTGAAGGGTCACGATGAGTCACAGAGAATCGGTGAGGGATGAAAAGAGTTAAATGCTGGGGCGTATGTATCCTGTCTGTCTTTGATCTCTGCCTCAGGTAGCTCTTTCACAGCCATCACTCTTAGCCAGGAGCTGATGGAAGGCTGCTCCCTGTGAGGACGGACTTGCTCAGACTGAGACTGTCTCCTTGCCGTGACAGAGGAATGGCATGACATGTCAGGCATCTACACAAAAACTACACGCAAACAAAACCCTCAGTGGATTTCTGTGTTTATCTTTCTACTTGATTTGATTGTGTTCTCCTTTTTAGAACTTTTTTCCCTTTTTTTTAATTATCAAATTAAACCGGTGGTATAAGGATGCAGGGAGGGAGGGAGCGGAGAAGGCGTGTTTTGGTGAGGTTCAAAGATAAAACGAGACAGTCTCGAAGGCTTTGATGTTTCTTGGCAGGCTTTAGGCGGCCACTGACAATCTGATGATCTGGGAGCGCAGGCCTTTTTTTTTTTTTTTTGAGACCGTGCCCCATCCTGGCCCCAGTCGTCTAGCCCTGCAGTTACGAACGCTTTAATGTGACAAGGTTAAACACCTGAAGTACTGCAGCAAAATGTCACAATGAAACCAAGGTCAGGGGAGCAACTTTAATCTTGGGATAGCTTTCTAGTTGAACAGTCTGCTCATTTATTTATGACAGTTTAAAGCATAAAGAGTCCTCTTCATTCGTCAATTTATTCTCAAGGAAAATCATCAGTGTCAAATCTGCTTTAATCAATATCTTCATATTGAGACTTGATCATCACAGGACTACTGAACTGAACTGAAGGGTGCTGCCTGCTTGTTGTGACAACCCTACGGAGAATTATCTCCAGATGTCGCTCTCAGCTCTGTTAAGATTTATAACCTTCTTAAACTCACTTTGTTGGTTTTCAGGAACAAAATTTATTGTTTTGGTTCACTCCCACTGTTGTAGTCTGTATGCATGTCAAGGATTTAGCAGCTACAGAATCAGGCACAGGAGCTGGTAGTTGAAAACAGAATAAAAAGTATGGATAATTTATATGTTTATATATTTCTGTATACTTTATGTAGGATATCATTCTTACATGCTGTGCTGTATAATTATAGATTTGTTTCTGAGCTTTATCACAGTTGTTGTTTCATAATAACCTAAACAGGAGGAGAGAGAATTTGTCATTGTCCAGCTTATACTGGTTTCTGTCATAGTGGCACCTTGGCATAATATATTTGTCATGTGACCAACATTTTTTTCCTTATTGGTAGACGTTTGTACTCGACATCCTTTTGCAAAAAATAAGTACCCCCCATGATTTGTTAGCTTGTAGCAGCACCTTTAGCAGCAATAACTTGGTAACTTGAAGCCATTGTTTTCCATATGACTTTATGACTCCCTCGCATTGCTGTGGAGGAATTTTGGAGGAAGTCTTTCTGTAATCGTACCATCACAAACTTTAACATCTAACACGCTAACTGAGCCCTGTAGAGTCTGACATGTAGCTCTTGAGGGATCAGAACTGTCAAAGCCTCTGCTTTTATAAAGGTGCTCACACTTGCTGATGATCAGTTAATAAAGTGCATTTGATTAGCAGCACCCACCTGCTCCTTAACCTCTAAATTCCTATGAAAGCAGTAAAGGTACAGGATAGAATCTGTACTGTACACATCATTGTTCCTATTTTATATGTACACTGTACTGATTTTTTTCTTTTATTTTCTTTTTAAATTTAAAAAGGAGCACATGATACTTCCAAGGTGCATTTCTTAATATCAATTTGCCAAGCTTTTCTCCGAGAGATGTTGTCATTTGATAGGCAGCCCAGTAGAGGCAGGGTGCTGCAGGGGCATTGTGTCTTGTTGTAGGTCACAATGGAACTTAACACTTGACAGAGCCAGGGCTTGTTGTCAGGAGCTAAACTTGATCCAGTCAAGTTGTTCCCAGTGAAGAGGTATAAAGAAAGGGCTTTGACCTCACAGCTGTGAAAGATCTATATGGGGCCAAATATTAATTCCCTTATTAAAGGATAGTCATACATAATAGGCGATCTGCTGTAGGTGTTTCTGCTTTACTGGAAACTTGTTTTGACACTTAGTTTACATGTTCCTTGTCAGAAATTCTCACAAGATCCTCGTCGATGGGAGATAAAGGTTACAGCCGTGTCTCTCAACCTGGAGCCGCTGCCCGTGTGATCCATTCTGCTGCTCAGACAGGCGTCCCATCCTCCACAGTTTGTCATCCCCGTCACCTCTGGCATTTCAAACCGATGCTTGTCTTGCACACAGTTGCCCTGCAGACCACAAAAGGAGTTCAAGTTACCAGAGGGGCAGGTAATTTCAGATGGATAATCCTTGGACCTGGTAAACCGGTCTTTAACAGGACCTAGTGTCTAAACCTGGCAACCCTGAGCCCTGTGTCATTGTATGTTGATCGGGTGTGCATCTGTGATTCCCCCTAGGGAAATCATGGCCCAGTGTTTTTATCATTTCTACCTCCCATCACCTCATCTGCTCTGGACTGAGAGAAAAAGTGTTTTGCTTTTTTTATTGTGATGCTGTGCACATTTTAATTTCTTACTTGTCTAAACATATGCAGCTTGTTAAACCTGTGGGCCTTTGTAGTGACTTAATGAGTGCTGTGAATCTTTTTATTGTTTAAGAAGGAGATTTATGGCCTGAAGATGTTCTCTGTCAAAATCAGTGTTGATAAAAAAATAATATTAATAAAAAATACTGCTTGAATCTAGCGTCACGTGTCTTCAGAAATGTTGTAAAGGCCTGTGATGCCATCCCATCAGCCGTTTCTGACCTCAGTTAAACTCATGTGCCATGTCAGCCACCCAGCCACGCAGGATTTTCTCTCTTTCTCTGGAGCCGCTGCCACCCTCCTGTCGCCTCCACTGATCCATGCCAGCTTCAAGCTTTTGTTGTTCTGCCTGCCTCCCTTGGTACTGGGGGCAAGATTTACAGTGGAAAAATATAGCATTTTTTTTCCCCCATGTTGAGCTGGTGAGTCTGGAATGTGTGTTTGGGCAAGATTTTGCGAGGAGTGTGAAAAAACAACAGAGCTGTAAACACCGAGGGTAGACCCAGACTGGCTTCTTTGTTCCAGATGTGGAGCAGGCCTGGAGATGTACCTCTATACACTCCCACTGCCTGTCCATCAGCTGGGCTCTCACTGTATCCATGCGGACAGGTTAGTGCCTGCTGACACAGTGGCATTTTCATGGAGAGATAAGTGCGTGCACTGGTCACGGTGTGCGCCCACAGTCAGAATAATACCAACTGGGTATTTGGAGCCGCCACTAAACCAGAGAAGAAGGCTGGAAGAAAGAAAAAAAAATCAGCAATGCATAATTTACCCATATGCCAAATGCAAATGAAGCCATTTAAATCAGATGCCCCCGTGTGCCATCAAGCTCAGGCTGCACTAGAATGGTTCATCCTGCATATTGCGGCTAACGGTTTCCTGAAGGATTTTTATTTATATCTTTTTCTTTTCTTTATTTTTTGTACAGACTTGCCTAGACATCTGTATTTAACCAGTCAGTTTTAAGTTTAGGTTTAACCGTGAGCGGCAGTGGGCGATGCTGCTGTCATCTGCTGTCTGGCAACAATTATGCCAATGATGAATTTCGTGCTCAAGATTGGAAAACCAGGCACATTCCGGCATTTCCCACGCAACAATATTCACTTTGAGTCACTTTAGCTTTTAGATTTAATTGTACGTGTGTCTTTTTCCTCTGAGCTCTTCAGGCTATCTACCCATTTTCTCTATGTCCTGTGTCCCCTTTTCTCGTTTCGTCTTTATTTTGGTGCCGAATTTTGACAAATAGCTCAATAAATGGGTCGGATTAAAATCTAAAAAACTATTTAAATTTTGTAATTGCACAAAAATGCGTCATAAGAACTATAACTGCTATAATAATGTATATTTGGACCTTGGGCTATTTTAGTCTGAATATTTCGCAAAGAATTCATCAAGAAAAAGATCGTTTCTCCCTGCATTTTAATTATTTGAAGATGCCGAATAGTCATATTAGCATTTTTCTTTTTCCATTTTATTGATTGCTAGCACACTGGCATATTTAATTATTTATTTATTTATTGGCTCCAAAACTTTTTTTAGTAAAAAAAAAAAAAGTGAAAACAGAATAGAATTAATTTAATTAAATTGCAAATAATAATAGCTAGACTGCAGACACGAACTTTTTCACAAAACGACCTTATTAAACAAAACTTATTGAAAATTATATATTTACGAACGAAAACATGTTGAATTTAAGGAGGAAAGAAATATTTGTATTTGAATTTAAAACAAAAAAACTTAGTTGTAAGTTTTATTATTCGAAAATGAGGAGATTATTTAAAAAAAGTATCATGAACTTGAAGTGGTGAGTGGTGAGCTGTTCTGTTGTGAAATTATAAATAACATTTAAATTAATGAGCGGTGGGGGAAACATGAAACCGCAGTCCGTCTTCTCTGTGGTTCGACTGGCAAAAACAAATTTCATGAGGAAATTGCGTGATGAAAAAAATAATCCAATGAGCAGGTGTTTTATTTTTAGTCAGAGGAACCAGTGAGTACACATTAGATCTGTGTGTACCCGGCACTGGAATGATGCTGATCATGTGACACAGCTGAACTCTGTGGGCCCTCACAGGCTGCCAGCAAAGGCACGGCACTTAAGGAATGAGGATCCGGCCGGTGCAGATATGAGTGTTTCTGTGTGATGACTTCGCCTGGAGGTGAGATTAAGGCTGTTCATCCTCAGCTCCACTTCTCTCTTCTCTACTTCTTTCGTTATTTTCTTTTTTCCTGGGGCAAAGAACAGTCAGAAAAATGTCAGGCCTATTGTCTGCACAAATGAAACACAGCCGCCTCGTTCGGACACATTCTTATTTTTTATTTTTTTTATTTTTTACCGGCAAACTAGGAAGCTTTCTTCAATCTTAACACCTAAAATACGAAAGCATGCACATATGCGACATAGATATTCCTCAATCTCACAAAATAATTTAAGAAAATCCTGGGATGTTGTTTCTGATCCATTCCTAGTTGGATAATTGTGTCAAAGCACGCCTCGGCTTCAGAGCCATCAGGCTGTGCCGCTTATTAAATTGGACATGTGGGTCTTTATTCGGGTCTATTATGTGCTGAGTCGAGCCTGTGATAATAAATCCTTGCATCCACTTCTCGGGGTGTGCGGGGGTCATGGACTGTCATTCTGTATCTGGGCCTCGGCTCAGCTCCAGCAGCACAGGGTTACTTGTAGAACAAGACGTGCCACAGTGGGGAAGATCACAGTGGCGGCAGTTGCCTGGGAGTGTGTGTTTTTTCTGGTGTGTACACAAAGAACACTGTCACTCTGCATTAGAGATGGACAAACTCGATCGGTTTGCGTGCTTGTGTGTGTTTAAGAGAGAGAGGGAGAGAGACACACCTCTGCAGATTTGACGCTCATGCGCATTGTGCAGCACAGTAAGACGCCAGTAAGTCTGGGCTGCATTCAGGAGTGTGACTGTTTCTAACATCATCCCTGTGCGTGTATTAATAGAGCAACGTCCATCCCTGCCCTATGACTGCAGGGCCCGCCTTTGTTCTTTACCGGTAATACAGGCATAATTACAAACCTTAAAGAGCCTCCTCACCTTGCTTCCTCCCTTCCCTTAGCTCTGACACACATCCAGGAAGTGCCTAAGACCAGAGCTGTGTCTGTATACAGGCCATGCCTTCAAAGAATTAAACTGAGGCCGTGGGTTGTGCGGTGCGCAATGGTGTTTTAAGCCGTGAAAGCAACACCTGTTCCAAAAGTCACATCAGTTCCCTCCAACTCCAATCTCCACGCTGCAGTAACACAATAATGTTGCAGTAAAACGCCAATGGACGTAATACCTCTAATTTCCCAGAGACCATTTCCATTTACAACTCTTATGTGTGAAGCCAGTGTCGCCCACAATATGAAACTGGCCTCACTGCCGATTTTTTTCTTCTTTTTTTATTGTGACTGAAATTTGACTGTGATAATAATTTGTGGCTTTGTTCTGGCTGGCTGCATGGCTGAGGCCTGTGGGGAGATTTGGGAAGCAGTCCAGCCCCCAGCAGGCCCTTTAATGCCGCTGGATTCCCAGTAGTTTCAGGCAGGGTAGGGACATGACCAAAATGACGGGGTTGGACAGCAGCGCAGCACCACACTCAACCCACCAAACACTCTGTTTATAATTTCGCTGCAGCTTATATGTGATTTATCTGAGATCTGTATCAAACTGTGCTGTAAAACGTGGTTTTATTGAAAGCAAAAACCTCGGTAGCCGCAGTAGCTTTCTTGTAGTAGTCGATTGAGACTGCAGCTCCAGACTGAAATGGGCATGCCTGAAAATATAGAAACAGTTATTACTACTTTGGGCCTGTTGCCACAGTTGTCTCTCCATCTGCATCCACGAGCACCTTCTAGATTTTGCTGACCACGCAGTTGCAATTTTGCCCTCTTTTGGCAAGTTTCCCTTGTTTTATAAACCTTATCGTGTGGTGACAATATGAGTGACGTGTGGGGTGACCTTTTTTTTCCTTAGTTTCACAGAACAAAATAAATAAATACCGGACTTTGTTATTCTTTGTCTTATATTTCTCCCTCTGGTTTCCAGGGTATGGAAATGTGTCTGGAAATATTTGTCACATTCACACATCTGCAGTAGCCAGAACCTTCTAAGACTAATAAATGACACATACTTTAAAAAAAAATGTGTGTCACTGAATCTCTGTGTATTATTGCCCGCATTTCCCTGCGTTTAAATTGACTGTAGAAGCATTACACAAGCTAAAATAATGAAAATATGATATTTTAATGAGCATTAAATGAACAAAAACATTTCCTGTTACACTTTAATAAATAAATAAAGCATGCGTTGTAAGCAGTTGTATATGTACTTGCATTTATTAAGATTTTTTAAGTGTTTGTTGCAATATCAAAGAAGTGAATTTCCAAATACTGGAAAATGTCTCTCGACGATTTTAGGGTTAGTTCAGGGGTTATTCGCAGTAAACTACTATATTTTTTTTAATTCTTTTTTTTCTGGCAGCACAGTGCAGGAATGTCGTTGAGTACACTGCTGAAATTTAGAAATTAAACTTTTTGTCGCAGATTTGATGCAGGAAGAATTTATTAGAAACTTCGTTTGCCTTAATTTCGATTATTAAAACCAGAAGAAAAACATTGGAGCTTTGGAAAAAAACAGCGTTCACAATCCCGACCTTAATCTTGATCATTAACGCCACATAAGAATGAGCAAAACTTAGCATGAAGTTTTTCTGCTGGTTACTAAATTGCTTACACCCCCGAATGAGTCCGATTTGTTCTGTAAAAGAGCGTCGGGCACATGGAAACACACAAACACATATTATTCAATAAATAAAGTCAAATAAATTTAGTTTGGCTCGTTTTTCCTCTCTTTTTCAAATTCTCAAAATGAGATTATTGTCCTGGGAGTTGTTGTTTACATTGCTTAATGGAGAAAGGAATAAATAGTAATTATATTTATTTGCTAATCTATGGAAGGAGGTGCCTCTGGGCTGCAGAGCTGCATCCTGTATAGGTCTATCATATGTTAATGAAGTTAATGGCGGAGCTTCAGTGACAGCTGGCTGCCGAAGACCAATCAGAGCGCTCGTAGATGGAAGCCAGTGTGAGTTTGAGGTTCTGCAGGCAGGAGGTGTTTGAAGAACCATGTGAGCTCTGTTCGTGATGTAAAGACGGATCCTTTCGCTTTTATTTGATTTTTTTTGACTCCCCAACAGTTATGAACATGCACCCCGCAACTTGTAACCACTGGGGGCTCTTTTCTCGCTGATGATCCGTTGGAGTTACGCGTGGATTTCTTCCAGGCTGTCCGACAGAACTCATGAAACCCTCTTCAGAGCGACGGTTTGTGGACTTGCGCATTAGCTAATGATGTCTGTGGGTTTTATCCCTGACAGTCTGAATGGCTCAGATCCCTCCAAGTCGGCCTTTCTAGAATTCGGACACGGACACTCGACGCACCAGCAGCACTCCTCCGGACTCTCTCACGTTTATCCGGTTCACGGCTTGCAAGCTGCTGGCCATTCCCAGCACGAAAGCCCTTTTCCTGGTACCGCGTCCTATGGCCGCTCTTTGGGCTACGCCTACCCCGGCACGGTGAACACTCATCCCCCGTCCGCTTACGTGCCCTACCAACACAGCAATCACAGCAACAGCAACAGTGTGACCCACAGCAGATTAGAGCACACAGGTACGTGAGAAAGTCACTGAACTGTTGTATATCATTAACGGCCATAAACTGATATGCCTTAAGTCTATTTGCGCACATGGCAAGGGAGAGGGGGGGAAAGCGCATTTAGATGTGTAGTGAGTTTATATATATATATATATATATATATTGTCATTGCAAAGATTTACCAAAAAAAATCATTTTAGTGGAGGTACGTTCACATTGGGGTATTTTTATTATTATTAATGCAGAAATAATAAAGGATTAAGTTTAAGTCTCGGTAGGGTGTTCTTTCTTTGCCTTGTTATATAAGAAAGATATGCAGTCGCATTAAATATTAATTATTATATTAATAATATTCTGTGAGTATGGTCTGGGCCTACCACAGGTACCCCTATTGTTAATGCACATTAACCCAGTGGTGTCGGAATAAAACCGTCCTTTCATCCTTGTGTGTGTGATCATTTGCTGCGTGTGTTGTTGGCATTAGGGCCTTCTGATCCAGAAAGCTTAGAAGTGTAAACATTGCCACGTGAAGCTCGCACTAAAATGTTCCGTCCAGATTAAGGTAGAATTTGGGAGCATTAGATTAATATCTGATGCGCAAATATAATTCGTTTCAGGCCCTGGCGTTTTGTCCAGGGCCCATCAGATGCAGTATCCGGGGACTACAATTTGTATGCATTAAGGCTGTAAAACCGAACTACTCCTCTGGTCTTCGTGTTGTTTGAAACTGTAGGTTTTGCTCAGAGACCACGTTCAAAGCTTGTCCAATGGGACTTTTACGCTTTGGTTTGACGGATATGATGAAAACTCATAAATCGGACGTCTTCTTCTGCTCAAACTCTGTGCTCTGTGTTTCATCTTCAAGACCACGACAAGTCCTCTGTGATTGAAGGCAGAGACATTCGTCTAAATGGAAAAGGGAAGAAAATTCGCAAGCCTCGGACCATCTACTCCAGTCTGCAGCTGCAGGCTCTGCACCAGCGCTTCCAGCAGACACAGTATCTGGCCTTACCGGAGCGCGCAGACCTTGCGGCAAAGCTGGGGCTCACACAAACTCAGGTAGGCCTTAAACGCTTCACTTTGCGAGGCTCTCTATCGTTTATGCACTATATTAACTAATAAACGGATTATTTCGGAGGATGTAGTGAAAGCTAGAAATAGTCAATATGTTATGGTTAAAATGACTCCCTTGCAACATTTCCACTCCTTGTATAGACTAATAATTTATATACAACAATTTTGAATCAGTGTGACTCATGGTAGACTGAATAAAATATATGTATTAGTGAAAGAGGATAGTGTTGGATATTATTGAAAAGAAATACTTGCAGCATTATCGAGGATCACAGCAATTTCATACCCCTATCCCTTAATGCATTCCTTATTTACTGGCTGTATCTCTTTTGTCATTTGCGGTCCTTGAAGTGTTTTTGTGATCAGTGGCTGCAGTAGGAACAAAATTACCAAAAGGAGGAAAAAATATCTGCAAAAGCAGTGGTTGGCAGATGTTTTTCAGTAGTTTATTATAGAGTATTAAACCAGCCCCTAACAATGGGATATGCTTGTATTTATTCGTTTTTACGTACTTTTTTACGGTGTAGTTGTAAGTCTTTCAGTACCTATAGGCCACACAAGCACACATGCACACGCACTATAATAATTACACGCGTTTCCAACACAAACAGGTGCACGTGTCAACTGACCCCCCTCGGATGGGACAAAAATGAGACCTTTGGATCACTTTTTTTGTTTCAGTTGAGTTCTAAAGTTAAACGATTAAGTCGTCAGAGTTTTAAAATAGAAGATAAACAATATTATGAAATCCACCCTGTCATCTCAGCCGCCTCCTGCACTTTATTCTTAATCCCTGAACACTTCTCCCGACAATTATCTCCCAGTTGTTCTGCCATTCGTGTGGTTGTTGGTGCTGTTGTTGTTGCCTAGATATCCAGCGGGCTCTTTGGTGCTTTCTTTTTTAAAAAAAAATGAATATTCACACCATTGTTCTCGGGTATAAAAATAGCCACCATGAACTGAACCCACAAACATTTTCGCTGACCTATTTGGAGCCGCTTTTATTTCACAATTCTTTCAGTCCCGGCTTGTTGCTGTCACACTCATGCATCACTAGACTTATAAAACAGCGAACAATAAAAGGGCTTAGCTTTAATGGGTAACAAGTGGCACTCATCTGCAAGGCTGAATAGCTAACTGTGCGCCAAGATTAGGCCTGGGACTTGCAAAAACAACCCCAAACGATGAGTTATTATGAGTTTTACTTTCTTTATTGCTCACAGTGTTCCCTTCGGGGTAGTTTATGATGAAAAGAGCACCGAGTTTAATGCGGGGGAAATATGCTAATAAAAAGAAAACGACAATGAGATTTCTTTTATATTGCTGCTGATTGTTAACTGCAGTGACAATTATGCCTATTTTTTCTTTTGTTCTCCTACTTTAGGTGAAAATATGGTTTCAAAATAAGCGCTCCAAGTACAAAAAGATCATGAAGCATGGCAGCGGATCAGAGGGAGAACATCTCCACGGCACCAGCTCCATCTCTCCCTGCTCGCCCGCATTGCCCCAGCTATGGGAGGTCTCTATGGCGAACAAAGGAGCCCCGGTCCATCCGAGCAGTTACATGAACACTTTCGGTCATTGGTATCCGAATCATCACCCTCATCATCAGGACGCGATGCACAGGCCTCAGATGATGTGAGTGGACAGTTTTTGGACACTTGAGTCCATCGGGCTGCACTGAACTTGCTGGTGCCTCCAGAGGCCTCCTCTCAGAACTGAGAGTTTAGGAGACCTTGTTTATATTCACTGTATTTTGTGTGTGTTTTGAATTTTAAAATTCTCACTACAAGAAATATTCAGGCATCAAAGAAAAAGAAAAAAAAAGGGGGGGGGGGGTTTTATACCTGCATGCTCTTGTTGCAGGGTCTGACATCAGTGAAACGTGGGTTTGTGTGTGCAGTTTAAAAGACATTCTGGATAAAAGGCCTTTTTTTCAAATATACTGTGTCCGTGCGTCTGCTTTATTAGCCAGCAGTTAACCAGCTGTCACTTTATTGTCACTAAATGTCTTTGCTTAGGTTTCTTTATCTTCCCCTCACTTTCAGGTAATTTCAAAAGAAAGATGGAATTGCCGGTTCCTTAAAGAAGCCTGGATTAATAACAACCGGTGCTATGAGACACTGACAAACGCAAGCTTAAACTCTTCAGAGCTTTCTGAGCACTGCACAGCTCGGCCTGTGATAATGCCGTGCGAGAATAAAAGCTGTCTTTTGTCCATCAACACTCCTGAACTGCGATTCACAAAAACCTGCGACCCTGCTTGAATTTCGACAGCCATTGTCAAAACACCTGGGGATTGATTTCTGTTAGACAAAAAGCAAATATCGGCCCTGGTATCTTTTTTCGGTTTCGTAGGCTGTTTTGGTTTTACCGTTTGGGTATGACTGGGCTCGATATAAATCGAAAGGAAGGCTGTTCCCTTACAGGAAAGCAGTTGTTTCCAGCTGAGACAAAAAAGAGAGGGTGGGATCCGAGTGGCCACCTTTACGCACCGTGGCTGAGTTTTAACGTAACATTTCTCCACAGGATAAAAACTCTAAGACACGTGTTGTTCAAATGCTTTTATCTGAAAGCCAGTATTACAGCTAAAAATACCTTTAATATTATTCAAAAATAACATTTCACTGCATTTTTATTGCTTGTTTTGGGTGTTTGTTATATAATATGTTTAGTCTAAAAACACACAGTTGTATGCGTTTAAAGACGTTGAAGAGGATATCCACCATCCATCTTTTTTCATCATCAAAGTGGAGAGCGGAGATGACGTGCAAGAAAGCATTTTTACAATGTTTCCCTTATTTTCCAGTGAGATCAAAAAGCAAACTCGCCCTTATCATAATCAGATGATAAATGGCTGCTCTGTCCCGACAATAAACCTCGCCTGATTTATAGTCTGTTGAAATGATTTGCTAATTCTAGTGCTTAGACTGTTTAAACACAGCGAATTAGCTATTTATACCTTTGCAAACAATCGGGGCTGATGCTCTTGATTAAATGGAGAGTTGATTTCTGCTTAATGAAGCTTAGAGAAACAGCCAGTGACTTCTTTTTGTCTTTTTCATTCATCACTCTGCTGCTTCAAACTGTCTGGCAAGCATTAGTTATCTTTTTTTCCTGATGTCACACTCAGGGTTTAAAAAAATAAAGTGAAGCCTTTTGGAAATATTTATCCTAAACTTGTGTTGCTATAAAGTACATTGCTGAAGATTCTGCATATTTTAGTTGTGTGGTGAAAGGATTTTCATGCCTCATGCTGGAGTAGAGAAGTTCCCAGAAAATGCATTCATAATAATCCAGACAGCCACCTTCCATAATTCTAAACAAAAGCTAAGTGAACTTCTAGCGGAGCACCTGGTAAAAACAAGCTTTAGTTGCAAAACAGCCTCTTTAGATACAAAAACATAAAATAACACCCATTTCTAGCTGCATGTCCACACCAAGTCACCAGAACACTCAGTCGCACAGCGTGCAATCAGCCCTGCCTTACCTAGTCAGAGAAGTGGCGCCTTGTTCAGGAGCTCTAAAGCCTTCTGTGGTGCTCCTGTGAAGAACAAAGCCACACCATAGCCCCGTGTTTTCGCTCCTCCGAGCTGATTTTCTCACATAACGACAAGCATTGTGTTACATTAACATCTCCTTCTTTATATATATATACACCCTCGTGCCCTTTTCCTCATTCCTGATGATTATGTGCCTTGTTAAACATGCGGACCCAGGGAAGAAGAGGCGAGCATTGCTGAAGCAAGTGACGGGGCATCAGGGAAAATTATAGGCAATTTCACATCTCCAGATTAGAATAATGGGCTTGTGGAGTTGGACAGAGAAGAGTAGGACCTTTCAAACGGGGGGGCAATTATCATGCAGGCGGATTGAAGAGAAAGTGAAAAGACTCCTGGTGTAATAGACAGGCTAAAGAGGAGGGGGGTGGAAGCTGGGGTGGTGGGTTGAAGGGTAATGATAAAGCCAAGTCTGACTGTATCAGTGATGTGGATGGTCTGGGTTATCAGATACGAACTGTCTGATGGGTTTTAATTGCAGGATAGCAATAAGAGGGAAAATAGCTTGTTATTAAATCCCACTTGCTTTGAATGGGTGAATGGCATAGCAGGTCTCTGGGGTGATTATTGTTATTAACTTGAGTGATCTGACATCTCGGGTAATTGTGAGCAGCTTCCCTGTTAGAGAGAGTGAATGCATGATTTGGTTTCGTCTGAAGGAAGGCCTGGCTTACTCTGTGGCATGATGCACACAGAGTCTGGAGGGATTACAAACACAATGCAGGCAGAAAGGTATGTACACTGACTCACACTTAGATTCAGTGAATTCAATTCGAGCATGCCTGGGTTATCATAAATGAAAGTGTGGGAAAATATAGTTTCCTTTTCTCCTTTTCAGCATTTGACAGTCTTTAAATCCGGAGTTTTAATTTATAGGCCAAGGTAAGATGCACAAAGGTCTCCTCGTGGCTTCATCGGGTTGTGACGACTGGCTGTGAAGCATCAACACACAGCCCGGCCCAGCCATGGCCTGAGGTCAGGCAGGGTTCACAAGTCCACAGCTGTCAAGAATGCCTTTCTCCCATCATTTCGTCCAAGTTTGCAGCAAAATGGAGAGCATGAGTGATCCTAATGCAGCCAAGGCCCAGCCCATGCAGGGACTCAGTGCAGGACAGCTGCTGAGAGTCTTTCCATGGATACATTTGAGTTGCCGACCTCCGCATCAACCCGTTTTGCTGCACCCTGGGGACAAGTGCTGACACCACACTGTTGATTGTTGCAGTGGGAAAAAGGAGAAGAAGGGTTACAGGGGCCTGAGCAACAGCTCTATTTAGGGTGCTGTGATGTCGTGCCATGCAGGATCACATTCAAGTTCAACAGTTCACCTCCACCTCCGTGGCTACTTACACTTGTTGATGTTTAGGCATGACATACATCGACATGTCCTACAGCCCACACACACAAGTGCACAAATGTTTCCCCTGACAGCTACGGCCGAGGCCCACACACGCTGAGGGAGCCGCTGAAGGGAGGTCACATGTGTTCTTGATGAGATTTCATTGATATTAAAAGGCAATAGTAATCATATTGCTTTTGTCAAATCAGCACAGGGCACCGACATGATGACTGAAGCCATAGGCAACTGGTGTTGGGTTCAGAGAAATAAGCCAAGAAGACATTAGGGAAACAGAACTGGGAGCTGTGATACATTTCACTGTTTACAGCAGAATTATGAGAGAATGTGTGTGAAGTCTGGCAGAAACTTTGAGGATAAACGTAATCTCTAAACACACTACAAAGGGTGTGGAAAAACACTTGGTTTTTATTACAGCTTAATGACAATAACGTGGGAAATATATCCAATATTTTAAAGTATAAACTCTTTTTCTACAGCCCAATACTTATTATTATAGCTGCCATTATATTTCTTAATATCCCTCAGATTTGCATTATGTGAGTCAATATAGCTGTGTATTTTTTTTTATTCTTTTTTAATTAAAACTTAAATGTAAAATAATTAAACAATTTGAAAACATAGTTTATATCTAACAACAACAACAACAACAATATAATAATAATAATTATTATTATTATTATTGTTTTATCCCTACAAGTTTTTCTGATTACTGATTTATAATAATATTAATAATAATAATGATTATTATTATTTTAGTTTAAAGCTCTTTTCTTATTGTAATTTGCGTTAATGTACTCTTTTCCAATATTGCACTTTGAGGTTTACGTTTGGCTAATATAGCTAAATTATCCAAGGTTTAATTTCCTAACATAAAACTATTTATTAATTAGAAACGAGAATTATTTTTTTAAAGCTGATATCAGTATTAAGCCTTATTGAAATATTTTTTTTATTCCTGTCTCAGGTAAATTGAGAAATCAGCGAAATTATTTAGGGAAACCCGACATCATGTTGCAGTGAAGTTTCATATATTAACAGCTCCACTCATGGGGGCATACCATTCTTGTTACTAGAAGCAGTATAAAAGGTTATAAACCTCTCACACCCTTAGCCCCTGCCCCACCCTACGTTTTCGCTCAGTGCGTAATGGCGCTTTGGTGGTCCATGTGGATAAGCTCGCCATTAGCGGCTCTCCATCATGTCAGTTTTGGGCTGCATATTTAATAACGCAAGGTTTATGTGGCCAAACCGAGGTTATTGTCCACTGTCATTATTTATTAGCTGACGCAAGGGTCGAGGCTGGGGAAGGGGGTGGTGTGTAGCGGGGAAAGCTGTTTTTTTCTTCTTCTTCTTCTTCTTTTCCTGTGACAGCCTTATTGTAGCTGTCACAACAGTCGCTGTCGTGTTTATGAAGCGCCTCTCAGGTGATTCATATAGGTGTTTTCCCCCAGCTTTTGTGAGCGCACACACAGCCGAGCCTGTTTTATGTTATCACCTGGGAAAGCCCTTTTGTGAGATTTAAAAAAAAGTGTCTTTTATATCACTGTGTGAATGACGGTAGTGAAGGCGAGGAAAACTAGTCTGCCAACGCAAAGGGAATGAATAAACCTTTAAACGGGTGCGCGCTCTCCCCCACACACACAAACGTGCTTGTGTTTTGTCGTACCTTCGATATTTGGCACTGTTTTCTTCCATTCTTATGCGCGTTCATACGTGCGTGGGAGATTCCCCTCGGAACAGTCTTGCTTCACCTAACCACCCCGCTCCCTCCCCCACTAACACACATACACACTGAACTCTTTCTTGTTATCTGGCAGCAGAATCGTAATAAAACTGAGTGACTCCAATGTGTCTACACGTCAGCGCGCCACTAAATCCCAAGAAAGCCGCACTGTACCTGCGCCTGTAACAGCAGACGCCTCTCGGCACAGATGTTGGCACTGGCCAGTTTAGAAGTTGAAATAAAGTTACGTAAAATATATATAGTAAATATATTAAATATACATTTAAAGCATAGGCCACCGCTTGCATATTTGTTGTTTTTTTACAAATGTCCGTATAAGCTGTAATTATAATGTCTGCTTCCAGTGCAAATAAATCTTCCACAGTTCAATCCAGTTCAAACTGGTTTGAAAATGCGTCGCAGTTTAAGGTGACATAGACTGAAAACACTGAGATGTGTGCACGGTTTTCCAGTGCGTCTCTCGACAGGCTCTTTATGAAAGGGGCTTCACACACCACGTACAATTAACACCTTTATTCAATTGACAGGAAGGCAACAAGTGGACTAATTACATGAATATAAAAAAAACAAAAAACAAAGAAGGTTTTTGAAAGCACCACAGTGCAGTCGTTCCGTTTGAACAAATATGATCATAGTGGTTCTGCATATAAACACATATTTACAGCCTTCGACATTTTGTACAAATCCATATAAATATGACCTGAGTTGTTTTGAGCGCTCTCTACAAACCCACAAGATTTGATGTAGCATGGATCAACCGCACAGTTTTGTTTTTTGTTTTGTTTTTCTGTTTTTCTTTTTGCTATTATTCGGTTTGTGTATAGGCATCTTATTTATTTTAAAAAAAACTTGCATATTTACCATTTATTCATTTACAAAAGAAGGTAAGGAAAAAACTGAAGCGATAAATAATTTAAAAACACGCTAGATGTCCGTTAAATATGCTGCCACAAGTGATCAGAAATCCCTTATGTGCTTTTGTGAATGGAAACCCAGTTCTGAAACATTCTTGATCATCTAAAAAAAAAAACAAAAAAAAAAACACAGCAATGTTTCATCTCAGGTTTGTCTCCCGGTCCAGTCATCGTTTTCTCTGCAGAGTCATTGTGGAGAGACCTCGTTTGAAATAAAACCGAAGACAGAAATCTGCTCTTGAGTCAGTGTTAATAAACAGCTCCCACGCTTTGCTGCGGGACTGGGTGGTGCACGGCTCCCGGGTGTTGTAGGTGTGATCCCTGCTGGTACCAGTGGTTATTATAATCCTCCAGGTACGGCGGCGATGAACTGTGCGTCGGCTGCGGCACCTGAGGTCTGCTGATCGGGGTGTTCTGAGGGGTGCTGCTGTTGTCCCAGACAGCGGGCGATGGCGGGGAGTTGCAGGCCATGGAGTCGCTGGCATTGGGGCTGTGCTCCAAGGGAACCTCGCCGTTTTTGTACAGCTTCTTGAACTTGGATCTCCGGTTCTGGAACCAGATCTTGACCTACGAATCAGAGGATCAGCATTAACTGTTATGTTAAAATGTTTGTGATGATTCTAGTTTATTCAAAGAGTGTTTAACTTCAGGATAGCAGCGCATTTAATTGTTAATCGTTTACCTAAATTAGGGATATCCAGTGCAGACACAAAAAGCATATATGCTGTGCGTAATTACGCACCAGGGTGTTATTAAAGGTTAAATTATTGGCCATACTGGGGAAACCCTGATTCACGTGACTTTAAAGCGCTGATCAGTTGGAAAATGTGAGGTGTTTACAGGTGGCTTACCTGCGTCTGAGTAAGGCCAAGTTGAGCCGCCAGCTCCGCTCTTTCAGGCAGGGCGAGGTATTGTGCCTTCTGGAAGCGTCTCTGCAGAGCAGCAAGCTGGTAGCTAGAGTAGATCGTCCTCGGCTTGCGAATCTTTTTCGGCTTTCCATTTACCATACGAACCTCCGGCTCTGGCTCCTCTTTCACTGCAAATAAATAAATACATACACACATAAATAAATAAATATTGATCACTGAATAAAACTTCGAATGGCCTCAAAGGCTTAAACATGAAACACCAGGAAAATAAAATTAAAAAAAACAAACAAACAAAACGGTAGCAGTCTCACGGTAGTAAGACATTTGGCGATATGGGAATTTAGCCAGGGAGGGGGGAAAAACAACAACTGAGAATAATTTTCCTAAATCAAAATAATAATAATAAAAATCTCCTCAGTTGAAAACACAAGTATGGCACTTTAGTAAGAACATCGGAGGCAAAGAAGGAAACCAAATTGTAACTGTTCACGCTTTAAAAAAATTTTTTTTATCTAAACTTGCATTTCACTTCAAAGGTTAAACGTTGGTAACATTAAAATTTATGAAGTGAATATATTACCATCTAACCCTTACCAGTTTATGCATACCTATTAATTGCTGTTTCAGTCCAGGGTAGGCAATTATAACACCACAGTAGCATAAAACGGCACACTACCACTGGACAAATGTTATCTTTTACGCATGACTGCACAAGAAATAAAATAATCAGTGAGCACCACGTTGCTTTTATATTTGTAATACTTTTATGTTTGGATTACTTTGATATCTACCAATTGTTATCAAATCAAAATGACAAAATGTGCGCCAAGTTGGCATTCAAATAGGAAATAAAGCTTATAATGAAATGTAACTTGCTATGAGGGATACCTCTTTTTAAAAAATGTCCAACCAGATCATGCAAGAGGGAAACAAGTGATTAGATTTAAAGTTGGCGTAGATCACATTATGCACACTGGAGATATACAAAACAAAACACAGCCTGTGATTATCTCTTCATTTACCTGAGCCCGGAGGTGAAGCTTGCAGGTGATCTCTGTTGTAATGTCCGTACTGTCTGTAGCCATTCGTGTATGGGTATTCAGATTTGGTGGCATACGCTCCAGCAGCTCCCATTCCGTTCAGATTAAACTGGTGATGGTAAGAGTTCATGGGCTGCCCGTACGGCTGACTCTGATAATATTCATGATGGCCGTGGGCCGTCTGTCCACTGTAGTAGCCCATGTCCGTCACGGACGACTCGGGCAGAGTAGGGGAGTCCTTGGAGTTCGGATGGCAACTCATAGATCCTGGGAGATCGGTCAAAATACTCGCAATCTTCTTCTCGTACGTCTGTCCGGCGCTCATTGTGAAAGCAGTCCCCCCAGAATAAAGAAAGTCCACTGGTGGATCCTTTCTTCTGCGGATTGTGCAAAGCAAATTCGCGACGCAGAACTGCTGTGTGCGCGCTCTTTGAACGCACGACTGTGACGAGCCTATAGTCCACTGAAACTCTTCCAGCTGCAGAAACTTGGTTGTGGCATTGCTCTGCCCCTGTGACACAGTTTTAAAGAACTGAGCTAGTGCTGGCTTCCTATTGGTTCCTCTGCCCCCTCTCCTCCTCCTCCTTTGCGCTCCGGGCGAAGCCTTGGCGAAAGCCAGCCTTTAGCTAAGAGCGCATATGTGCACACATAGCCCATTGCCCCGAGTTTTTTCGTTCCCTTTACATTTGAATTTACTTGTTCACGTGTGAAACGTGAAGTAATGCATTTAGAGACTGTGTTCAAACTTAAACCAAAGGCCCAGTTTTCTCCCCAATTGCTCTACAGGCTGCATAGTGGGGTCGTGGTGCTTCAACACAAAAGTAGCCCAGAGCTTTTCTAAAGACTAATCCTTCAGCCAGGTCGTCTCCTCAATGTTTTATGCAATGTTTTCGTAACAGTACCAAGAGATCAGACATTGCTCAGCATGTTGAAAAGCTGCATACCCGTCTCCCACAGACTCTTATTGTCATTTAAAGGTGTTGGCGGACGGCGGACTTTACGTGAAAGAGATGCAGCAAATAGATAAAAGACTCGTTCAACTGATAATGCCTACGGCTGAATTCCTCCACACTGTCCGTGTTTTGCTTTTTGTAAATGCAAATTCCACCAACACTGTTTAAGATGACGGTTAAGAACTGCGCTGTACCAGTTCATAACAGTCTTTAGATAATATTAGAGGTAAAACTGTAGTTTTATTATATAATGTTTTTTATTCTAATATTATCAATGATTAAAATCCGTCCCTTCTCACTTATACAACTTTTCATTGTAATTTTCATTGTGTTTCTCTTGGCTTAGGTCCCTGCTGATGAAATCACAGTGCACAGCGCCCCCTGCTGTGCGAGATTGCAAATGTATCTTTCATTTTCTTCCTGCAAGAAGGAAAACCTGGAGCTTCATACAGTTAAAGGTGTACGAAGATTGTTTTTCTATCTACAGCTTAAAATTAAAAATTTGAATGAGCAACTTTCATAGACTCACTATTAAAGATTATTTAAAAACTTTTCAAGTGAAGCTTCTGATTTGCTTTTATGCAACTCTCTAGATTCTCATGTGTTGTGAACTGCCGCCCTCTTTAGGTAAATTCCTGCAGCGCCGCTCTGTAGTTTCAAAAGTTCTGTTCACGAAATTTTAAATAAGACAAATTTAAAGGAGATACTCGGTTGGTGCTAAAATTTGATCCCGTGTTAGAACCAAAGTTAAAAGAAGTCTAAAAGAAGAGGTCTAAATGTTTAAATGGCAATGACACAATTGATTTATTTAATTTGCACTAATGGGAGTGTAATGTTTGGTAAACCCTTTTTAATAATTATTTATGACAAGTGAGAAAAAAGGCTGACTAATATTTGCCTACATTTGTGGAAGCCTATAACCTGATATTGTAATTTCAGAGACATTAAAATAACACCAACCCTTTCGCTAAACATAAATCAGTCATGAAGCGTAACATCTGCTCAGAACCTCGGTATCATCTTTAACCAGTATCTGGATTTTGTATCTCACATCTCAAAGCCCATCCAGTCTTTTTTTTCCCTTCACATTATAAATATTGCAAATTGCAAAAAAATCAAATCTTTACTGTAATTTTTAGTACACGCTTTAATTTTCTCCCTTCATAAAAGATGAAGAGACCTTTCATCTTTGCATCTCTCACATATCACGCCTATTCTCGCATCTCGTCACTGGCTTCCCGTGAAAATCAGAATCCACTTTAAATCATTTGAACATATAAAGCACTGCATGGACAGCACCTGCTATATAGCATGTCATGATGTGCCAGATGTTTTCAATTGGTGCAAAGTCTAGGCTGCAGGCAGACCAGTTTAGCACCAAAACTCCTCCCACTAAGCTGTGCTGTTGTTATAGATGCAGTGTGGAGTTTAACATCATCTTGCTCAAATACTCAAAGCCTTCTCTGATAAAAAATCTTACAGGGATGGAGAATATATTGCTGTAAAACCTGAATATGCCTTTCAGCAGTAACGGTACCCTTCCAGATGTGCAAGCTGCCAACTCCATAGGCAGCTCCATACTGTCAGAGATGCTTTTGAACTGGGCAGTGATAACAAGCTACAGAGTCTCTCTTCTCTTTAGTCCAGCAGACACAGCATCTGTGTTTTCCAAAAAGAATTTCAAATTTCAATTTTTGTCTGATCACAGAATAGTTTTCTACTTTGCCTCTGTTCATTTGAAATAACTGGAACATGCTCACATGTGGCTTCTTCTTTGTATGATAGAGCTTTAACCTGTATTGGTATGGCACAAAGAGCTTTGCCCAGAAGACAGTCATTTCTGGAAGTGTTCCTGAGCTCATTCACTGACTTCCACGGCATTTTAATCCAGTGTCACCCGATGGTCTCAAGACCATGAGCATCAAATATTGATTTAGAATAGAATGGAATAATCCTTCAATTGTCCCACTGGCGGAAATTTGGTTGTAACAGCAGCAAAAAAATACAAACACAAACACAAACAGAACAGGACATAGAACAGAAGCACACAATTTTTTTTACATATTTACATCATGGACAATAGTTACCAAAACAGTGCTGTACAGTTATTAAAATTCAAGTACAGATAAGTGTCAAAACCAAGTTGTAGTGTGCAAACAGAGCAGGATACTGAAATATGTTTAAACAGTTAAGAATATTTAGAATAATTAGAAAAGTACAGATTGTGTATTGTTTTGGTTATTAAAAAGTAGACATGTAACTTCCAATGAGTTAGTATATGTTAACTAAGAAACGTAATGTGCAATTTATAACAGTAGTAGTTGTTCGGTTGATTAGTGCAAATTACAGCGCTTATGTAAACATCTATGTTTGTTGGGAGCAGTTTTGACAGTCTGACAGCTGCAGGGAGGAAGGACCTGTGGAAACATTCCTTCATGCATCGAGGATGCAGCAGTCTGTCACTGAAGGAGCTCTGCAGTTCAGCAACATTTACATGCATGGGGTGGGAGACTCTGTCCATCAGAGATGTTATTTTGTCCAGAGTCCTTCTGTCTCCCACCACCTGCACTGGATCCAGGGTGCATCCCAGAATAGAGCTGGCCTTCCTAATGAGTTTATCCAACCTCTTCCTCTCAACTGCCAATAAACTGCTGCTCCAACATACGACAGTGTAAAATATGACGGATGCCACCACAGAGTCATAGAATGTCTCTAGAAGCGCTCCCTGGACTCCAAATGACCTCAACCGCCTCAGCAGGTAGTCTGCTCTGACCCTTCCTGTAAAGAGCATCAGTGTTGTGGTTCCAGTTCAGTGTATTATTCAGGTGAACACCCAGATACCTATAAGAGTCCACTATCTCAATGTCCACTCTCTGGATGTTCACCGGTGTCAGTGTGGTGGGTCTGCGTCTCCGGATGTCCTCCACCAACTCCTTGGTTTTCCTGGCGTTGATCAGCAGGTGTTTCTGCTGGCACCAGTCCACAAAGACCACAGTCCACTATCTATATCTGAGTCGTCCTCACCTGTGATGAGGCCAACTATGGCAGAGTCATCAGAGAACTTCTGTAGGTGGCAGTGTGGGGAGTTGATGGAGAAGTCTGCAGTGTAGAGAGTGAAGAAGAACAGTGCCAACAGACCAGCATATCAGAGACACAGCCCTGTGTCCTCATGTACTGTGGGCATCCTGTGAGGTAGTCCAGTATTCACTGGGACATGTGGTGGTCCACTCCTGATAGCTCCATCTTGTCCCTCAGAAATCGAGGGTGGATGGTGTTGAAAGCACTGGAGAAATCAAAGAACATGATCCTCACAGTGCTGCCAGGCTTCTCCGGGTGAGTCAGAGCTCGGTGCAGGAGGCTGATGATGGCGTCCTCCACCCTGATGCCAGGCTGGTAAGCAAACTGCAGTGGATCCAATGAAGACTTCACCAGGGGGCGCAGATGGCTTAGAACCAACCTCTCGAGGGTCTTCATCAGATGTGATGTCAGGGCTACCGGCCTGTAGCTGCTGAGGTCTTTGGGATGGAGGTCTTTGGTACCAGTACATTACGGCATTCAGTATGGCGTACATGCATGTACTATGCAACCACCAACTTACTTTATTAAAACTCATTTTCTGTCCTTGCCCTTTCAGACCTCACACGTTGTCTGTTTATATTTTTCACCTACTGATTTGCATTATTTATGCTCACCGGTCACAACTCATCTTTGAGTAGATGAGTCCATCACATACCGCAGGTGCCTTACTGGCTTGAGATCTGGTGACAGTGGTGCCCATTTGAGTACAGTGAACTAACTCTCATTTTCAAGAAGCCAGTTTGAGATGACCTGAGCGTTGTCACATTCCACATTATGCTGCTGGAAACAGCTGTCAGAAGATGGGTACTCTTTGGTCATAAAGTGATCCACATGGCTGTGTTGTAGGTGTTGTCTATGCCAAATTGTGACCCTGTAAATGTTGCAGCAGAAATCATCAGTCCAGGACACATTTTCCCAATGTTCTGTTTGGTGAGCCAAGCCAAAGTGTAGCCTCAGTTTTCTTTTCGCAGCTGGCAGGAGTGGTCAACCAGTGTGTTCCTCTGCTGCTGTAACCCATCTTCTTTAATGTGATGCGTGTTCATAGATGCTCTTATCCATACCTTGCTTGTAACAAGTGACTCTACGAGTTTTACCTTGAGAAAAATGTCATTTGTTTGCCTTTCGAAAGCAAAGAAATAGAATGAAATTAATAAGCGACAACATTTGACATATGGAAGTTCCAGTTTTGTTGTGAAACAGATGTTGTAATACTACAGAGTTACCAGTAGATGGTGCAAATGTTGTAAAAGTCATTAAAGCTAGTTTCTTTATCTCAGGGCACATGGACGTTTGAATATACAATCATTTGTCAGAGTACTATGTATAACCAGCTAACACTGTCCTCCAATAAATCCCATTTTTCATGAATTCAAACATATGGTATTTTTGGAGAATAACCGGCGACGCCAAATTGTTTTGCACTCGTCAGAAGGGTGCTTTAACAATTTAGCCTGTATTCACCATTCACCTGTATTTACATTATTTGAATGGACAAAACACTAAAAGTCAATTTGGGTTTTTCCCCTCATATTTCAACAGCAAAATGGCCACACAGTTGAATTAATACACATCTTAAAACAAAGTTGGTTAATAAAACAGTCAAAATACTGTTTTATTAAAGTCCCATTAGATTCCATTAATTTGAACTGGATTTATCTTTTAAAGTTTAAGCTAAGCTCTCTGTCATATCAGACATGGGACCTTCTAATATTAGTGGAAAAAAGGGCTTCAGGCTGAGTGCAGAACAACTGATGCTGGACTGTTAAAAGCCATTTGTGTTTTGAATGTGATACTGACTTTACTGTTACTTGATAGTGCTGATCCCCCACACCCCAAGAACTCCTACATTTCTAGTTTTGCATGTCCAGTTCCACATATTGCCACAGAAGCCAGTCATAAATGCGTGTAAGAGTCTGTGTCTCGAATAACTTTAAAAGGAAACGTGCAATATAGGCGATAATCTTTTGGTCAAATGAACTTCTCAGCAAGTAAGCTGATCAAACCCTCACAACACGGTAACATGAGACAGCATTCAGGGTCCTGTTTTGTACTTTTCTAATGCAGTGTGTAAAAGTGGAACAACTGGCTTTGGGCCAAGACAGGACAAAAGCTCAGACCTTTCAGGGAGAAAACCCTGCAATTATCGACTGGGTTCAGCCTGATTGTTGTCGACCTTTAAAAAAAAAAGTACCTTTTGTACTGTACCTTACAAATGAAGCAATTTTCCCCCAGAGAAAGCAATTTTTCCCATTTTAAACTTTTAAAACAGAGTCATCAGTGTGATTAAAGGACAAATACTGCAGACAGTGACCCTCGCATATGACACATGAAGCGGGGATCAGAGGTAGTTGACCTTTTTTTTTCTCAGCACCTAGATAAGATAAAGATTGCTGTACTGCACTTATCAAAGTTTAATTCCAAGTATAAGCATTCCTTGTGTGTCTTGTCCCACCTCTTCTCTGGTTTTTGATTTTCAAAACACCACCTTCGCACTCCAGAGTGAAATGAGTGTCCCTCAAAATTAGGAAGCCCTCGGGACAAATGTTTTACATTCCTTCCTTCTTTGACATTTCAGAAAGAATAACAGAACGGCACTTTTCACGCAGAAATGGCACATTTATGCATGCGCTTACTACCAACTCTTACAGCAACTCTGAGTGTCATATTTACAGCCTACACACATAAATTAAACAAAGGGACCCCCCATCAGTAATGTGCACGTGGTCCTACGTACACACACCTACATCGAGGAGGATGTTTAGACCTTAATTACGCCGAGTCTGTGTCGCCAGAGAAACAAGCTTATTGCTTCCTACGCCCCCACAACAATCAGCGCAATTTTATCTGCCTTTGAAAACTTCAAGGCAGCAGCGCAGAGCTCCCGGAGATAATGAAGTGCCCGGTTTGTGCTGATCTGACTGAATGGCCAGCTCCCTCAGGGAGTCAGAGCACTCTCATGAGTGGGAGACGTGGAAGTCTATTAAATGCTATCTCATTCGCGTATCTTCTTTTAGTTCTGATTAGAGATAAAAAGGAAAGTCAAGGACTTTCTGACATCTACATGATGTAGGCCTGTGCACACAGGCAGAGAAAATCACCTGAATCTTTAAACTTCAACTTCTTTTTGTGATTAAACGGTTGCCAGCGTTTTCCCTAAGTTCTTCTAGGTAACTATACATAGTCTGCAATATGCATTACCCAGGCAAGACTTAGTATAAATGCTCAAAGGGAAACTCAAGGTCATCGGAAAGCTACTACAATCATTGGCTTCCCCTGAAACTGTCTGCCAGTTTCAGGGCTCCCATCCCTGAGCTTAAAATACTTGACTTGATCTGGGACCTTTTTTGGAACAAATGAGCGCTCCAGCTTCCCAGTGGTGTTGTAAGTTGGCTTGGTTACACGGAACTGAAGCTGTTCTCAGGCTTCCTCACACCACAGCAGCGTGCTATGTGCAAAGATTTGTGTACACGTGTGTGCTGTCTACTGAAGTGGACCAGAGGAAAGAGCCCAGGTATGTGTTCCCAGGGGTCCACAGCTGCCCGTTGAGCTAATGGAAGACATATGTGGCCAGAAGTTAAAGGGCATACTCCGTTTCTCTAAATACACACACACACGTCAACATATCCAAAACACCTACTAAAGTTAAATGCTCCTCTGCAGGATGTCTTCCGCCCACACTGGGTTCTTCCTGTGGGCTAAAAGTCAGAATTGATCCACAGCTATTGGCCATCTGCTTGTTTTAATGGAGCACTAATGACACTTGTCTCTCTGCCGTCACGCTAAGGAGGAAACTCACTTCCTTTGAACATCTGTCTTTGTTCTTCTAGCATCATCTCTTATTGTGCATTGTTACATATTGTTAATTTATGTTTTTTGTTGTTATTTTACTTGTCACTGTTATTGTGCTGATATATAATCAAACTGTGCTAATGGATAATTTTGAGCAAAAGATAATGGGCCAAAAATAAGTACTAATGTTTTTTTGTTTTTGTTTTTGTTTTTTTGTTTTTCAGTAAAAAAGTTCTGAGCTCTTAAAATCCAAGTGATAACCTCTGGGGCTGAAAAATGAAGCCAGCATTAAAATGCCAAATGGTTTACTGAGTGGACCTCTGAGACTGACTCTGTCCCCACAGAGTACCACGTTAAAAGGCCAAACTTTAGAGCAGGAATAGACATGTTTATAGCCTAGTACCAAAATAGCTTTATTTTCTGAAGCTAAATTCCCCCATTTCATATCAGCAGGAAAAAACACAGCACACAATCCAAAACTGAATGCCATCCATCATATTTTCTGAAGTTGTCCACTGGGTCGGTTTAGAGTCTTTGCCAGGCCGATTCTTGTTACCATGGACTTATGTTTGACATCCCTGGTTTAAGTGCAACAGAGGGGCAGGACTGTTTTGAATGATAGTTGGGGGTAGAATAAGTTGTCTGCCAACCTTCACTAAACTGGACAAAAATCGGCCGAATTAGTTGGATGACCTGTTGTAGCGTCTAAGAATAATTCAGTTTGAATAATCAGAGATTTCAATATAATCCACCCCTTTTAGGGTGGAGCTAAGTTAGTTATCAAACCCCAGGCAAAGGCTCAGACATTAAAGTAAAATAAATATTTGTGGCAAAGCAGGTAAGTAAGAGAAACATTATTTTAGTCTCTTAACCGCATAGATGCAGTCCAGCAAATCATCAATCACTTAACGTAGCATTTTTCAATTCAATTCAATTCAATTTTATTTATATAGCACCAAAACACAACAACAGTCGCCTCAAGGCGCTTTATTTTGTAAGGTAGACCCTACAATAATACATACAGAGAAAAACCCAACAATCAAATGTACAGTGTCAGGACAGTGTCTGTACACAATTTCAGTACCGACACTGGAAAATCACCCTGTCACTCCACAGACCTGTACACAAAACAAACTAATAATAAAGTTTTATATTAAAGTTTTTTTAAAATTCATGCAAACCCTCCCTTTATTATGCAGACTCAGCACAGACCATGATGTACCCCAGCAGATTTGCAGTCATCACATCAATGTAGTGTCAGCCATGTTCAGAGTGGTATAAATCCTGTAAAATGCGGTGATTCATATCAATATCAATGCTCTTTTTAGAATCTATTTTGAGTGTGTGCTGCTGGAAAGCATGCAAAAATATCCATGAAACACGAGAAAAACTACTTTGTGAGAAATAACAATTGTTTTTCCAGCTAGCTTCACAATTTGCTTCCTTCTTCTTCCTGTTTTTATCCTATCTGTCCTCTCTCCAACCATCTAGAATTGTATTTGTTATAAAATATCAAAAATATAATCTTATAGTAATTATGATAAGAGTACAGCACACTACTTAGTTATGTGAAATCAACATCAATGAGTGTGGGTAAAACAGAAGCTACAGCTTTATGATTTTGGGTGAATTTGACTACATGTCCACTCTTACATGTTACTCTGTCCTCCTCTCTCAGTCTTTGCACCATCACCCAAAAGTTAAATCTTACAGAGAATGAAAGGCAAACTGATTCATATAGCAATAATATATAGCAATATTCAAACTAAATACAGGCTGCTGCATATATATCAGCTCCTTTGCTGGCAGATATACCAGCAGACTAGTGGATCAGAAGGTTAAAATTAGCTAAGCGAATGTTTTTGGTGCTATTTTTTGATCAAATATAAATAAGCAGACACTTTATAAGTCATAGCAATATCCCCACATTATCAGAACAGTTTGAACTTTTGTTTTTCAGTTAAAGTGTGTTTTAAATCTGCATCACTGATTTGCGTCATTAAATTCCCTCTGCATTCTCCTTCTGCTGAGGCAACGGAAGTCTTATTAGGCTATTGATCACAAGCCACAGCAACAGCGCCTCTGCGTCAGTGCAGTGCAACATCATGACATCAACACAGGTTACAAAACCTGTTTTCATTATATTCTCTACTGTCGTCAGTAGACAAGTTAGGAATATATAACATTTAGAAAGCAATGTCAGAAAATAATACTAAATATGTTATTATTATTACTAGTAATAAAGTTATTTTTAGGAGTGTTGTGATGAAATTTTGGGGTGCTTGAGCAGCTGCTGTATCCTAAAGGTCTCTTGCAGTCTATAAGACTGTTTTGGTGACTAGAAATACAGTGATACTTTCTGTTAGAAATAATTATTATCTGTGTCTGTCAGATGCACCTACATATGCAAGTGCATGAATTATTTTGGCTTCCCATAAAACCTTACTAACCACTGTTACTAATTTGAGCAAATGACTGTATAAAAGACTCAAGCCAGTAACTCAGAGTTCAAATATGTGCCTAAAGACAATAACTGAAGTACCATAAGTAATAAAAAAAAAACCCTGTGAAGTAGTTAAAATGTTGAAAAGGCTAAAGGTGACTGATAAACAGTTTAAATATGTTTCTAAAAATAAACTGGTCAAATCAGTGGATAGCTAAATAGATAAAATAGCCAGTAGTAATAGAAAGTGGTGCTTATATGCATATTAAAAAAAACATCACTGGTTATTTTCATTTTAATCATACCAAGCTGTCGAGTATGACTCCACTGTAATCAGACCTCCCACTGTGATGACACACTACTTCAACAAGTATCCACTATTTAACAGTTTGAAAGCAGGCAGATAAACAAACAGCCTCTTGGATAGAGACAACAGGCCTATGACCTGTATAGCATTCCATGTCAGTCAGTATTTGAAACACTGCACTGCACTAATTGAGTGGTGTGCGAGAGCAGAGCCAACTCCATTGAGCTGAACAATAGACAGCCTAACAACGCACTGTTTGTGTGTTCTTTTCATACACAGGGAAAAAAAGGTGTCCACATCAATATCCTGTCCATCCTCTGGCCACTTCCTCTTTGCTAACCTTTTTTGTTTGTTTGTTTATTTTTAATTTAAATTTTTTTAGCTGTATTACATCTTTTTGTGTTCCTCACATGGTCTGTCCACTCCATCGATTCAGCTGGCACCGAAACCAGAAGCTGCACAGATGCATCCGTACAAGTGTCCCCATCTTGGCAGCCCCAGCTTCCCTGACAAGAATGCGCCTATTCTCTGGCTCCACTTTGCCAAGAGTGGATGAGTAAGAGCGGTCCGCAGAAACAGCTGTTCAGGGAGTGATCAAAAGAGAGAGACTTCTTTGATTACCACCCCTTTGTTCACCTACCACTCAAACTTTTCCATTCATTGAGGCCACTCTCTAAATGGGCCATGAGCCAAGTGGATTCACAAGGCTAGACTTGCCATGATTTGTAATTTAAAGCTATCTGCTTCTTCAGCCAGCTGCCATCCAGAACCTCCCACTAAACTTTAATTTAAACTATGTGTAATATTTGCAAATGTCTCTGTCTCTCATGACTCTCGGTACCAATTTTTGACAGTCCATCTTGACCCTTCACCCCTTTTGTCATAGTCTCTTCTAGCACTGATCCCTGGAGAGTGAATATACAACACTCTCCTGAGTCTTTGGGTTGAGATGCCCTCTCCCAGGATTTCAGCAGGAAGCCCCACCCAAATCCAGACATGTTTATTCGGGCTTAGTCTGAAACACACAAATTAGATGAAAGTGCTTCCTTGGAAGCAGCCTATCTATAAGAAATCTGCAGTCAGTGTGACACCACTTTTTCCCATAAACACTATCAAATGTATTGGCATTTCTGCTTCTGATCTGACCTCACACATTAACAGTAATTCACTTCTAGTTGTGGCGTAACTGTTAATAATAAAATGCTAAATTCCGAAGAGTTTCACATTTTAAGGCACATAAAATCAGCTAGTGTTCAGCACCTTTCTGTGGCCTAAAATTGCTCCCACCGACTACCTCTGACTGGAAAATGAATGCTTGAAAGAAAAATCACAGAAAGGTCTTGTGTAAGACATCCACCTACTTATCTGGTGGGCTTGTTAACACAGCATAGATTTTCATAGGCATGTCTAAGCATGGCGAAAGTTGGGAGTTCCCATTCCAGCACATTTCTCTCTCAAACTCTGTGTGTTCTCATCTCCGTGTTTTTGAATTCATGTCCCTTGAATTAAATGTTGCACATCTGAGACAATCAGGTGCTAAAGCCAGCCTGGGAGCATCAGTGTGAAAGTATATGCAGAAATATTTTGCTGCAGGGGATGAGTATCCTACCACCACTCCCTCCTGTATTGGCGGGTTTTCTTTTTTCCCCTTTCCTTTTTTTCAGGATTTGGTGTCCCCAGGAGAGAAGTAAAAACACCAAGTCTAGACCAGAAAAACAGAAGCACTTGTTCCTCAGGGGGTACATTTACTTGCTACAGATACAGATTTTACAGTAGATTAGCTAATTAGATTAGATAGCTATTAATTTTTTTTTTTTTTTTTTTTT